>NC_139777.1:7217639-7711251 GCF_965231275.1 Zosterops lateralis | reverse complement strand
GTCCACGGAGGATGAGGAAAAAGGGGGAGACGTGTCCCAGCCCTTCTGCCGCGTCGAGCTCTTGGCGTTTTCGCCCCGCGGTGCTGTTCCGGCGGAGAGACAACCTCGACTCCCCTTCCACCTGCTCGGGCCGAGTGTGAGCCGCGGGGAGCAAAACCTCCGGGCTCGATACTAACAAACACATCCCTCCTCTGGGCGAACGCAGAGCCAGGGCACGGCAGTGATGGCCAGCGGCGAGGCTGGCAACCCCGCGTCGAGACTGGACGCGCTTTGCAGCGCTCCGCCGGGGCGGAACGGCCGAGGAACGGGACACGGAACGGCCGAGGAACGGGACACGGAACGGCCGAGGAACGGGACACGACTTCTGTCAAACGGGCCCGCTGGGTACAGGCCCTTCTGGGGGTGCAGGAAAGGGGTGGACCCCGCTCGCTGCACAGCGCCGTGCCACCCTCTCACCGGGGTGGGTTCTGTCCCTGCGGGGCAGACAGGGCTGCTTTCCCCTTCATTGCCAACCCCGCCCAGCGCTGCTCCCGCGTGTGGGAGCCCCCCGTGTGTGCGAGGCCGGGCAGGGGGTGCGGAGGGGCGGCGGAGTCTCCTCTCAGGGGTTTGGGGTTTCCAGGCCGCAGCCCGGTCGCTTTGCGGGGACCCGCTCCGCTGCCCGGGTGACAACGATTCCCGGCGGCTCCTCCGCTCCCGGTGTTCACCGCTCAGCCCCGGCCCCGCCAGCCGGAGGGACAGGCCGAGGGGCCGCTCTGTGCCCGGGCTGTCCCCGACTGGCGTCACTTACAGCTGGAGCTTTATGTCAGGAGTAGGACAGGAGAAAGGAATAAACCTGGGAAACGGTGAGGGCAATTTAGGCAGGGACGGGAACCCCAGACTCTTCTGGGGCGTTGGTTTCGGGTCTTTTCTTAATTTCCAGGGGGGTTATTTTCTTCCCTCCTGGAGCAGAGGCTGTCCAGAGCCAAGCACACCTCGGGAAAGGGACATCGGCGTCCCGCTCGCATCAGCCCTTGAGCTCCCGGAGGCGCCTTGGAGTTGGCCCGCGGCTCCTCGCTCTGCCCGGTACTGCCCCGGTGCCCAAACGAAATCCCTTCCCCCGGTCCTTGTATCGCCGCCAGGTGAGCGGCGCGGGTCAGCCCCGGCCCTCTCTGCTCCGGCCGTGTCCCCGAGCTGGGGACAGAGGCTGCCCCGGCAGGACCGCGCTGCCAGCAGCAGCAGCAGCAGCAGCAGCAGAGAAACAAAACACCCATCATGTCACGCTCTGCCCTTATGCCGTTAGCTGCAGGAACATATGCTCAAATATGTAAGAGTAGTCTAGATTTTTCTCTGCAAATATTTTTACCACATCCAAAGATAATATTTCAACAGAAGAATCAAGCCCCGCAGGCTACAGACAGGGCAGCTATATATAACCCGCTTGCTCACTCCGGCTCTCCGCGCATCGCTTGGGTTATGCAACCCCCATCGCTACGGTAGCCACCGGCGCGCCCCACGGCTCCGCCCGCCCCGTCGGGGCATTTCCCCGGGAGCTCGGTGCAGATACCGGCCCGGAGGGACCGGCCCCGGGGCGCGGAGCCAGAGCGGTACCGGTGCCCGGAGCGGGCCGGACCCCGCGGGGCGGGCGCGTCGCCTTGCCCGGTGCCGATGCGCCAGGAGGGCCCGGGGGACCCGCAGCGGGCGGTGAGTAGCGCCTCGTCCTCGCCGGGGCAGGGACGGGGAGCGGGGCGGCTCCGGGCCCGGACGGGCCGTGCAGGTGCTGCCGATGGAGCGGCTCTCCCGCCGGGCTGGGCGGGAGCTCGCCCGCCGCCTCACTCCTCGCTTTCCGTTTTCTCCGCTTTTTTGGGGGGAAAGGAAACGCTCGAGCGCTGGCGGGCGCTTTGGGAGTTTGGTGGCCCGGGGCTTAGGGCAGTCCCATCGGAGCGGAGCGGTACCTGCCCCGCAGCGCCCTGACGAGCGCAGAGCCCGCCTGTGGTGGCCGCTCACACTGCGGGTCCCGCGGGCACCGAGCCCCGAAGGTCGCCCCCGGCCCCGCGGTGCATGCGAGCTGGAGGAAAGAGCAATCCCTTCTCTCGGTGCCGGACATCCGCAGCGTGACGCCGGGCTCGGCTCGGCTCGGCTCGGCTCTTCCCTTCCCGTCGGCCGGCTCCCGGCGCCGTGATTGACACCGCCGGCCCCTCCGCCCGCCCCGCAGCACATCCCATCCCATCCCATCCCATCCATCCCATCCCATCCATCCCATCCCTCCCCGGCGGCCGCTCGCCGTGCCCGGGAGGCGGGGAAGGGCCTCCCCAGCCCTTTGACACCGTCTCGGCAGGAGTTTCACTTCGCTTTCGCCGCCGCCGCCGCCGCTTCTGCAGGCAAACACCCCCGGCTTCCATGTGACGCCTCCCAGCCACTGAATGGGGAAAGCGCCTATAAGGGAGACACTTTCCCTTCGTGCAGGAGAAAAGGAGGGGACGAGGGGGGCAAAAGCCGGAGGTGGTGGTTAAGGGGAAGACAGAAAATAAATTAATAAATCGCAGGGATCGAATTTGGAGGCCGGAGGGGGGGCTGTGAGAAACTGACACCCCGGGAAAGAAATTCCTGGGATAATTTATTTGTTCCCCCCGGTCCCGTCTCGCTGGCAGAGCTCGGTTCGCCCTTGCGGTGCTCGGCGCTGGCTACAAAGGGCTCCGGGGAAGTTTCCTGCTCCCCAACGCCCTTTCCGGGGGGCAGAGGGTTTAGGTTGTTTTCTGTTGGATTTTTTTTTTTTTTTTTTAAGTTTCCCTTCCCCACCCCCCCGTGTGGAAGGAGGGGGTCTCGTTCGCACCTCCCTGGATGGTGCGGTAGAAAGGAGGGGAGTGAGGGGGTGAGAGGGGGGGCTCGTGGTGGGAGGCTGCCGCGCCTGCCGCTCCTGCATTGGTGTCTCCCCTATGGACGAAAACAGCCCTCTGTCTCCCAAGGCAAATGCTTTCAGTATCGCCTCTCTGATTTCAGTCGCCGCCGCCGAGCGAGCAGGGAAAGGAGCGCTGGAGGAGCGCCGCAGCGCGCCCGCCCGCCCCGGCTGCCGCCTGCAGAAGATGCACTTCAGCACCGTCACCAGGGACATGGAAGGTGAGTGCCGGCCCGGCCCGCGGAGCTGCGCGGAGGGACCGCCGGGCCCCGCGCACCCGAGGGCGGCAGCCTGGCCGGGAGCAGCGCACGGAGCGCGGCCTGCCTGCCCGCGGGGCCGCTCGGGGGAGGCTTGGCCGTTCCTCCCGGCACGCCTGGGCCCCTGTAGCCCTCCCTTAGAGAAAGGCATTGCCCGTGGCCCGGTAGCAGCTTTGGACGGCTCGTCCGCTGGGACCGGAGCCTTGCGAGAGGCGCTGAAAGCATCCCCCGATAGCGCCGGCCGTGCCCCAGGCAGGGCGGGCCGGGCCCGGCTCCCACCGCGGCCTGGGGGCTGCGTCCCAAAGAACGCAAGAGACCCCCGGGCCCCGAGGAGCCTTTCAGGGTCGGAAAGGAGCGGCCGCTGCCCGGGCCGGCCTGTCACAGCCCGCAGGGCCCGCTCGGCCCGGGGCCGGGGGCTGCACAGCCGGGCCGGCCCGGGGCCCCTCGGCGCGGACACGAAGCTTTGCTTTGGTCCCGGCCTCTTCCCCTTTCTCGCCCGGGGATGGAAGGAACGGGGCATTGCCAAACTAGACCCAACTTTCCCTGTCAGCCGCAGCCCCGCGGCTCCAGAGTGAAGGACGTTACCTGCAGCAGCGTAGCCACACGGAAATAAGAGCCGATTTCTTTCTCTGAGTTTTCCCACAACTCTTTTTTTTTCTTTTTTCTTCCCTTTTTTTTTTTTAATTTTTTTTTTGAAGGGCGTGGGGTGGGGGGAGTGCGAAAGGAGGGAGTTTGCTTTGTCCCAAGTGGTGTGTGCCGAGGGAGGCCTGCAGAGATAGCACGGGCTTTGCACCGCCGAGGCTCTTGGCAGACCTCTCGGGTTTGCAAAGGAAAAAAAAAAAATAGAAAAAAAAAAAAAAGGGGGGGGGGAATAAATAAAAAAAGCCGAGGCAGGCAGCGGGAGCAGCGAGCTCCCCGCCTGGCCCGGGGGGAGCGGGGCTGGGGCCAGGCAGAGCGGAAAGGGGGAGGCGCCCCGCTGGGCTGGGCGCGGGGCACGACAGGAGGCGGAGGGCGCCCCGCGGAGCCGCTGCGGAGGCGGGGGCCGCGCGGAGCGCCGCGGAGCTGGGGGGACAGCGGGAGCCGGAGCGGAGCCCTGACCGCTTGTTTTTGGAATGATTTCAGCTATCTCCAGCCCCTGGCTCACCCAGCTGTCCCATTTTTGCGATGTTGCAGCTTTCACGGCCAACAGCCTGAGCAGCCTGAACGCCTCCGGGGGGTACCACCTCTCCCCCTCCCCGGGGGACCCGTACGGACAGCATGAGCCGCCGCACTACGAGCCCTGCACGGCTCAGCAGCACCCGCACCCGCCGCCCCAGCCCCAGCACGGCTACCCTTTCGGCGGGGCGGCGGCCGGGACCAACCCGCCTCCCCCGGGCCCCGAGCAGCCCGAGGGCGCCGGCGGAGCCGCCGCGGGCCCGGCCGCGGTCTCGGGCTGCTCCGCGGGGGCGGCCGCCGCGGCCAAGGCGCCCGTGAAGAAGAACCCCAAGGTGGCCAACGTGAGCGTCCAGCTAGAGATGAAGGCGTTGTGGGACGAGTTCAACCAGCTGGGCACCGAGATGATCGTCACCAAGGCGGGCAGGTCAGTGCAGGGCTCTCCGGACCGGGAACCCGGGCGGGCCGGGGCGGGCGAGTCGGTGCGAGCGGTTCAGTTCTCACTCTGGGGGGAGATCGGAGCTGCTGCCCAAGGGCGAGTCGCGGCCCGGCCCGGCGGTCGCCGTCATTTGATCCTTGCGCTTCTCCTGGGGGGAATCCTCGATCTCCTGCGGCCCAAGGCCTCGGTGCTGCGGGGGAACGCCCGGGTCCCGCTGCGGGCTGGCGGCGGAGGCGTGCGGGGCACGGCGGCAGGGCTGGGGGTCACTCCCCTGCAAAGGGCGCTCTGCTCCTCCGGGCCCTTCGGCTCTGACCCCGCACGGGACTCCCAGCCGTGTTTGCGGAGGACGGTGTGTGCTCCCGGGGCGGAATGCGACCATACGGGGAAAGGAAAAAAAACAACACGCAAACCGTGCAAAACCTGCTAAATACATTCTTAGCACGGGCAGATGTTTTCCTTCCGGCGGAGACGCGAACAGACCCTAATTCTGCACCTTGAAACGTGTTCCAGGGCTGTCGCATTTCCCGATTATCGGGTAGGGAGCCCGGCCGAGCGCGGCTCCTCCCGGCTCTGCCCCTGCTCCTGGCAGGGAACAAAGAAAGCGGCTGATGCGATCGCGTTAGGAACGAGCAAAACGTACGGGGGAAAGAGGAGTCCCAATTACAGTTGTTAAGTTACTGCATTTAATGGAGATCCCCGGGAAGCGCCGCGGCCGCTCGGGCAGAGCTGCGAGGCTTTCCCTTTCCCCGCCGGGCTCCGGGCAGAGCTGCGAGGCTTTCCCTTTCCCCGCCGGGCTCCGGGCAGAGCTGCGGATTGTCCGGGCTCAGAGTCTTCCCTCGGTTTAAAGCGATCCGGCGGGGGGGAGAAAAGAAAAACAAACAGATGAAGGAACCCCCGTTGCTCGCTCTCAGTTCGCCCCGGGGCTGACCAGCCGGGGAACAGGGAACAGGGGACAGAGGACAGGGGGACAGGGGAACAGGGGAACAGGGGAACAGGGAACAGGGGACAGGGGAACAGGGAACAGGGTCGGGCTCCGCTCCCAGCGGTCTGGCCAGAGCTGTGACCGCGGCCGTGCGCTGCCGCTCTCTCGCCAGCGATTTTGAGGCTCCCGAAAGTTCAAAAGAACTGAAACATTCTTAAATAGAGGCAGTTGCCTTTTTCTCTCTCTCTCTCTTTTTTTTTTTTTTAATTTTTTTTTTTTCCAAATTAGCAATTTCCGAAAATAAAACCATCCCCGCGGTGCCCGGTGCGAGAGCAGCCGGCTGTCCTTGCGGGGCCGGGTGGGATTTCCCCATTTCCCGATTTCCCCATTTCCCGCAGACGGCGCTGCCCCGCTGGCTCCGGCCGCGGCCCCCGGGCCCGGCGCCGGGCTCGCCGCTGCTTTCCTTAGCGGAAAAGGTCCTTCAGGCTCCGGGCGGAGGCTCTCTGCAAACAGCTCTTCCATCTGGCTTTTTAGCTCTCCGAGCAGAGCGAAAAAATTGCAAATTTACCACTTCAAAAGTTACGGAAATTAATCAATTCGAATCGAATCGGGGGGTTTCTTCCCACCCTTTTCTTCGTTTACTTTGTGACACCATCGAAACTCCAGACAGGCGAGTCAAAACAGGAGCAGACGGGGTAAAAGCAGCAGGAAAAGGCTCGGGGAAGGCGCTGCAAAGCCTATTCTCTCCCAGCACCTCTGGGCTGGCCCTGCTGTTTGTCTAGATGCGTCTTATCATCTCAGCTTGTTTGTTTTAAAACTAAGTTTTAGAACAAGAAACACCGGAATTAGAGCTAATGGAGGCTTTTACACGTTTAAAAATAATAATAGCAGAGGGAGCGACTGGAAACGTGCTCCAGAGTTTGCTAAAGCCTCGCAGAGAGGGAGAGGCGGCTGCCCCATGCCGGTACAGCCCGGCAGAGCTGGGCCCGATGGGGAAGAGCTGCGGGGCCAGAGGCGCTGCCCCATCGCCCCCAGAGAGGGGCAGGGGCTGTTACAGCAGGGCCGGGGGCTCTCTGTGCCCGCTTTGATCGGGCTGTTTTTCCAGGGGGCAGTTGGGATTTTGGTTTTTCAATGGCTGCAAACATCCTCCCCGAAATATTGCCCACCGCCGCTCGCTTGGTTTGCCGCTCTGTAAAACAAAACGAAGCTGTAACGAGCCCTGACGCCAGGGCACAACTTCGGCGTGTCCCGGGGAGCCGCGGGCCAGGCTCCGTTCCCGGTGTGTGCAGATGCCGGAGGAAGGGACGGGTGGACTGTCCCGGCCTCTTCCCTTAGCCCGCTGCCCGTCGGGTTTGTACTGCGGCCCCTTGGAGGAATCGTGCCCTTCCTGAGCGTGGGATCCGCGTTCCGGCTTAGCTTTGGGTCTCCGGGGGCCTGGGCAGAGAAAAACCAGGAGGAGCAGCCGCGGGGGCTTTCTGGAGCCCTTTCTGTTCTCCTTTTTGTCCCGCCAAGGTGCGGGGAGCGGGAGCCCGGCCGGGCTCTTGCAATGAAGTGGATCCGGGACGGGGCTTTTTGGGGAATGCGCATTGCCCTCCATCCCCTGCCCGCCGGGGGGGAGCGTTTGCCCCTCCGGCCTGGGAGAGGTCTCCCGCTGGCTCTAGGGGCTGCTGCTGTAAGCGCTGCTTTCCAACCGGTACATTGTGGTGGGTACAAAAGCTGCAGAGGTGGGAACTCGATCACCTCGTGTCGTTCACAGGAATTTTTAGATTTGACCCCCACGGGCTGCCCGAGACTCCCAAAGCTCGAGTGCGGGTCTGCAGACGGGGTAATGCCTTGCATTTGCCTCTAGTCAGGTCAGCTAAAATGATGGGGAAACCACTGAGAATAAATTCTTTTCACTTGATCTCCCCATAGCGAAGGCCGAGGATGCTCTTGTTCCCCCCGGCCTCTCAGTTCCACCGCAGCGGGGCATTGCGGGTGTGTGACACCAGCGGTTCTGGAGCCGGTGGGAGAGGCAGGACGCCCCCGGCTCGCCTTTCGGGATGTGCCGAGGGCTGGGGAACACGGCGGCCAGTCCCAGCACTCAGCTTGGGCATATCTGCCTCTTCCTCCGGCCAGTGGTTTCTGCCAGGGGACTCGTCACCACAGGCGGGAGGGGAACAGACCCCTCGGGGCTCCCCGCTGCTCCTCACTCAGCACTTCTCTCTCCTCTCCGTGCCAGGCGCATGTTCCCCACCTTCCAGGTGAAGATATTCGGGATGGACCCTATGGCTGACTACATGCTCCTCATGGATTTTGTACCGGTGGATGACAAGCGATACCGGCAAGTAACAAACACCTGCCCGTCCCGCGGTTCTCGGGCCGTGGGGGCTGCGGGGTCTCTGCTCAGCCCCCGCTCCTGCCTCTGGGGCTTCGGGGATGTGCCCTGGGCGTGACACCTGTCGGTGCGAGACAGGGAGGGGACACGGGATGGGGCTGACCTGGGGTCTCTTTCACACCCTTGCAACGAGTGTGGGGCCAGGAGCTGTGCAGGGCCCCCTCGCCCTTTGCAGCAGCTCACAGGCGGCCGGGGCCAGGCCGGCACGGGCAGAGGGGCAGGTTTCCGCAGGGCACGGGGCAGGAGCTGCCTTGTCCTGCCCGGAAAACCTCTCCTTGCCCTACTGCTGCGTGTCTCCACCGGCAAACACCCTTTGCCACTTACCAAAAATCCCCTGGGTGCTCCTTGAACGCTGCAGCCTCTCGGCGCGGTGCCGGAGCTGTGCCGTGCCTGCCGGGGAGATTCTGGGTGCTTTGGTGAGGAGAGTGGGGTTTGTGCTCTGCAGAGGCACCAGCCACCCAAGCCACAAACCCCTGTCCTTGTCTCCAGCGACAGTGTAGGAAGGCCTTAGAAACTGTCGACTCGCAAGGCAGCGATGCAGTCTGGTTTGGAACCCCTTTAATTTTAAGCCAGTGAAAGGCACATTATGTATTTAGCTTCAGATCAGGACGCCGAGCAGGCAGCCCGCATAGGAATCGCAGGGTCCGATATATAAATATTTAGACAGATATCCAAATTCTCAGGGCGTCCTAGAAATGTTTGCTTGTCAAGGGAAGTAGGATATATAACATCCAATTGAGTATATCTTTAAAAAGTAATGTTTCTGCTCAAGTCCAATGGTTTCTAATTCCCCCTGTGCAAACACTGGCTTTTAAAGTAAACACGTGTATAGAAGATTGGTTTCTCTGTTTTAAATGTTACTGTTGAATATGTACTTTGAAAGAATGAAACGAGACTGCTAAATTCTGAACCTGCTATTAATCTACACACAACTTTCCACTCTTCACTTAAAGCCAGAGTATTCCTGTATAGAGAGCTCTTTTTCACCCTTTATTTCAGAGGAAGGGGGAAGCTTTTGTGGCTTCTCTCCCAAACCTACACGGGTAGCTATAAATTTCCTCCATCCTGCAGATTTCTCTCACGACAGTTCCATCGCCAACCTGATAAAATATTATATCCCCTCCGCAGCAATTCTAGCTGCAGAAAAGAGCTGGCTCCTCTGGTGGGGGTAGGAAGGGGGAGTGATGGAGAAGCGGCGCTTCCCCGCGGATGGGCCGGGGGCCGGGCCGGGTCCTGCGGGGCGCGGTGCCGCAGTCCCCGCTGTTCGGGGCAGCGCTGAGGGTGCCTTCCCCTCCCGCAGGTACGCCTTCCACAGCTCCTCCTGGCTGGTGGCCGGCAAAGCCGACCCCGCCACCCCCGGGAGAGTCCATTACCACCCCGACTCCCCGGCCAAAGGGGCGCAGTGGATGAAGCAGATCGTTTCTTTCGATAAGCTCAAACTGACCAACAATTTGCTGGATGACAACGGGCATGTAAGTGTTCCCGGGAGAAGGTGTCCGACGCGGGGCCGCGCCGGGTGGGAGCTCCCCGCGCTGGGATTCCCGTGGGGTGACCCTGCCCGCGCCCCTCCCGGGGGCTCTGCGCTCTCCTCTCTCCATGCTCCGCCTGGATCAGTTATTGTCTCCTTGCTCGTTTTATCATTCAGATCATTTTGAACTCCATGCACAGATACCAGCCGCGTTTTCACGTGGTCTACGTGGACCCCCGGAAAGACAGCGAGAAGTACGCGGAGGAGAACTTCAAAACTTTCGTCTTCGAGGAGACGCGCTTCACAGCAGTGACCGCCTACCAGAACCACCGGGTGAGCGGCGGCGGAGCTCGGGGCGGCCCAGAGCGGGGCTCGGGAGGGAGGGTCCCACGGGAGCGGGTGCACCCGGCGCTGGCTCGGCCCCTCCGCCCGGCTCCGGGGCTGGAGGCCGGGCTGCGGCTGTCCGGGGGCAGCGGGGGTGCTGGGGGTGCTCCCCCTCCTCCTCCCCATCTGCTAAACCCATTCCGGGCGGCGCAAGGAACCCGATAGCCGGGGAGCCGCATCGCTGTGCGCCGGGGAAGCGACCTGGGCTCCGGCCCCATCGCCGGTTTCCCCCCGCCCGGGGGAGCTTCATCACCTATGTAAACCCGAGCCCGGGGCTAGTGGGGAAACTACAGGCTTCCCGCTGCGAAATGTCACTCACAATTTGTTTGGATAAATCTGTGATTTTACTGCTTTAAGCTCGTAGCGGTCTGTCTCTCCTCAGAACGCAATTATATGTTAAAAAACGAAACAAAAAGAAACAAAACACCCCCACCCCAATTTGATGCGGATTTCTGGGCAGCAGCTAATCCAATTGCTCCTTTAAATCGCATCAGTGTAATGTAAAGAGCAGGAATCCCAGCAGCGGGGATTTCATAACGGGGGCTTTTCAGCGCCGCCCCGAACCCCCACGCCCTGCGGTGATGCCGCCCAGGCCGGGGCTGTGTCCCGGGGCTGTCCCTGAGCAGTGTCACCTCTGCAGTGGCCCTGAGCAAACCGACTCGAGGTCTCTCCGGGATGCTGCGCCCGGGCCGCACCTCGCCCCGGTGGAGGCGGCGAGGCCGGAGAAAGGCTGTGCCTTTAAGGGGCTCTGGAGTCCCTCCCCGGCTGGCATTTGCCTGATGGCTCCGGACAGCTGCTCTTTCTCTCCTGCTTTCTATCAGTTTGACCTCTAAGGCTGGAACTGTCACTGAGGGGCTTAAAGTTTGTTTTTCAACCCATTCCGGAAACTCACAATCACATACTTTATCCGTGGATTTGCTTAAATATAGAAAATGTCCTGCCTTCTCCCTGGCGAATTAAATAAATACATAAGTATGATTTATCCAGTGATTTGTCTTAACTGCTCCAGTGGTGACCCATATAATGTGGCATTTTCTTACAAGTGCATTTACTCAGCTTTTGCAGCCGACTCAGACAGCCTCTCCCTTCACCTTGAACTTATATTAGGTGGGATATTAGCTCACATGTTCTAACAGAGGGAAAGTATATTCTTGTGCTCTGTGGCAGAGAACACCCTGGCTCCACCAGCCACCTGGACCCTCTCTGTTACACCAAGCACTGCTGAGTCCCAAAGTCTGCTCAGGGACACACTCACTGTTTGGCCAGGGAGCCCCATGTGCTGCTTTGAGACATTTTGCCACTTCTCCTTACAGATCACGCAGTTGAAGATTGCAAGCAACCCTTTTGCCAAGGGATTCAGAGACTGTGACCCTGAGGACTGGTAAGGCTGTGTCTTTATTGATGATGGCAGTACCCCACTCATCCCATTTCACGTGCATCTGCCCAGCTTACATTTGCACAAGGCTTGCATGGAGGGGGACACTGTACTGGGCTCTGTTTGCCAGCTGCAGCTCAGAGGCAATACTCCAATTGCTCATTCTGTTGGACCATCAGCTCTGTATCACTTCTCCCCTTCCTCTTCCAGGCCCAGGAACCACAGGCCGGGGGCTCTTCCTCTCATGAGCGCTTTTGCCAGATCCCGCAATCCAGTCTCTTCTCCAGCCCACCAGAACGGGACAGAGAAAGGTGAGAGCCCTCAGTGGCCAGGCCAGCCCCTCACCCGGGCCCTGCTGGCCTGCACGGCCAGTGCATGCATGCTCGGGGCCAGCCTTGCTCACCACGCTGCTGCACAGCCCCATTGCTAACAAGCTTTGTGCTACCACTTATTTTTTAAAGAAAAACACCCACCTTCATAGCCTAATATATTCCCCCTTGGACTACAACATTTACTGTTGTTATATGCTTAAGAAAATTTGCTGCTTTAAACAACCCTGCCCATTGCCTTTAGAGTCCCATTTTCAACTTTTTGGCAACAAGCAGCTTTTCAGGCAGAGATGGAGTGTTGGGCACAGGTTCCTTCTCGCGTTGCCCCTTTAATGCTCCCCGGCAGCGCTGAGGGTCGGCCCCTCCATTCAGGAGCTGCAGTCAGCTCCAACAGCACCTCTGCCCATTGACTGCTTTTCCATTACCCAGAGCAAACAACTGCAAAGACAACCCAAGGCCTTTCTCCCAACGCCTTTCTCCGGGCCTGCAAAATAAAGGGAAGTCTGTATTTGTTTAGCGTTACACAATTGCAAAAATGTCAGGCGTGTACCGGCTTGTCAGTCAGCTCAGTTCCATTTACCGGAGTCAGGAGGTCCCGTCCCGCCAGCCCCGCTCCTGCCGCATGCCCGCCCCGCTCACGGCCCCGCTCTCGCCCTCCCGCGCTGTTCCCCGTGCTGGAGCCGCACTGACGCTGTTCCCCCGCAGATGGTGCCGAGGCCCGGCGGGATCTGGAGCGGGAGGCGGGCGGCCCGGCGCTGCACCAGGCCGAGGCCGCGCACCAGCAGCTCATGTCCCGCGTGCTCAGCCCCGCGCTGCCGGGCGGGCCCGGCGGGCTGGTGCCGCTGGCCGGGGCGGGAGGCGGCCGGCCCAGCCCGCCGCACCACGAACTGCGCCTGGAGCCCGCCGCGTCCGAGCCGCTGCACCACCACCCCTACAAGTACCCGCCCGCCGCCGCCTACGACCACTACCTGGGGGCGAAGAGCCGGCCCGCCCCGTACCCCCTCCCCAGCATCCGCGGGCACAGCTACCACCACCACCATCACCACCACCACATGAACGCGGCGGCCGCGGCGGCGGCGGCTGCCAACATGTACTCGCCGGCCGGGGCGCCCGCCGGCTACGACTACGGGCCCCGGTAACGGGCACCGCCGGCGGCACCACAGACACCGCCCTGCCCTTCCCGCCTTGCCGCACCGCCCGCCTTACGAGTGAGCCGATTGGCCAGCTGCACCTGATCGACGGCCGGACAGCCCAATCGCCGGCAGCCGGGCCCCGCCCCGCGCCCCGCCCTGTGGGGGCTGTGAGGGCGGCGGCGCCGGGAGCTCCATCGCGGTGTGACCCGCGGCTGCACTTTGATAAATGAAGCCATATGTCCTTATCTCCCTGTTACCCCGCGCCTCCGTTCGTGCCGGGCACCGAGGACCGTCGGGCGGCTGGGATGCGCTGGGCGGACGGGGAGGCGGCAGCGGTGAAATGACTTGTCCCCTGTGACTCTCCCGCCGGGCCTTGCGATGGAGGTTTGGTGTTCCCGCCGGGGCTGGCGGTGCCCGCGGGGCCTGTACGTGAGCGCCGAGCCGTGAGCCGCGTGTCGTCCTGCACTTGTTGGTGTCGGTCTCTCCCTGCCGGGGCACACCAAGGGCTTGTTCACAGGTGGCTCGGGTGGCTCTTTGAGGAGATTCTTGGGGAAGCAGAGTTTAGTTTAAGGGAACGCTTTGAATCCTCACTGCCAGAACAAATTTCCCACTTCTCCTCCGGCCCTGATCCACTCGTAGGTTTTGGGGTTCACAGGGATGCCTTAACCATATAGCAGCATTTTCTGGAGCTGTTGAGAAGGGCCCATGGCCAAGGGCACAGCCACGTGCAGCTGTGTTTGCATCTTGTTTTCCCAACAATACCTGGAAAGGTTTAAAAACCAGCCTGGGGGTGGGGGAATGTCTGCAGAGTTCAGGCTGTGTGTTCCCACCTGCTTCTCAGGCAGCCTCACACAGTCCTGCCCTCCTGCATCCCTTCCCGAGCTCTCGAATGCTCTCCTGTGGAGGTGCCTTTTAAAGGGACTTCAGGGTGTTTATTTTTTCTCGGACTGGCTCACCCCTTGTATTTGGCTGACCCAAATTGTAGTAGTCCTAAAGCACCTATTCTGCATTACCTGCTTGCTGCATCATCCCTCTTAACGCTGGTAAGTACTTTTTCCTTTAATATCTTCATTCAGTAGTCGTTCCTTACCGTTAAAAAGATGGCCCTGTTCCTCACAGCTCTCCAGTGATGTGTTTTGAATAGCTGGCTCGTGTTTTTGTCAGATGCTCACCCAAGGCAGTCCCTTTGTGTTCAGAGAAGGTATTGAGCAGCTCCTCAGCTCTGTTGGTATACAGTATTATGAACACTTGTCCCATTCTTCCACATTACTCCATTAAAAGATGGGGGTTATTTCTTTTAAAGTCATCTGTTCATCCATGTTTGTGCATTTTCATTACAAACTCTATAAAACATGTTCTTTCCCTTGTGCAGGTGGCAGTGTTAATAGCAATGTTTATTTTGTCTCTGGCAGTGGGCTTTGGGCTTCCAAAACCTTTTTGGAAAGGTTTAAGAAGGGATACAGGCTTCCATGAATATATTATATATTTTTTTTTCTCTTAAAAAATATATCTGGATCCATAAAAAAAGACTTGTGCAAGAAATATGTATTTTATTTGACATTTGCAGTGAATTGTGAGATTCTTAGTGTCTGACTAAACCATAATTAACGTTCTCAGAAAGGTTGATGTAAAATAGCCTTGTGCTTGTTATTAGTCAGTGGGAAACGGCTCTTGGATGTGCCTATTGCTGTTGCTTTGCCGCTGTTATTTCAGAGTTTTCAGTATGATTTGTTATCTGTAAACTGATTAGTGCCAAAGCTTTGGTCAAACATTTAATGAATTTGTTATATTTATTATTTCCTTCAAAGATTATACAACCCTTTTTTTTTTTTCTTGATAGTTGCAGTATAGGAAAAAAGTGAAGACAACCAAAGAATCATATCTGCAAAATGTAGATATATGTAGATATTTGTAGATATATGTAGATAATCTTATTTCATTTAAATTGAAAAGACATTGGACAGTGACACTTATAAATATTTTTCCTCTTCTTTCTTTCTTTCTTTCTTTCATTTCTTGTTTGATTATTTGTATATATTTGTCAGTTTGTCTGCCCTGAAGTCTAAGCCTCCCCTACAAAATGAGGTTATTTAAATGAGGAGGGTTCTTAGTCTGAGCAAACAGTGGCTCTCCATAGGTGATTGGGTGATTGCTCTTCCCTTCTGTCCCTGGGCTGCAGTGCCCTCGTTGTGCTGATCCATCACAGTGCAGCAGTTTGCAGGGTTGGGGTTCCAGGTCTGTTGGTATTGCTGAGCACCTGCTCTCTCTAAACACACAGAGAATGACCCAAGATGCCCGGACTAAACTGTGCCCTTAGTGAAAGGGCTCAAGGTCCTTGCCTTGACTGTAGGAATTTCAACTTTATATTTGTTAGAAGAAGGAAAGATCACAGAAGTTCAGGCTGTGGCTGTGTGCAGTGAGCCCTCAGGATCACCAGTTCTGTGCTACAGAACCCCTGCAGAGGTCCTTAGGCTGAATGGGAAGGTGACCATGCAGTTGTGAAAGTGGCATTTCTAACCGTGCATTTAGTCCATCAGTGTGTGAGGTGCTCAGACATGTTCACATTGAAGCACATTAGTCCAGTTCATGCTGGTTTTTAATCCTTAAATCAAGATTCCTCAGGGCTTTGACTGGTGTCCCAACTTCCATAACAATGTCTCACTGGACTGGAGTGTTACAGATATGGAAAGGAAGAAGGTTTATTTTCTATCCCAACAAAAAATCCATTTCAAATAAAAAAAGCCCCATAATGCTGCAGGTTGACTAGTAGAAGCCTTCTGAAAATCACAGAAAATCTGTAACGCTTTAATGTCACATTACCTTTCAGCCTGTTAGTCAGGATGTATCATGTACAGGCCATGCATTTTCTGTGTATTGTAGATTCATTTGACAAATCACTTTGTATAATTTGATTACATGTCTGGTTAAATTTCACTCAGCCCATGCTGTCACCAAGGTCCATGGCACGTACTAGGAAAGAAGGCAGCTGCAATTGCAGGCAATACTCCACTTGTGGTCTCCTCAAATCACACAAAGCACTTACACACAAAGTCTATTTAAAAGCTGCTGTAAAACAGGCCCAAGTGGGGAGGTTACAAGCATCCTTTGTCTGTTCCAAATAGGGCTAGAGAATAAATTAGCCATCTAGCTCTATTTTCTAGAGGTACAGGCTGAGCTCAGTGTGTGCTTCTGAGGTCTGGAAACCACATCACTCAGCTCAGTGGATAAATCCAGCATTAGGCCCACACTGGTGGAACAAGGGTGGCCTTTGCTTAATCACTTAACCCAAACACTGGGGATAGCTCCAGTTTTCAGAAATGGCTTCTTGCAGTTCATTTTAATCTTTCCTTGCTAGTGGAATTGATTAAATTCAACATAGGATAGGAGCACAGGGATGAGACTCTTGTGTGTTTGTGGTGTTCATGCACACTTTTTACACATTTCATAGACATTCTCTTTAGTCTTTCCTTCTCTTCAGAGAGGCCCTGTAACTCTCTGGCCAAAACTGTGCAGGTAGAGCCCAGCAGCTGCCTCTGAGCATCCTGGGCTGTTGGCATCTCTTCAGTCAGTCTCAGGCACGTGTACACACGGCCAGGAGAGCAACTGCTTTGGCTTCCTGCTACAGTGTGTGTGTGACAGTGCCTTGCAGGGTGGGCAGTGACCCGAGGACTGGAGCAAGTATAGAAAGGTGTTCTGCAGCCTGCTGGGGCTCAGTGTGGGTCTGCCTTGAGCTATGGGCTCCTAGTGCATCCCTGCGAGGAGCCATGGCTAGTGGGGCCACCTCAGCTGGGGCACTCCCCCTTTCTCTCCAGCACGGGGATTTCAGCCTGTGATGCTGCATCCCTCACCAAGGGGCAGTTGTACCTTGATCTGTACGGAATAAGAAAAGCAGGTTCACTCGTGCTGTGCAACGTTCTGCCTTGTGTAAAGGGATCCCTGTAGCTGCTGGAAACAAGTCAGGCACTCACAGGTTAGGGCTGGGGGGCAGAAACTGAGCCCTGCTGCCTGGAGAAGGCTGGAAGAGCAAGCGCAGCAGTACCTGCAAAGCAGGTTTCAGCATCATCACCCAAAGAGCTCAAAAAGCGACTCTGAGCCTGTTGAACACGGCTGGGCTGGAAGGTGGGAGGAGAGCGTGTGTGTGCACATACACGTGTTGGTTCTTAGTGCTTTGCCTTCTGTTGTTCGGTTTCCCGGTAGGCTGAAGCCAAATGTGGTTTTGCTGCAGCGCGTTGAGACCGCGGGTGCTTTGGCCGGAACTGCCGGTGCGGGCAGAGACAGCCCGGGGCTCCCTGCAGGTATCGCTGCCCCGCGGCCGGGGACAGGAGGAGGAGGAAGATGCTGCGCGCAGCCCGGGCGGCCCTGCCTGAAGAGCCGGCTCCCTCCAGAGGGAAGAGCCGGGCATGGCACGCGGTGGATCCGGCACGCACGGAAAACGAGAAGGGTTTCATCTTCCGGAGCTGGGAAATACACGATGAGAGGAAAATGTAGATTTGGAGGTTAAAGGAAAGCTTTGATCTTAGATAAATAAGAAGGGGCAGAATCCTGTGAGTTACAGTTTGAGGATACTCAGCCAGCAATGGCTCAGCCGTTGCTTTAAGCTGGTGTTAATAAGAATCCAGTCTGCATGTGAAGAGGCCAGTATGGATGCAACGTTTTTCTAGACATATGCATTTTTTCTTCATTTAATCAATCCAATTCATTGATTGCTAAGATACATAATTTACACAAGTGTTTGACAAAACTAGGTGAAAGTGACTGTACCCAAAGATTTCTGTTGCCATTATCATGAGCTCAGCGAGTGTGTATAAAATGTGTTGTTACAGTGAGACACCCACTGTCGGTGGGAGTCTAGACAGTGTATCAGAGGTTTGCAAAGATTTTTTTTTCCTGCCCAGTATGTTGCACATACAATCAATGCAAAAAGGAAGAGCTGGTTTTGAAGACACACATTAATTCTGAAAAACACAGACATGTCCCATATACACAATGTATGTACAAATCTGCTCTGCAAAGGCCCACTGTCCTTCAGGAGGGCTGTGTAAAATATTATGTGTGTTGCATATGCCAGAAAAAATGCACTCATTCCCCCCATTAATAGAAATGACCTATTATAAATTTACCAAAGACACCATAGTTTTATAAATTGGCCACATATGTCTGTGTAATATATTTATTATATCACCTTTCACAGCATTTCTGTTTTATGAAATTCAGGCTTGAATTTGTCACATATGTTTTGCATATATGTGCAATAGTTGGCCAAGTATATCCAAGTAAAGTATGATAAATGCGTTCTTTCCATATGGGAAATTAAATGTTTTTCCAGATTAAAAAAAAAAAAAAAAAGTTTATTAAGAGCAGCCTATACAAAATAATTACAATAAATCACTCACTCCCATTTAGGTTAAAATTATAAATTTGAACTAGTAACAAAGTGATTAAGAACAAGAGCCAGGAAAGTCACATTTAGGACCTAATTCTATAAGGAGATAGAGCAGCATAGATAGAAGAGGCCCTACGCATTGTCAAGGCTCACTGCTATGTGATGTGACATCCTCCAGGCTGTAGAGCAGCTTCCATCCCCTCTGTGAGAGAGAGTGACCTGCACTGTCCGCTCCAGCCTGGCTTCTGCTCCTGTGTCACAGCTCTTGGTGCTCTCTGGGAGACGGGGAGAAGGGAAGGGAATGTTTCCCTGCAGCCACCTCCTCCTCCCCGCGACGCTCCTTCTGGCAACCAGCGGGTGCTTCAGTGGGCAGGGCAGGACACCTCGGGTGCCACTGCTGTGCTCGGAACCTGCCTCCAGAGGAGTGACTGCACAGTGCCCAGGGACTCGGACTGATGGCCTTGGGTTTTAAATTGCAAAAAAGGAGTGAAAAACTGAATAAGCAACATGTAAAACGTAGAGAAGCACCTTAGTGTGAGTGTTAGGACTATTGCTTTTGTCACTGGTGATGGGCAGGGGCTCGGCATTTGCGTTTTACTGCATTTGCTTCATGCTCCCCTTGTTCCCTGTTCCGGGGGGTAATGGTTTCCCTTCTCTCGGTGCTCCAGCCTGGCTGCTCCAGCTGCCCTTTGTCTGGGGTGTGAGCTCCAACCGTGGGCAGCAAGAGCCTGCAGGAATGGAGGAGCTGCAGGCAAAGCCATCATCTGGAAGGGGCAGAGGAGGGGTGGGGAGAGGCAGCCCTTCTCCCAGGCTGGTTCTGTTTGAGCACTGCCTTGCACATTTCTTTTATTTCAGCAAACATGAAGTGAGTCTTTCATGCTATTCCCTTTCCTGCTTGTTGTCAACTACTTCAAACCAGATGGGCTCAAGAGATAAAACTATGAAGACTCAATATCTCTATTTAGCAGGATGCCAAGTCTGCATGCCATCAAAATATCTGAGGCAAAAAAAGTCTGAACAGACAATACTTACTCTAAGTGTTATGTTAAGAGCAGCCTAGATGCTTTTCGATGAACACAATCAATGCATCCACCAATCACTGAGATTTCATATCAACAATTTTTAAAATTCCCATCAGGACAAATGCCACAGCCACATTCTCTGTTGTTAAAAGTTATTCCATAGGCCCAGCGCACCCACTGCCTTCTTACCTGTGTCAGGACATGTTTATAGCCAGCAGTGCCATGGGGGCCTGGAAAATGTGCTTTAGCATGTGTGAGGTGCCAGAGCTATGGAGCCAAATAATGTTCAGCATTTGAACATCCACGCTGGATTTCCTGATCTGGACATAATCAGGCTCAATCAGTCCTGCCACTGGGAGGAAAGAGATCATTGCTGTCCAGAAAGCATCTGAGAGTTTCTATCATTTTTTTTTGTGCCCTAGTTTATGTATACTGAGAATAAAAACCAGAAGAAAACAGCATCTACTGGTAATCTCAAGTAGATTTAACAGCTTTTAAAATTATCTTTTATTTTTTTAATAATTAGAACTTCAAATTGTAACAGAGAATTATTAGAATAATATGTTTTTCACTGCCATGTCACTCTCCTGTGAGGAGATAGTTAATACTCCAGGGTGGTTCTCCTGCAGTGCATGTGGCTGCTTCAGGACCTCAGTCCTTCCCCCTGCCATCCCCTGTGCCACTGCAGCTTCTGGTTTTATGACTCTTCAGAGCACAGAAATACATACACTCTCCTCTGGGTGAATACAGGCTTATTTACAGGTGTAGATTGTGGTCTAGAGGATTTCCTACTGAACTGACACCTTTAGAAATGGATGCTGGGGAAGTAAAAGCAAATATGTCTGAGACAAAAATAAACTGGTGTATGAGTTTTAGAGGCCATATCTATTACTGTACAGTTTCACCAGGTACTCTTCCACCCATCCTTGTTCCTCTCCCATGGAGAATCTGGCCACTGCTGGTGGTTTGCTCCAAGGCCCTTCATACCTTCCACAGTCTTCCTGTCACCTCAGAGGGACAAGTTGCTCCTTTGCTCCTTTGTTTTGATTTGCCTCCTCCCTTCCTCTTTCTCCTCCTCTTACAAACCAAACTGCAAATCAAATTCCTGTGAGGTCAGAATAAAGCAGTCCCCAGCACTGCTGATAGGATGTGCAGCTGTAGTTCAGACCACTGATCAGGTGAGCAAAACCTTCCCAACTGAGAGACAGTATTTTCATTTAACTTGATACTGTGAGATCATTGCATGAATTGCCAACTTCCCCCCAGTATGATCTTAATTCTGGATAGCTTCTTTCAGATTACAAAAGCAACCTCCAATATGCCCCAGAAGAGTAGGAAATAGACAAACACAGCCCAGTTTACTTGGAAAAGCTGTGGTAGGGGGACCCAGGCTGGAATTTCAGAGTATTACACATTAGCAGAACCCTCCCTGCCTTTCTCCTTAGTCATGGCTGTCACGTTCCTGGTAGCACAATGGTCATGCTTAAACATCCAACTCTGTGTGTCAGCACTGCCGTAACATTGTCTAGTATTAATCCAGGCAGTCATGTGCCATGTTTTATGTAATGATCCACACTTTCACACCACAGACACACAGCCAGAAAAGGAAACACATTGATTTAGCACTCAGTAATCCTTGTTTAATCCCCAGTCCTTTGGTTTACATCACTAACATGGCTCCTGCAGTAGTCAGTGTTCTATCTTTGTTCTTGGCAGACTGAATTAAAGGAAAGATTTATTAATTTGTAAGTTGGCTTTGTAGATGCATCTTAAATATGCTAAAAACAAAAGCAGTCCAGAAGCCAGTATTGGCTTAACTATAAAAATCTGCTCTTTTAAACTCAAGCCTTTGCAACAGTCCAAGTCAAGCTGCAGAGTAATTTTTTGGCTTGCTGTACAATTGCATTCTAAATGACTAAATTTAACAACTGTCTCATTGCATGCCCCCAGCTTACTTCCTTTTTCACTCATTACTACAAACGCAATTAATCTCCTCTTTCCTTGCTCATCTACACTAAGGACTGCAGTGCTTTATGGCTCATGTACTGATAAGAGAAAGGAGTTGTAACTAATGGATTCATTTGCAAATAATGTTAGAGGGTCAGAGATCACCATTCATTACAGTGGTGATAAATATTCCATGTAATTGCTGCACAAATGCTGGTGTTTGGGATTTATTTCTATTTCTTTACAAATGCCGGTTGCTTTCTTCCCTCTCATGGTGCCAAAGACGGTGATTCTTGGGAGGAAGCCTTTTGTAATAATTTAGCTGTCATCACCTTCACTCCTGAATCCTCTAGGCCAGGTACAGGCTAGCCCTGTTCCTTTCTGGCAGGTGAGATTTCAGAGCTAACTCCAGCACCTTAAGGTGGCTCTTTGCTCACAACCTTCTGCTAGCAAATCAGCAGAAACCATGTTCATGGCACAATTGTAATTTTAATTTTTTTTTTAATTACAAAAACGTGAATTTCTTAGATGCCATAAGACATCTGTATTTTACAGTTACAATTATAATCAGACAGTTGTGTTTTACAGCCTATACTAATACAGTCTTTCCTGCCGGGAACCATTCTTCTTTGGGGAAGTCCAGGTTAGTTCCTTAGGCAAATAAACTCTTAAAAGACTGTAATTCACAATCAAACTATGGCATTTAGGCTCAACTCTAAATCAAACTAGGGTAGTCTGGTTGCTCATTTCAAGGAAACTATAATGTGAAAGAAAAATCCATTTACTGGGTGTTTAAATAAAATAAGTAGTGATATAAAGTGTTAATGAATTAATTGTATTGTGAAAAATTATGGCATGGATAGTGCTTTGGTAATGGGAAGTAAAGGATGGGTCTGTTCCTGCAAGCAGCCCTACAGCCTGTGTCCTTCCTCCTGAAGCTGAGGAAACTCTCACCTGTGTGTCTGAGATGTAGTTCATGTCCTCATTTTCAATTTGTACTTGCATTACTAAGTTTGTTTTTAAATCTACCTAATCAGACAAACATAAATATTTAACTCCCAGCAAAAGGCAGTAAGTTAGATGTAAGCACCCAGTAATCTTTAGAGTATCTTCCAAAAGACATTAATTCTAAACATCCCTTATGAGTCTCCCTAATTACTTTAGACACAGATGTTGACAGTAAATGGCAATTTTCAGAGAAAATATACTCAAGAATTTCTAACTTTCAGGCTCTGATCTAATCATGCTCTTTCCAGAGCGGTGCTACTATGCCAATACCAGAGTATTTGCATCAAAAGTTGTTTCCTGCACTAACCATTTGCCCAAGATGGGTGAACCCTGGATTTCCTTTCCTGCTGGATGAGCATTAAACCTTCAGCTCAGTTGTGTAAATTGCCCAAGAGTGCAGGCTGCTGTTCGCTGCCATGGAGGAGGAACGCTGGCACCCTCTGGGCCACGTGTGTGGTGTTATAGCACACAAGGTAAAAGGAAATCTCTGTGCAAACTCCTTAGGACAGGTCCCTGGACCACATACAACAACACTTTCTCCATTTATTTATTTATTTGTTTCTTTATGTCAATTCTGACCTACTTTGACAAAGAGGAAAAACAACAAAAGGAAAGGTTTCTTCCAGCAGCAGGTTTGTGGAGAGTGACTGCATCTCGTTCCACAAGGCTGAGGCTGGAGCTGCTTGTACAGTGGGGGCAGCTCCTCTTCTGTGTGGGAGGTGGATGATGTGTGGAGATGTGCAACTCTGTCTGGTAGATGTAATGAACACCATCACCTCCCCTTGACTCGGGATCACTCAAAATTAGGCTTTAACTTTCAACTGCAATGTGATCCTCCATGCAGCTACTGAATAGTAAACAAATAATCAAAGAAATGCATTATTTAAAGTGTCACTGCACTCCAAAATGTGTAAGGCCACGTTTTATTGAGAGAAGCCTGGCAACAGTATCCTGGTTCTGTGTTTTAATGTAAAGAACGTCAGGCTGGGTGCTTAAGGCTTTCAATCCTGCAATATTCTCTGTTTGAAAGGCACAGCTGGGTAACAGACCCAGATCTTAATATGCATGTGTGTTTTTCCTGAAACAATTTCTAAAATCTTTGATGTTGCTGTTCACTTTTGGTCACTTTTACTTTGATTCCACCTCTCTACAGAGCAGAAACAATTATTTCCAACAAAGTATCAACAGTGCACAGCCTGGACACAGTTGTCACTGCAGCTTTGTGACCAAGTCCAGCATTACCCTGGCTCTCAGCACACTGGTGTGTGTCTAACAAGCTTTAGAAGAATGCAAATGCTGCTTTGTGAGTCAAACAAAATAAACTTTCATGAATGAATTTCAGCTTCCATGACTGTAGAGATGACAAGTTAATGGAACCGTTTGCACTGTGTGGATAAGGATTTGCCCATGCGATTCCCCTAAATGTTAATGGGAGTTGTGCAGCTGAATCCCAGACTTGCCACGCTGAAACTTACCCCAAACTCTCCAAGGAGAAGGGCGCTAATTGGATTGCCGAGTTTAAATCCTTTAGCTCATCAGTCTGTGGAAAGGATTTAGCACTGGCTCTGTAAAAGGCTTTACATAGCTTTGCAGTGCAATGCTGGGGAAGATTTTTTTCCCTTTCTTTCTTGTGATTAATTGGGAGGCTTGAGGTGACAGGAGACATAATGAAATTCATAAATGCCGAAGGCCATCCCTAGTCACATTCCTGGCTGTTGGTTTAAGTTAGAAACTGACAGAAGTGTGAACAAATCAAGGGTGTTCTGATAGTCTTTCAGTTACAGGGAAGAAAAAGTAACTGACAATGAGAAACCACTGGAGGTGGTTTAATGGGTATAAATTTTCAAGAAAGAGTGATTTTTACACTGACTCAGATTCTTGGATACATAAATGACTTACAAACAGACATAATCTGCCTCCATTGCAGTTTGAGGGATTCCACTCCTTTTTTACCAAAGGTATTGGCACAAGTTATGTCAGCAACCTGCCAAAGGAAAGGTGTTACAAAACCCATAGCAGAACCCAAAGCAACTTTGGTCTTTGTGACTGGCCTTGTTCTGCTTATTATGAATTAAAAATCCACTTTCCTCTATGGAAGACAAAACTTATAGCTTAAACAAGCAGCATAGGAATTAACCTAGAACTCTCACTTCAGCCTGGAGACAGATTCTACCATTTCCCCACATGCACATTTGAATTACAGTGCTAGGAATTGCTTCACCAGTGCTGTTTTCCTAATCCGTGGCAGTGCAGGATGTGTCACGTCTGGGCATAGATGGACCAGACACTGATGCGCTGATCTTTGGAGCCAGCTGCCAGCAGCCTCTCCTGGGGGTTGCTGTGATCTGAGAAGGACACACAGTGGACAGTTGCTGTGTGGTAGTCCAGCACTGCTAAGGGCTTCAGCTTTTTCCAGCCAAAGATCCTGATGCGATGATCCCACCCTGCTGTTGCCAAAATCTTCTTGTCTGGACGGATGGTGATATCAGATATGCCAGCGTTGACAAGTTCATGTGTTTTGTAAACCTTTGTGAAAAAGTTACAAATGAACTCCAGTTATTCAAAACAGAAGAAAAAGGAATCTTGGTACTTTAGCAGGTGTTGTGCCCACCCAACACAGCAGTGTCACACAGGGAGCGTGGAGCTTTTCACCATGTGGTGGATGGTGCTTGGTGAGAACAACAGACAGAGATAGAAAACACCTTAACTTGAGCCTCCCATCTCCAGAGCAATTTTCACAAAATAAACCCATCTCTTGTATGCTTTTAGTTTATTTTGCATTTAAAGCTATATATATATTCTGTCACAAGTGAAGCTCTGAACTGAGGTTTTGAGCACAGCTTTACCCTTTTCTTCCAGCTATTCTTGTATAAGCTGCAATGTTCAGAGGTAAGGCCATATATTTTCCTTGCTTCTGAAATATTCACAGGCTGAGACCCTTCTGGGCTAATGTTTAAGCTACCTGCTACTCACTTCTAGTACTGTGGCCCCTCACAAAACCCCCAATAAGCTGTTGTAGCATTTACCTCAGTCTTGAGAAAGGAATGCTTCCAGGAATTGGGTTACAGTGTCAGGAAATCTGTATTTCTAGTGCTCCTTCCCAAGAGACTTCTATTTACACCAAATCCAAGGAGGGGATTATGGCCAAGTTATTGATTTCAGTCTTGGAAGCCTTTTGTTACTGTTTGGAGACTACTGGGGCACAGGTTTCAGAGGGGCACAATTAAATTGGGAGTCATTTGGCTTTCTTCGAGAGGCACTGGGGCTGCACAGGACTTAGCCTCTGGAAAGAAAAGTTTTTGCTTTACTGACACACGTTGCTCTTGAAGCACAAAGCTCAAAGTAACACACCTTTGCTGTTCTCACCTCAGGTAACTTGTCTGAGTGAGCACTCTGCCTCTGAAACACATGCAGAATATGCACACAAGTGTGTGTGTGCATTGGAACAGCTCAGCTTCTGTCTCAATGGGGAAAACATCGTTGGTTTATAAAGCTGGCCCTGAACTGCTGTTATTTGTCAGTACCATTGGAAATGACACACTAATGCCACTGTATCCTTAAGCCTGAGTCTGCAGCTATCCTGTACCAAAGCTTAATATCATCCAGTGCCTGTTTTAATTCACTGTGTGGTATTTACTCTTCTGAGGCAGGAAGGGATTGACAAACATATCACACCTGAGGAACTTTCCTCCTTGAAGGACATGCCATGATGCATAGCTAGTATAGGGTTATAAAGACATATTGTTGCAGATAATTTTGACTTTTATATCAGATGTAGGAAACTCCAGAAATGTTGGTCAAGGTTGGTTTTAGATGCAGCTGAACACATCTTAGAACCTTACACAAAACCATAAGCAATTATTTTCCAACTGTATAAGAACTGCCCAGCTACCTACTCAAACAGCAAGAGCTGTGCAGTTCGGTAAGTCAAAAGGTTGAAACTTGACATGTTTCTTACATGCTCTATACATTTCTTTTTCAAAGATGACCTGAAGAATGTGACTACAATGAATTCAGAACAGAGGACAGCAAGTTTTGCTCAAGCCTAATGAGAAATAGGTTGTATGGGGGCCTCTTGGTGGGGCTGCTACTGTAAAACCTGTGCTTTTTGTTAGTACACATGCTCCAAACTCCCCAGGGTAGGTCTAATGCAGCATGGCCCCAGTGGGATTTTTGTTGGTGTAAATGTCCTGGCAAGGGAAGGATTTATTCCTTAGATCACCAGCCTGGCAAATGTAGGATGGGCCTTACTGTGTAACTGACATTATTAGCTAATGGCTATAACCAATCCCGGGTGTGGTGCTCTCATCATTAATGTCAATTATGTGGGCAAGATCCATACAGCACAGTCAGGGAGACTGGAGAAATGGCATGTCCTCAGCAAGCTACAACTTGAAAAGGAAGCCTGTAATGGTGATGCCTGTTGGCTATGGAACATGAGGGAACAGTGGGCATTTGTGCATGATCTGCAACTACGAGAGAGAAAAGCAACACAAAGGAGAAAACTTGCTCAAGGTATATGCAGCCAGGCGTAATCCTACTGCCAGGATTTGTCCCATCCCAGGACTTACTACAGTAAGTCACTAACTACAGCAGTCACATACCAACAGAGTTTCCTAACCAGAGAACCAGCCTGTCATTAAGAAAACAAAGAGGTAAAAACAGGTGAGTGCTTTCAGCCAGTCACAACTAAGGACACTTGCATCTACACCCAAAGCATGTCTTTAAACCCTCTGCTTGTTAGGAAAAATCCAAAATAGCAGCAGACTAAGCTTCAGCATTTGGGGGAAAAGCCTCAGCAGCCGAACCAACAAAACTTACATTACAGCTTACAGGATTTTTTTCTCTTGTCATATAAAAAGAAGCTTCTGTGGTTATCAGATTTCTTAGTTCTGCTTTGTTTATTCACCTGCAGAAGCTGTTTACCTCCTACATTCTACCACAAACATCAGCACATAATTACACTATCTCATCCAAATCAGAAGGCTCATAACCAATCCTGTCATTTGCTGCAGTGATGATTTCAGCAACTTTCCTGTAGAAGACAATACAAACTTTCCCCATAGCAATAAACTCTGCAGTTACCTTCGTCATCTATTCATTGACACACTGGAACACTGCCACTTAAAACAGAGCTGCAGTACCATCATTGCATCATTCCCTCTCCAATGGCAGATAGCTGTGCACCACGGTTACTTATTAAAACCTTTTAGAATAAAAATAATGTGCCACTGAGTGGCTTTCCAACGTCTACCATTACCTCAGGTACCTGGAATGTCAGGGAAAAAAATCCCCATCTGGTTTATATTATTAATGCAATAGTGGAAAAAAACTTAATCTATGTCCTTGACAATCTCTACTGCTCATATGAAAGATGCATTTTTTAGGGCATTCATGCTCCCATGAAGCACAGGAACATTGCTTTTGTAGCTTATAATACTTGGCACTTAAATTTCTTGTGAGGCAACCTTCTATCTCTCAGTGTGAGGTGCTGAAGATGTAGCTAATCTTACATCCCCTGGGAATGGGAATAACAATATTTGGACTATTTCAGGTGAATGACTGTTTCTCCTGTGAATTGTATGCTTAGCCCTGCATACAGTTAACTCATTAGTGAAATGTGCTGTAAAGAACAACATTTTCTTTTACTTTAGGAAAAACGTTTAGCTATAATTAATAGGACAGAACAGCTTTCTCTTCACCACCAGAGTATTTGGAAATTTAAGAAGCCTGTCATGATGTCAGATTTCTGTCACCTTGACCTTAGAGAACGAGTCTCAATACCAAGTTTCTTACTGGGATTGCTCATCTTCCTTCCACATCCCTGAGTTCAGTACACCTGGTGCAGATGGTGAAGAGCAGGGGGAGGCAAACAGGACCAAAAAAACAGCAAACCCAAACCATGACAACTGTGTATCAGACACCTTCACTGCTCGTTCAGAGTGCAGAGTGCCTCTTTCATGTGGTGTTGTGTTGTATATTAAGGTTCAGCTGCCTCCTCAGTGAGTGCCATGTCCTCCAAACTTCACCGGGAGTGGCTGTTTGCACTACACACACTTGGTGCCCTGCCATGCCAGAAATGCAAGTGCTGTGGTGATGCCTCATGGATTCCACACCTTTACAGTGTCACCACTGGACATCCCAGCCTGTGCTTTTCTTCCTACCGCACCATTCTGAAAATAGCATTAACTTGCTGTACTACTTAAAAAAAAATCTCCATAAAAGCTGCAAGGTGCCCCAGCAGTTATTGTTCTCCCATGAACTGGTGTATCCAGCAGATCTCTTCTCAAGGATGACATGGGCACACAGGGGCTGATTCAGGCCATCTCCATTGTTCATGGGACAACTGCCACTTCCAAAAGGTAAAAGCACCCAGCAGTGGAGAGGCTGTGCAGGGGCTATTTCAATTTTCATGAGCCTTTTTGCACTTTATTTTCACACAGACATTTCCAGATTGTACTTAACACCTTGGCCCTGTTAGAACACTTGCTAAAGCTGTCTAGATGAAAGCAGTATTTATGGCCATCCCCCAGCACAGCCTGAGCTGGGGGTTACATGACCACATTGTAACCCAGCCATTCACAGTACCACAGCTCAGACATGAACTGAGGCAGCCAATTGCCTGACTTTGTCTCTGGCTGGGCCCTGTAGGTGCCAAAAGAAGCTGGGTGCCTAAACCTCATGTCCTCTTGGTGCTACAGGGCTACTCCTACTCTTTCTGCTTGTGAAGTATTTAATGGAATACTTCTGTCTTTCCCACAGTGGAAAGCTCGCTCTAGCCATTCAAGCAGAACGTTTGGAAAAGCAATCTTTTGTTTCTCATTTTTATAACTCATTTATAATGTTTAGGGCATTCTGAGAGCTGGATACTACCAATGTGATAAATGAAGATACAGAGGCAATGGCTTGAGTAATGCTAGGTCTGTGTGCCTGTTGCAACTTTGGTAAAACCAGAAACATGTGAGAGAGGGGATTTTTATTTTTTTTTAAATCCTCACCATCTTTTGCTAAGTCTAGTCCATAGCACAGACATTCTAACCAGTCTGTGATTAATTAGCTAGAGATCTGCAACAACTCCTCTTCATGACTAAATATTTTTTTAGTCTATCAAACTGTTAGTGCAAAGTGGGATAAATGACACTAGAGGGCCAGTGATCCTGACCTGGAGGTTCTGTTGCTCATTGAGGCTCCAGATGCTAAGCACCTTTTCAGATGAGCCCGAGATCCCCTTGGCCTTCTCCGAGTCAAAGTCAAGGCTCATCACTGGCTCCTGGTGGCAATTGAGTTTGCTCAACACTTTTCCCATTGACACATTCCAGAGGACAACTGATCCGTCTTCATAGCCAGCCAGAAGCACAGGTTGTGAACTACAGTTGAGCTGATTAAGGAAAAACAAAATTGTTTGAGAAATAAATAGTCTGTTAAGAAAATTATCATCCCAGTGTAGGTTTTAGTCCAAGCAGCAAGAGAATAATTTAAAATGCTGACTGGTGTAGAAGTGAAAAACGTTTAGATGTCTGAATATCAAATTTTGATATTCCATCCACTTACAGAAAGCATTACTATATAATACACACTTACAGGTTTTATATCTACATAGCAAATTCTAAATTTTATATATATTATACATATTTAACATACACACACATGTATATATATACACACAGAAGGAGAAAATTTCTCTCTGAAAATCCAGTGTAACACCTGAAAAGAGCCTGCCTGAAATTTTCAGGAGTTTTACTTCATGGTCTGAACTTTCTTTGCGCTTCATAGAAAAAATTCTGCAGAGCTGAGTTACTCTGAAGCAATACAAGCCTGTGTGGGCATTGAGAGGTGCCGTGCTCAGGGATGCCAGTTGCACATGCCAGGTGTGGATTGCCTGCCCAGGTACCCCCCAGTGCTCGAAGGTAAACACTGAACCTGCAGCAGGAACTGCTGGGTCAGTCACCAAGGGGTTAACGGGCGCCCAAGTCCCACTGTAACCAATTGAAAGCTACTTTGATTAATGATGTCACAGGCCAAAGGGCAGGGCACCCTGGGCAGACACCTAATTTATTTAAGCCTCTGAAATAACTCAAAGAAGGGAACATTACTGGATTACATGTCACACTTAAGGAAAATATTCATCATTGCTCCAGCCAAAAGACTAATGATCCTGTAAGCAGTACCTGGTTACAAGAGTGAAGATGCAAATCCCTAATGCAAAGCAACTAAAAACCCGGCATCTGTTCATGCCAGTTATTTCTTTAATAGGAGAAGAAATATCAAAATAGACACTGGGATTATTACCACCTCATGTAGGCACATCTAAGAAATATATCCAAGTGGGTATTCAGATCTTTACAAACACTGTCTGCTCCTACAGAATTTGTTTGCTCAGTATTCAATTAAGATAAAGGTAAAGAGCATAAAGAATTAATTTTTACCAGTATCACATTATTGAATGAGGTCAAACTCGCTAGCTGTCAGTGTCATGATACAAACCTGTAGTGGCCAAAGGCTCACTGCCTCTACTAATGGTCCAGACTGTTCTCCCACTGGTTATTCTGTGTTCTGGGGGAGTTAAACTAACAAGAGATGGGTGGTCTTGATGCCTTGAGAAGGCTGACCTGGAACAGAGACTAGACAGAGCTAAGAGAATTAAGCAGGTATTTATTAAAAGGCCTTAAAGGATAAACCTTGGGCAAGAAAAGAACCTGGCCAGGGCTACACCCAGAGTGGACCCAAAATGGTCACAAAAGGGGTGACCAGTCATGAGGTCTCACACTTTTATAAGTTTTGGTTCATTTGCATATGGGGGTTTAATTGTCCAATTACAATTTCAGATTATGAAGTCCCATCCTTCTTGTTTTCTCTCTTCAGTTCACTGTTGTTTGTGCTTTTGGGCCTGAAAACTTGTAACAGTTGTCCTTGGTCTCCAGCATATTTGTTTTGTCTACCTACCCTGTGAAATAAGAGCTGGCTAACAACATGAGGCTCAGAGCTACACCCCTAGGCAGCACAGAATCTGAAAAATATGAAAGTTGAAACTTAAGGCATCAGTCTGAGCAACATGACTGCCAAGTACCAGCCTCATGTGCTTCTTCGGCCTTAGCCTAGAAAAGTGTTTGAGGAATAGAGCTCACTGAGCAGGGAGCATTGCTCCTTAAAAGAAGGAAACCAAGGGGAAATCCTTGTAAATGTGGGAAATCCCCTGTATCATCCTTCTGAACGGGTCTGTCCACACCTGGGATCTTGGAGGAGCCTCCTTCCTTCCTTTTAAATCATTTTTCCTTTGAAAAGGTAGGGAGCATGCTCTGGCTAGAAAGGCCCATAAAGCAGGTTTCTCACAGTGCTCAGAAATATGAACAATTTTTCTGTCAAAATTTTGATTTGCTAAAATAATATAACATCAGAGCAATAAATACATTGAGTCAGATACATGTAAATTAATGTTAACTCATCAGGTATTTTGGATGAACTGGGTTTTGATACCAGATATCAAAAAAATTTAAAATCTCAATAAAATGAGCATTCCAGATTTTATTTGTATTTAATAAAGTGTAAAATCTTCAAAGCAAAACAAAGTATTTCATAGGGACTTTCAAGTTTAAAGAAAGCCCCCAGTTTAAGCATAAAACAACCCCACAATTATTTGTGCTGCTCTTCTGTGAGCACAAGACTCCTCAGAGCTGGGGTTTCACAGAAGTTGTAGCTGTCATCAGGCAGTGACACATCAGCTCCTCTTCCTACTCCGAGCAGGATGGTGGCTTCCACAGGAGCTCCTCACCCTTCTGCAGACAGCAGAGACAGGTGAGTGCTTGGCATCTCAGGAATGCCAAGCAAAACTTTTTATTTTTTTGTGCTGTGGGTATTGCACTTTAGATTTGAAAAACAGTAGTTTGCAAGTGAGATCTAAGATTGGTGTGTTTTAAATCCCAAGTACTGTTTCCTATGAAATGCAGGTCTCCCACACTACATTTTCCTGACTTTCCTAACCATATGAACTGTAATATTTCAATGGATACATGAACTAAAACAATAAAAGTTATTGAAAGATCAGTGGAGCTCTTGGTCTGAGCCTGGTCTCACCAAGCAGCGCTTCACAACGATCTATTTATTTCAATTCCCAATAACAGACACTGCTGGAGAGAAGTCTCACCATTCATGTTGTGTTTCAGTAGAAAAATTAGATTATAAATCATTGCTCTTCCTAAGCAGAACATTTTGTTGTTGCATTTGGATAACTGTCAAGGAAGGAAGAAAAGGTGATCTGCTGTCAACTCAACAGGAATAATTGCAATAGTTTATATAAAGTAATAACTCGGCATTTCCAGTTTCGACATGTATTATTCTTGTTGAATTATTTTGTTTGCATCATTATGCAATATGATGCCTTCCCCAAGGAGTACAAAAAATTTAAGGGAAGACTATCCTTACTCCTACAAATCCTACTCCACCCAATTAGTAATAGCAGGAAGGTGTGAAACTGAAGGGACAATGTATTTAAGAACATGAATCTTCAAAAGAAAGTGAATCTACTAATATCTTTAAGGACAAACCTACAAAAATAAGGGGGAGAAGTGCTCAAAAGAACAAAATAAATAGCTGCAAGCTTTTCGACTGCTTAGGAGAAGCCAGTGAGGCTTAATCTACAACCTAACCTCACTTGCCTTCTGCTCTGTAGTAAAGTTTCTCTTTCATGCTGCTGCTGGGGAGGTTTGTTGTTTCCCTGAATTGCAGAAAAATACGATGGTACCTGGCTGCAGCCCCCAAACTCTCATTGGACAACCACCCCAAGCACTCTTCTTTCAGATCTTTATGGGGCTCTCCCTGTCAGCTTCTGTTTCAACTTGTTAATTTACTGTGCCATAAGCAACACCAAATAGTCTCTTAGGCAACCCCTGAGTGCTGGGCTGGGAGTGCTCATCTCCCGGGTATGTCTGGATTGCCCAACACAGCTGTGTACAAAGAAATCCTGGAGGGCCTCTGTCCAGGAAGGGGTGCAGCTGGCTGAGCTCGTGTTCTCCTGGTTTATGGTTACAGGGTTACTCAGAGAGCCACTTCCAGTGCAACCACAGAACAGGAGGAAGAGCATCACTTTGGTACACCACATGCAATTATTTCCCTTAAGGGTATCCTCTTCCTTGTGCCTTTAAACCAAGTTACACACATTTCTAAAAAAGCAAATACAGCTGTGAGACTCTGAGGGATTATCTATACTTGCCTGGTGCAGTCTAGGAAGTTATGGTGAGTTCTCAAAGTCAGAATTTGCATGGAATAATTTACCTCTCCCAGTTCCCAGTCCTCTGCTTTATCTCCACTGGCAACAAAATCAAAAACTATATAAAATTAAGTCTCTGCACCTGCTTTGCTTCCTAGAGGAATATCAATATTAATGCATGTAGAAATTATGGCAAGACAGAGGACTTCTTACACAGGCAAGAAAAATTTTCAACACTGAACATTTCCACAGTTATCTCCATCTTATTAAAAATGTTGAGGAGACAGAAAGACCCATTCATTTCATCAAGCACTGAACACTGATTGCATTTTTAGGAGAAACTTGTTTAACAAAAGCCTAATCAGCCTAGCTAATTTTCTCCTTTTTTTTTTTTTTTTTTTTTTTTTTTTTTTTTTTTTTTCCTAGTTTTTAATTACAGCATGGAACTTCAACTGTGTCCTCTCTTGACTTTTGTCTGAAGTCAGCAGTTGAATTCCTCTAGATTTCAGTCTGTTCAGGATCTTCTGGATTCTGGATGAAGACACTGAGGCCTCAAACTTTGACTGATAATATTTTCAACTGAAACCAACACAAATGTTCCAATGAGCCTGCAGGAATTAGACCCCTGGCACCAGCTCAGTTGTCCTGTAGACCTGTAGCAGTGTGTTGTCAGGGGGTTACACGGGAATCAGCTTTGCCACCGGTTCTCTGAAGATTTCAAGCCAATCATCTGAACTCCCTCCTCCCTCTACTGCCACCTTTTTGTATTACTTGTGTTCACTCTTTGCAGCCCATAAACATTATTTGCTCAATATTTTGCAAATACTGTTTTTTTTCACTAATTACTTTTATTTATCTTTTTGTCTGTAGTCAGTACCACCATAAATACTTTGTTCCTACTGTATGTCTGTAATAGAAATGTTCATAGAGTGTTTCCTCATCCTGAGGGCACTGAAGTGAATGGAATCTGCCATTAAAACCACTGTTTTTTAGCAACCCAAACATTTCTCATCATTCTTAATGCAGTGAGAAAACCAAATCAAACAACTGGCTTTGGTAAGTCACTCATTTTCCTCTTGATTGATGCAAAAACTGTATCTATCCTAAGGATACAAAGCTTTCCTTGAGCATTTGCAAATCTTCCATTAAAGCTTGGAAAGCTCTGAAAGTTACATTAAGGATGTTCACAAATCTTTCCCCCCTTTAATAGTATAATTACTTGATTGGTTTGATTATAAATCAAAATCCAGGTGAAGAAAGATTCATGTGCTTTATATAAAATGAATCACAGAGAAAACATTTCACAATTAGCAGGCGCTCTTGCCTTACCTGCCATAACTTCAGACACATGGGCATGCCCAGCTTGGCTCCCACCTCTGGCTTCAAGGTACAGACTGACGTCTTGGATGGCAGCTCCAAAATCTGAACCTGACATCAGGAAAACAAGAGGAGTTGGTCAGGCTCCAGGTCAAAATTCTGCTGTTAAAAATACAAGTCTTTTAAGGTGATTAAGGTTAGTATAAGCTCTTCCAGTAAAAACTGTCTGGAGGAAACTGAGAAATGCATGCTAAGTTGGAGCTGTAAGGGGAATCTACAGCTAGCTAAAGAAGTACATTGTTTTAGGAAAGACCAGACAAAACTGCTAGAGTTAACACATCCTCTTCTTCCACTCTTCTATTTAATTACAGCCTACTTTTCAAACAGTGGATGACATTGTGCACACAACAGATAATGCTGCAGACTGCTTAACACTCCCCTTGCTTTCTTTCCCCTTTTTCCAGCTCTGTTGCCAATTTTTTGGCTGTATTCGCCTGTGAACACTTGCATTCTCCCCTCTGTGCTGTTGTGGTAACACAGTGTATACATGCAAAGGGGATTTTTATTTACTGCTGACTGCACTAACAATTCGTCACTCCAGAACTACTGGCTAAGGCCGGCTGCAGTGGTGTCTGCACACAGGTATTTTTAACACAATGCTGTGTGACCCTCTCTAAAGCAGGGTCAGACAATGCTGTGTTAAACACCTGTTCTCTCTACAGAGCAGCTTCCATTGTTGCTTGCTCCAATGGTAATGAATCATGGACTGGGCTTGAGAGGATTTGATTTCTTTCTTTTTATTTTTTTTAAACATTGGGCAAGTTGTTCCTCTGCCAAGGAAGTAGCTCATTTCCACCTCAGGATGATGGCAGGCAAGATCAGGGGAGTCTGCCTTTTTAGTTTGGCACTGGAAGATTTTGACACTCTTGATTGACATGGCAGTGCCTCAACCCTGGGCTGGTTCTCAAGCCTGGAATTCTGGAGAAACAGAAGCTCCTGGGTATCAAAAACCTGCTGCCAGGAACGTTGCTGTTTCTCACATGCACGCTTAATCACCAAGGTGATCTTTTCTTCTAATTAAATAAACAATGGTCTGCATTATGTGGCAAAATTAAACTACTTGAAACATTTGATAAATCCCATATCACCAGCCATTCTGGGCTCTTCCAGAATGTGCAAGAGCCCAACAGCGCTGTTGGACAGCCCCAGTCGTGTGAATTTCCTTAAGCATCTGAGATGAGGTATTACACAAATATGGCTCCTCTGGGAACCATCAATCAAGACCACGGCAGCTGCGATGGCTTTCCAATCCCATACCTTTAGTTCAAAGCTTGCCAGAACATCTTCCTATTTCTAGAGGCTGTCAGCCAGGCTGCCAAAAGCCAGCTGCACTCTAGGACTGCGAGCACAGTGTACTGCACATAACATACAGAACGTTTTCGAAAGCCACTGGGCAATAGAGCAGGAAACTCTTTTCCAGATTTGAGGAATAGTGACTATAGCCAAGAGCCATCCAGTCTGCAGACCAAACCTGGGAACAGACCAAAGTCTGATCATCTGGGAATTCTGGTTCTTTGGAGCTACACTCTTAACAAAAGATGCTTTTCTCTCGTCAACTTTCTTGCTATCAACATAATGACCAAGTTAGCTGTGGCAGGAAATGGGCTATAAATATGAAGATGACCTGCCCTCATCTTGTCTCTTTCATCACTGTCTCTCCAAAGGGCATTGCCTCCTAGGCAAGACCAAAACTGCAACTTTTATTACATAAAGAAGGGTAAGTGTGCTGTGATAAATGCACTTCTGCAGGTTACAAGAAAAAACCAAATCTTCTTTGCTTTACTTTGACTAAAAACAGATGAACTGGTACAAGGACTACAGTCAGGCTTGCAAAGGCCAAAGAAAAACAATGAGAAAAGCTTTGTGCAGAAGGCAGGCAGGCATGAGCTGCTGCCTAAACTGGATTGACAGTTCCAGAGACTGTCTGTGTTAAAGGCAAGTGAGCCTTAGAAATAAATACTATTTCACATATTTTGACAACTGTAACCTAAAACTTGAAGTTCCGTGTTTATATTGGTTTTGCTTAATAGGAGAAAGATTTGCCTTTGCCTGAGGTTAATAGTGTTCCTGGGTGGCTAAAACTGGCCACAAGGAAACACACCCTTTCTCTTTTTCACATTAATAAAGCTTTTAACATGTTTCTGGCAAATTGGCAAGAAAAGTGCATGTAACTCATAATTGGTGATTTAAATGCAATCATGAACAAATAAATGCCTGTTCAGATCTCATTATTTATGGACTGAACCTCCTTTAAGACAAAATTACTCTTTTTTTGGACACCAGCCAAGCATAAACACTTATTAAGTCTTAATTTTAATCATAAGCTGCAAATGTACTGTGTCTCACACAGTGCTGCCTATTTGGAAGCACTATATATTATGGGAGCTTATGTGAATTTATTGAAACATGACACAGTTCTAATGCAAAGGTTCACACACAGAGTGGAACTTTTTTACCTCAGGAGACTGCAAATCATTCTCCTCTTGCAGGGCCCAAGCAAACAAATGAGAATAAAACAGAGATGAGTTGTAAGCGACACCGGGGTAAACACCTTCTATTTGGGTCAGTTGATTATTTAATTCTTCATTACCGCGACTTCTCCGGCTGCCACGAGAATGCACTTGTCAATTTTTTTTAACTTAAGTATTATTGAGCACTGCTGTAAAATGGAGGGAGTTCTTTGTTTGATCAGAGCAAGGTATGGGACTTAGAATGGTTGTATTTACTGGTGCAGTGGCTGTGTCCGCAGGCATATCTAGTTCTGTAAAAGGCTGAACATTCTGGCTGTGAGTCAACAAAATATTTAAATATGTGCTTAACTTCTATATAATAAAAGGATCACATTTTCTTGCAATACAGGCACTTATTACTTTGTGTATAAAATATGTAAATTGAAGTCCAGAAAAGCACATGAACTTTTATGCTTATCAGCAATTTGCATTTAGCTACAATATTTCTTTTCATATTTATGCCACTTTTTTCTTCTTTCATATTTTTGGTATTTTTATGTCAAGTATTTGGTATTATTTTTGTGTGATGTCCTCAAATAATCTGTTCTAGAAAACAAAACTGTAATTTCTACAAAGCAGAAGTGGACATTGCCAACAAAGCTGTCAGTCAGTGAGGGCTGTGATAGTGGCATTAGATGTGGACTTATCCAGTAGGAACTGAAATGGACCCTGCAATTATCTCACAGAGCAAACCTCTGGCTGGTAATAGTAATTCAACTATTTCCAACCCCAGTTGCAGGTAAGGAATTAGCCTGGGGTGAAAGACCACATATTGCATTACAAATCACCTGCACCTCCCCTCTTCTTGCCAGACCCAATTCAGCTTCAGACGGAATATAAGCTCCTCCATCAGAGGACAGACCTGCTGACCATTAGTTCCCCAGAAGGACCCTTGTTCCCAGTATTCAGCAGCACCAGAAGAGTTTTCAAAACTCCTACACGTAAAGATCAGCAGCTGCAAATACTTCAATGCCAGACAAATCTTGGGATGGTATCATTGTTATTAAAGCATGAGTTATACCATCCAGTCATCCTTGTGGCAGTAAAATTAGTGATTAAACCCCCCAGAGTTCTTGTGCTGCCTGCTCTTGAGCAGAGAATTCAACAGCACTGATGTTTCCCTCCTGAACTATGTCATTTCAGTACCAAAAGCAACCTCTCAAGCACAGAGAAAGAGACACTTCCTACCTCCTCCAGGCTTCTGGCTGCCATGGCCATTAGCCAGCGTCCCTGTGCCACCTGTAACAGAGAGCATCTGCAGAATCCCACATGCTCCGTGAAGACAGAATCCGTCACTGAAGTCCGTCCTTCTGCTAAATCCCACAAGCAGATCCTCTGGTCGCGCCCCTGACTGTTACAGTAAAACAAGTTATCCATGAGCTGCAGTCTGAGGAAGCCTGGCTGCCTGCAGGGCAGTAACTCGAACTGGGTCTTTGACAGTAAAGGACCAAGCTTCAAACAGCTTCTGTGGGGGTGTTAATTGGGTGTTTCATGAAATGTGGGGGAGTTCAGTGTCCCCGAGACCACCGCCCTTGTGTGGACTGCAGAACTGGCCAAGTGGTTCAACGGTCCCTGGGAGGGGGAGGACCTGGGAGCCAGTCAGATACACTGCAGTCACAGTGTCTGTTTCCTTGTGCAGAGGACCTGATCAGGCTGAGTTGTGCTATTTATATGTGAGCGTATATTTATAGAGTCTCATGAGCATTTGAACACATACACAATAAAAAATACATTTTATCACTGATTAGATCTAATTTAAAAGGAAACAAAAGTATCCAAAGATTCACACATGTAACAGTCTATCACCCTAGCAATGAAACAGAAATGTCATGTGTTGACAGCTGAAAGACAAACAGAAAGATGACAAAGACCTCATCATAGATAAGTAAAAAGTGACAATCATCCAGTGGTCAGCTTCCCACAGGCAGGGCACAGAGGCCCTAGGACCAGCACGTGTGGAGACACAACAGAGAGGGCCTGGCTGTGAATGCTCAAGGAAACGCTGTGGCTGAAACACCCAAGGCCAGGGAGCAGCAGCAGCTCCTCCGAGGTGCGAGTGCAGCTCCCACAGACTCCTCGGCACAGCCCCGTCCCACAGGCTTTGTGCTGCTCCCAGACAGGCAGAGCCAGGAGGCCACACAAAGGACACAGCAGGAATTGCTGCAGATTTATGTGATCCCACTGCCTCTGGGACAAAGTAGTACTGTGCAGAAGCTTCCAATTCATAAACTAGGGTAGTACAGGATAGAGTAGCACATGTTATCACCTGGGCAAAAAGTCATCAAAAATCCCTTGTCCTACTTTAATTAGCAGTACCACCTGAAGAAGTATGAAATCAAAACAGAGGAGATGTAAATCTACAGATGGTTGGGACTTCTTCAACATCTGTGCTGTTCAGCTGAGTGACAAACTGACACAACATTTATAGCACTGGGGATACAAACAGTGTGATATTGCAAGAAGTTGTTGTGATTTAGCTTTACAAGAGAGAAATATAAGATACAGGTAAATGCTGTAAATGCTAAAACTGCACTGCTATGTGAAGTGATAGAACTAAACAGCAAAAAGGAGGTACGGAAAAACTCTATAATTATACAAACAATGCTCATTCAGTATGATTTTACGGGGGAGAGTGTTAATAATTGTACTTAAGCAGATAAGAAATATAAATGCTAATGAGTTCCACTGTATATTATGAGATGTCTTCTCTAGATAAACATGTCAGAACACCTCCTAATCATACAGACACTTTGGCATCTACTCTAGATCACCTGTCTAATCCAAAGTACACAAATCTTCCTGACCTTCCTTTGCTAAACAAGAACAGAAGGTATTTTGCAACAAAGCAAAAGCATGAAACTCAGAATTCTTGCTCATTTTCAGTCTTCTCTCCATCTTTGTTTGATTCCTTCCTTCCTTCCTTCCTTCCTTCCTTCCTTCCTTCCTTCCTTCCTTCCTTCCTTCCTTCCTTCCTTCCTTCCTTCCTTCCTTCCTTCCTTCCTTCCTTCCTTCCTTCCTTCCTTCCTTCCTTCCTTCCTTCCTTCCTTCCTTCCTTCCTCCCTCCCTCCCTCCCTCCCTCCCTCCCTCCCTTCTTCTCCATCTCTCCTTTATTTACAAATTCTTTTTTTTCAATCTTCCCCAAGAACCAGCAGTGAAAAGTTTGTCAGCTTCAAATCCAAGTGTATTTTCTTGACCCAAAGACCTCACCTGTTCTCAGTAAAGATACTACAGGTCCCAAGTTGTTATGATGTCATAACATACATCATAAAAAACCAAGTTGTATTTTTTTTCTCTCCATTTTTTGTTCTAGAGTTTTTCTGTCTTTTGTACTTCAGTACATTTCCATATGTGCTGGAGAAACTCTAAGTGATTCCAGAATTAAGAGAATCCTTTGTGTCCCTGGCCTCCCTTTTTTTTTTTCCCTTCAATCACAGACACACAAATATGTCACAGAGACAAGAATAATTTCACTGGTTTTTGCCTGCTTTGCTAACCTGAGAAGCCTGTCTTTACCACCCATTGTCTCCACGCAGTAGACAGATTTTCTTCCATGGCCATCCAATGCTGAGTCCACTCTGTGTGTTTTCAGGTTCCAGACATGGATAAACCCATTCTCAGACCTGGTAATAGGAAAAGATGCTTTTAGTGTGAGCAGTGCATGGAGGTGATCAGAGTCTGATGCTTTGCCTTTGTTTGTTTGTTTTGTTTCCAAAACTGAAGCTGTATGCACAAGGAACACACCCATCACGCAAACCCATGCATGCTGCTTTTTTCCCCAGAAACACTTTGTGAAAATAATACATTTCAATTCAAAATGAAACAACCATATGATGCTCAGCAGAGCCAGAAATCCTGGTGTATTTACCCAGAAAAAAGAAGGGGGATATCAGGTTCTGGGCCTCCACAGGAAAAATGCAGAGTGTGGACTGCAGCACTGGTGCCTCTAAGTACGAACTGTGGATCCGGAGGTGGCGGAGCCATTGGAGCAGTGAACTGGAGGGGTGAGAAGCAGACAGAGATATCACAGAGGGTAAGTGAAATGACTACTGAAGTGAAATGACAACTTTAACTATATTCTGAGCAGGACAATTGCTTCTCTTCTTTCCATTTTGAATTTTCATTATTGAATGGCCTTTCTATTTGCCACTCAGTTGAGGGTGAAGTATTTCCTCTTAAGATGAGCTGACGAAGCAGGTGTCCAACCTGCTCTTTGCTGCATTCCTCTCTCAGCAAGGTGCTGAGCTGGCCATGTGCACACACCTCTCCCACACTTCTAAATCCCAAACTGATCAGCTGCTCTCCCTGTGCTAAAGGGAAGAGCTACAAAATACAAGAAATTTGACACCCATAATTTGAGTGGACAAGGAATTTATCATTCTGCTTTAGCCCCCTGGCTAAGTCTTTCCCCTTCCTCCCCACAAAAACACTACTTTTGTGTTTTTTTCAGAAAAGCATTGCAGTGAACATATCAACTGAAAAGAATTTCAGATCACAGAATCACCAGGTTGGAAGAGATCTCCAGGATCATCGAGTCCAACCCAGCCCTAACACCTCAACTAAACCATGGCACTGAGTACCACATCCATTCTTCTTTTAAACACATCCAGGGATGGTGACTCCACCACCTCCCTGGGCAGACCATTCCAGTACTTTATCACTCTTCCTGTAAAAAATTTTTTCCTAATATCCAAACTATATTTCCCTTGGCTCAGCTTAAGACTGTCCTCTTGTTCTGTCAGTGCTGCCTGGAGAAAGAGACCAACCTTCACCTGATAGAACCACGTTTCAGGGAGTTGTAGAGAGTGATGAGGTCACCCCTGAGTCTCCTTTTCTCCAGGATAAACAACCCCAGCTCCCTCAGTCATTCCTCACAGGGTTTGTGTTCCCCTCACCAGCCTTGTTGCCTCCTCTGGACGTGCTCAAGTGTCTCAATGTCCTTCCTGAACTGAGGGGCCAGAGCTGGACACAGCACTTGAGATGTGACCTCACCAGTGCCAAGTACAGGGGAAGAATGACCTCCCTGCTCCTGCTGGCCACACCATTCCTGATCCAGGCCAGGATGCCATTGGCCACCAGGGCACATGCTGGCTCATGTTCAGCTGCTGTCACCAGTACCCCCAGGTCCCTTTCTGCCTGGGCACTGTCCAGGCCTATAACATTGCAGGGGGTTATTGTGGCCAAAATGCAGGACTCTGCACTTGGACTTATTAAACGTCACCTCATTGGACTCTGCCCATCCATTCAACTGTTCCAGGTCTCTCTGCAGAGCCCTCCTCCATTCCAACAGATCGACACACACTCCCAGCTTAGTGTCATCTGTGGATTTACTAACAAAAGACTCAATACTCTCATCCATATAGATGAGATGGGAGTGATGATCATTTCTACACAAGAATCCTATTACTCCAGAGTATTTTAATTTTTGGTTCTAATCATAGTTTCTTGAAAAAAGAAATGCAGTACTTCATATTAATTGAGTGACTATTGTGCTAAACATTTTATTCCAAGAGGTTTGTATTCCCTAAAGGATCAAGAGATGGATGTTTTCAGCTTCATGTCAAATGTAGTCTGAGTCAGCACAGAGCAGGACTGGTATATGGGGGAGCAGGCTGCCCTGTCCCACACAGGAAATGCAGAGAACAATTCCCGATGAGCTCACAGGCACCCACTGCCCTGGCTCCTCACCAGGTATTTCCCTTCACATTAACAGCTTTGCAGACAGCTGTGCACAAGCACTGGAGAAGGATGAAGACAAATTCTCTGTGTTCTGACTTGTTGCAAATGACCCTCCAGACCTCAGACAAGGCAACCAGCAGCTGATTCAACTGGAAGTACAATTGCAGTTCACTGAAAAATGCATTACAATGTCCATTACAAGAAATATTTTCACCATGAAAAGTTTGCTCCCTGACCTGTGGATACCACACTTGTATATCTGCTTCTTCCTTTTTTTACCTAACCTCACATAGAAAAAAGCAGCTTTTGCCACTGCAGGAGTCACCTGTCACCACTTTTTCCCACTCATGCATATATTACCCCAGATTAAACAAAAAGTGTTCTAAATTCAGTAAGGGAAGATCAGCAGGTGTTTGTCTGCCTGCTGGTTCACAGCAGAGGAGCTGCAGAGAATCAGAATGGAGTGCAAGAGCTATGAGTTCCATGGCAAAACAGCCCAACTTTTCATTGCCATCTCACCTCAGTACCAGCTTTTAATTTGTGTTTAATGGATGCACTTGCTAATGCACCTCATTTGCAGGTCTACCTTGAGTGTTTATAGGTCAGTTATCACCATGGTATCTATAGGTTCTAATTAAATGCAATTATCTTTTAGGGCTAGTGATGAAACAGGATTCTTCAGTGTAATGTGCAGTTTTCTCTCAATAGCACTGTGTAATTAGGTAAGAAAATAATGAGCTCAGTGGATACCCTCTGTGTTTTAGGGCCCTGACTCATCTATTTTATGAAGTTGTTGGATGATCCAGACTCATGGCAGGCTGGAGTAAATTTTCAGGTGTACATGATGTGCAGGTTCACCCCCACGGTCAGATGCAGCTCACAAGTGCCCATCTGCAACATGCTCCGCCCATGTTATAAACCTGTCACACCAAGGACTTTGTCCCCAAGGGACACCTCTTTGGGGCACTACAGCTGAGTGCTGGTGCCTTCAAAACAACACTTTGTAGAACCAGATAAATAAAAGAGTAGCTGAGCTTGTCAGAGGAGCAGGGTCCCACTTCATGGTGAAGCAATTCTGGCTCGCTGCACTGAGCAAGGAAATAGAACTGAGGCAACCCAGAGGCTATCTGGGATTACAAGGCAGGTTTTTAATAGCATTTTTCTAATTACTGACACAGAAGTTTTTGCTGACAGACAGCAAGTGTGTGCGTGGCTGTGGGAAGGGTTTTACCTGGCATGAAACAGACACTACTAATGCATGTCTTTACAAGGATGATATTTCAGAAAAATCCTCAGAACAGTTACAGGAAAAAAAAAAACCTACTGAAAACATGCTTTTGAGCTGCAAGCTATTGAAGGGACTTTTTGCTTCTTAGAGTCTCGTTCTTTCCTTGCTTTTCTGCTAATCATATGTGAATCTGGAAATTTGGCTTAATATTGAACCTAATATTTATTGAGTCCTTATTACTTCCTATCATGATTTTGCAAATGAATAGAAGTGTGACAGAATTTAGTGTCTCATTTTCCTTCCAGCAGGTGCTGGAACTATAAAATTTCATCTTTGCTGTCTTTTTTATCCATGAGCTTGGACAAGTCACTTAAGATTTAACAAAAAGTTGTTAGGTACCTACAGAAAGTCCCATGAGTTTGCAAAGAGATGGAAATTTGGGGTACTGGTACTTTAACAACTCCAAGAAAGCACCAGCCTGTTCCTGTTGATACATAAGCATACTCAAAAAAAGGACATTTAGCCTACCTTCGACTCACCAGGTAGCTCAGTGTCTCTACCTTACAGAGATAATGAAGTACACTGTGGTGTACTGATTCAGATAATGGTTATACAGTGCTTTGCTAAGCAGACAGCTACAAACATGCTAAATATGATGACTGTGAGATGGTTAAAGCCTCTGGGGAAATTTTTCAAAAGTGCCTAAGTGATTTAGAAGCCTAAGACTCATTTCCAAATGAATTTTCAATCCTACATCTCTAGGACTTTTTAAAGTTTCACCCCAGGTGTCTAAAAATGAGTTCTCTAATTAGCACAACATTTATTTTCTTGTTAACTCTATCTAGCCTCAGGGAGACCAATCTGTTCTTGTTAACTGGGGATATCTGCAACAAATTTAATTAAATGAATTTGCTTAGTATTTAGTCTGGTCTGAGAGCAAAATCTGGCTCAAGGGCTTGAACAAGCGAAGTGCAACCTACAGAATAAAGTTCATTTAAAGGCATTTCTGGGCTACACTATATGCTTGTCCTTTCACTCTTGTGAAAGGAGTGAAAAGACATGAATATATGAATCATTTTGCTCATGGCAGTATTTGCCTGCAAGACGCCATCACCTGCAAAAGAGGCAACACCTCACCATCAAACTCTTTGGTTTTTTAAAAAAGATGTTCCACCTCTTATTTTTTCCAGCCTTCCCTGTACTGGTAACAGCATCGTCCTTCAGGAGCTGAGCTACACTGATGTGGCACAGACAATGAGAAGGATTTTTCACTGAGTGCACTGCAAACCCTTGGGCTCCTGCATGAGTTATGTTTGCTACGCAATTTGGGAGTGGAAATCCAGCTGCTCAAATGAGGGTTTCAATTAGAGAACAGCTGAGTGCACCACACGTGAGGTACCAGAAAGGGTTTTGTCTAAGAAAATGCATCTGCTAAATGCTAGAACAATTAAATTTCCTTCAAAATTACGTTATTTTAAAGAACAATTCACTATTAATATCCCTCACAAATCTTACTTTGCTTAGGTTGCAATTAGAATAATCCTCAAACCATTTGAATTTCTATGCAGTGGTATTTCAGTATCATCACTTCAGCATTTGATATAAAAAAGTTAAGCTTTTATTTAATGAGAGTCATTTAAAATATGTAAATGTCAAAAGGATTACCTTAGAAAAATCTCTCAGAGAATTAAAAACATTAACAGATTCCCACAGGAAAAATTCCAGCAGAATTCAGCAATTCTCCTGTTCCCACTCCTGTCACTTGTATTTCTATCACACATTGAAGCAAAAACAAATTGCTATTAAAATATCATGCAAACACCCTCCTCCCCCAACAAACTCCACAGTTCACTTTGAGATACTAACAGCTCAAGAAAAGACAGGAAAAAATCCTCTTCTATTTTTCTTTAGGCTTATTTAGAGTAGTAAAACCTCCATGGTAAAAGAGCTTTTTCAGGTATAGGAGAAATAAATCTCCCTAGGCATGTCTGGCAAACTGATTTGGGACTGAAACTAGCAGGTGTGCAGACATAATTACTACTGCAAAATATCCAACACATCCAGGTGTGCTCACAAACAGATACATGAAATCCCTGTTATTTTTTGACAATTCCCAGTCAACCAGGTGCCACCCTCCCAAAGGAAAAATCAGAGAAAAGAATGAATTGAGAAAGATGTGAATAAATTGTTCTTCCCCCATTCCAGGCTTTTTCATTCACACAAAAGCCCTTTTTTTAGCCTGCAGTTCTGTGCCTACCTGCACCCCCTGACAAACTCTGCTCTGTGTCACAGCACTCTGTGCTCTAGTGCATGTGTGTTTAGGAAGTGGGTCCTGAGCTGCAACTGCAGAGGCAGTCAGTGCAAATAACAGACTCCTTCACGTTAATAGCGCAATGCAAACGATTTTGTTTGTTCCATTACATTTGCAATCTCCACCATTAAAATTCAGAGGGCAGCCCTTGCTGTATGAGCTTTCCAAAAGCAACGTTCCCACGTTTCCAGCCTCCAACCACTGCAGACAATGAGGTTTCTCATGGTGAAACCACAAACTACTCTCAGCCCAAGCAACGCCCATAGCAGGGCGCCCATACCAGGGAGTGCCGTGGCCTTTCCTTGTGGCTCACCAGCCTCGACAGAGCCCAAGGGTCCCAGAGCACCCGATTCCCCTCACTGAATTGTGCTAGAACACAGCAGCACTTGGAAATATTTTACACATCCTTGCTTGTCATAAAATGCTGCCTGGTTCTATGGCACTTCTCAGAAGCAGAGAAAGGGAATTTAGCGCTACAAGAACCCATTCAATCAGTAACACTTTCATACATCGTTAAAAGAGATGCCAGACAAATCCACGCAAGTTGAACGAGCTGAAGTTCACCTCATTTGACTGCAAAAGTGAAATTTTTATAGGTTATTGACAACAAATGGTTTGAAGGCAGGTTTATGATTTGGTAAACAATTCTTCAGACATGTTGTGACAAATTTTTAAGGCCAGCTTTTCATTTTGCACGTACAAACCAAAAAATATCGGAACACACTGAAACAGGGAAGTCAGCAATACAAAGAGATGTTGTGAGACTCTTTGCACCCGAGGTGAAAAACAACTCAGCTGTACAAAGAAATGCCTTTCTGGGTCCTGCAGCAAGGTAACAGACAAAAAATACTTAGGGAACATGTGCAAATCCCAAACTAAAAGTCAGGAACCCCACTTTTCTGATTCTTACCCCAGCTGCTCGAAACACAAGATTTGTCTGTTGTGTGCAAGGACAGAAATGTGCACTAGTAAAAGTAAAACCAGCAGAAGCTTGTTCAAGAGATGTGGGAGTGCTACACAAACAGTTGCAAAGGTCAGAGCCCCAGAATATATGAAAATTCATTGGTCAGTCATATAACAATGCAGCTTTCACTTTAAAACTCCCATTTCTATATCTTCAGTGCTAAATTGAGATAGAAACTGTAATATACTTCTAGAGTTTCTTTAAAGCAAATTTAAATAATAATTTACTTCAAGTGGAAATTAGAAATCAGTAGAAATTTTTCAATCAAGAAATTGATGTCAAGCAGAAATGAGAATCAGTGCAAATTTTTGATTTAACTAGTAAATGTACTAATAAAGTACTCAATTTTCAGAGGTAAGGAGAACAAAATGCTTTCTTTTGAATTGCTTATTTATTATATTGCTATTTGCGTATGACTGCCAAAGTAGAGATTAAGTAGAGTTATGTATATTTGCAAGACTTTCTGACTTCAAAACCTAATTAATTATGATAATAACAATATTTAATTTTAAAAAAACCACAACAGCGGACTGGGAGCATTCATTAGCTTGTCCTTGCGCTAGAAAATACCGTATCCAGATACTGTAGACAGATTTCTATCTTGCTTGCAAAACTTGCTCGTCAGCGACACATCAATGTCAAAGAGAATGCGGTGATTTATATGACCTAGTTACAGAATCCTTCATTAGCTGATATCATAAACCTGTTGCCACACAGCCAACATTACAGCTGACAAGAGTCTTTCCTCTTACAGGTTGGGAACACTAAATACTGTCAGAACTTTCATTCTAAATAGTCACCAAATCATTTCTAATGACTAACAATGACTGCCTGCTCGGAAAAACACTTCAAAAGTCTCAGTTTGAGAAGTGCTGAGAACCTCCATTTCCCACTGACTTCTAGGGAAGTTAGGAGTTCATCCTTTCTCAGGAGATCCCCAAAATTACCTTCTCTCTTGACATTTAGACAATGAATGATGGAGGTTTCCACATTTTAATTGTATTAGTCAATGGACAGATAGCAAACAAAATTGCTTATCAGCAACTGGTGATATGCCAAGAAATCTTATGGGAGCAAGGAGAAAATGACTAATAACCGTCATGCAATGCAACACATTTTTAATGATTTCCACTCAGATAATGGCTCCTCCCAGCATTAGCACCTTTTTTGTCTGTAAGCATTCCTTACCTGAAAAAGCCTAAACCACAATATATAAAGATTTTAAGTAATGAAATTTGCAAGAAAAATGTATATAAATGTTAGTGTGCAACCTTCGTGAATACTGAAACCCACGCTTGTGTCTTGAGGTTCAATTTCAAATACTTCCATCTGCAATTTTTTAAAAAGTCACTGTACAACAATTACTTTCTATATGAAAACATAGTTTCAGCATGGGAACAAAACTAAGAATGATTATAATCATTTGAAAGACACTGAGTTAGCATATGGATCTCATTGCCACTTACACATTTTGGTCACTGGAACAAAAAGCTATTAATCAATATGTAAAAGCCATAAATTAACATAAACATTAATCATTCTAATACTCCCCCTGTGTCAGACTGATAATTTTTTTTCAGTCTTTCATTCTGACATATGTGCCTTCAGCTATCAGCTGGTTGACCTTTTTAAACACAATTAAACATTTTGGGCACTGCAAATCTTAGTGAAGTAAACATTTTGGAGACAGACAAATATCATGGATACATTTATGCCAAAAATATGGGGTCTGAAAACGTGAGAGCCCCTGCCTCTCATGTTATTGCACTAGCTTTTAATAAGGGAGCCTAAAATACAGCGTGAAATACAGCTGAAACAGATGAAATTCTAGTATTTCATAAACAGGTTCGAGTTGCAGATGAGGGAAAAGACACCCATCTGTTTTATTTTCTGAAACCATTAATTGCTTGGAAAAGTGCAATGATGTAACTACAGCCAGCCTTGTTTGGAGAAAGAAAGCATAAAAGCCCACAGGAGTTCAGTTCCACAACACAATCTGCGTAAAATTACTGGGGACACAAAAGTCAACAAATGATTAATCACTTAGAAAACTTGAATTTGAATATGCATTTATATATACACAAAATAAGTTTAAAAAAGGATTTATATAAATCTCTCTCTACCTTAACATCAGACCTAGAATGAATTTAAGTTTGTACATGTGATAAATCATTGAAATCTAGCAGAAAATTGATGAGCCAAGGACCATCAAAAGACTGTTTTGAGTAGCCTCTAGTTCAGCCATGCATAGCAATCTGTCAGCCACGGGGCTCTGTCTGCCCATCCTCCTTAATTAGGGGTGCTGCATAGTGCAGCATCAGCCACAAATCTCTTGGTTCCAAGAGCTAATAATGTCCTCAGATAGCATGGCCTTAATTAAACATCTTCCAGACATTTTTGCAGACATTCCGGCAATAATCTTGTTTGGTAACAAACTATTAAAAAGAATTGACAGAGAAGAAATATATCAAGTTGTTACAGCAACTGAAGTTATTTAGGTCAGAATTATATGTCTGCAATTAAGGATTCTGTAACTCTGAGCAATTAAAATATCACTTTATTTGAAAACTAATTAATTCTAAACACATATTTTTCCCATGACAAACTTTTATGATTGTTTAATTTATTCCATTCTAATTACACTTTAATTAATCTACTCTTGTATAATATTATACTGTTATTCTGGCACTTGACCAATGAAGACAATAAATTGATTGCAGTTCCTTTGTGCAAGAGCAGAAACTGTCATGCCAGTTTCAACACCACGTTTATTTATTTGTCTGTTCTATTACTTTTCCTTTCCTCCCACAGGGCATAGGAACATGAAACACAGTACAAATCAGATGACATTTTGTCTTCTATACTTTCTTCTTCCAAGTGTGAAGCATAACAAGAGTTTTCAGAATTAAGGAAAAGTATATGTGACATGATATTATGTAACAAAATATAAGAAATACTAAATTAATTTATACTTATAAAATATGCTCCTTATTAATGACTTATCAATTGATTCTGGAGGTACAGGACTATGTCCAGAGCTGCTAAAAACTGAGCTGCCTCCATGAACATTAAGGTCTGCTCAGGATCTGGCTTGATACAGTCAACAAAAAGGGAGAAAATGAACAAATCCCATTTTCATACCAATCTTAAAATTAAATTAATTCGCTATCTTCCTAAGTTTAAAAGCCACTGCATTTTAATTTTGCATCAAGTCACCTTCAATTCAACTAAAATGAAAGTATATAAATTATTTTATTATGCTATAAATATTGTATTTGGATTAAACTCTGATAAAATAAATATATGCAAATATTTTATTACACATGGACTTTGTTGTATTTTATTTTGCTTTGGCCATACCTGAGGAAAAAATGACTGTTGTTTACAGTCAGAAGTTTTCAATTTTTTTGGTTTTTAATATGAACATCCCCAAAGTTGGCAGTTCTCACTCGTTTTTTAGGAGGAGACAGTGAGAACTGACACTTTATGAAGACACAACAAAGCAATCTACTTTTCATACACTTTTAAAACTTCAGCTTGTGTTCCTGGCTTCCTTCTGCTTATGAAATACCCCCGGACTGTGTACGCCTCACCATGGGAGAGATGCCGTGCAGAGGGAGGCAATTAAATTAAACTACACTGCAAGTTGAGCTCTGACACTGCTTCCCAAAGTATTTCTTTTACTTTAATGACACAGTTTACATTTCATCGAATTAAAAAGACAGGTACAAAATACATTCACAAAATATGTATTCACCAAAAGAAGAAAAAAGACTCTGCAATTAGCTGAACAGGCTATGTACTTCACCAGCATACGGTGAGAGTTGCATTTATATCAGAATATTGTATGTATTTTCTACTCCCACGTTTATATTGTAATTTGTTTCATAACAGTTAAAAATATACTCTAAGACTGCAAATAGTAAACAAGATAAATTGACATAAACATAGAAGGAATATTAAATAACCAAGGGCAATTCCTATTTACGACCAGCTTGTATTTTGAAATCCAAATTTTGGATCTGATCTCTGCTTGTCCAAACTATCAGACAACATCGGTGAGGTGCTCAAACAAGGGAGGGTTTGCAGGGTGCATTCATTACACTGGTATTTCATAAAGCATTTTCTCCTAGGGAGCTTTCTGCTTCTGTGTAAACTACAACACATCTCTGAGACCAGTGTTATTCCCTGCCCTTCTCTGGAGCTGGAGAAGCTGTGGCAGGGACAGTAAGTGACCTCCCAAGGTGGCACAGTCCCCACAACTGGGATTAGGACTCCACTCGCTCACTCCAGGCACAGACGGCCCGTTCCCAGGGACACTGAGATTCACATGCCATAGAGTATTTTAAGAAACAAAGCAATGTGGACAGTCTGTATCACTTCGTTAGATTAAAGCTTTAAATCCTTATTCAGGTCAGAAAAATCTTCTCAGGGTCAGAAACAAACTGCATTTCAGTAAAGACCATCACATTTGGTACATAACACTTTACTTTCTCCAAGAACCCCTTCAGCATTGAACAGGAAGAAAAGACTTAGTATTATGTACACCACTTTTAAATATATGACTCAAAATGGCAGATTATTAAGTATTTTTATGTTATGAAATAGCCACCAAAATTCAAGCTTAATTATTAATAGTATGTGTCAATTATCTACTAGGATTCCTGCTTCATACAGTGTAAGTACTTGGATAAGCCAAGTTAGTGGAGATCATCTTAGCTGAAGAACTCTAGTAGAGATCACTATAATTCCACTGCAAACAGGAAAGACATTTACAAAGCAAATACTACCTGAATATCAAATGAAAAAAAAATTAATGTTTATTTTAACAATTTAGGCTAAGCTTACACTTTAGACATAACTATTCTTTCATGCCATTTTGATCACATATATCTACATCTATTTTACCTAAGTATGTAGGGTGCATCAAATGTTAAATATGCTCATCTCCAAGCATATGAGCATTTGCTCATATGTTGAACAGTTAAATTGTTAAACTGTGATGGATATTGATAAAACACTGGTTCCACATTTAATAGGTTGAATACTGATGATGCTTAATTCCCAGTTTCTGGTACTGTTTCCTGTGTCTGTCATGTTCTGACCAATTAATTTCTCTATGCTTTAATGAGTAACACTAACTACTATTTAGCAAGTGGAGGGAAATTAACCCAAAGTTACAGACTGGAGTTGCAGTTTACACATTTAACTTCAAGCTTCACTCCTCTCATCCACCATGAATTACTCCTGACCAAAAATGTAGTGAAAAATACAACACTGTTTCACTGCATTAATTTGAAACTTTGAACAATTCTGCTGTACCTGAACTTGAACTCCCAGCCTTTGAATTTGTGCTCAACAGCCCCCATTGTACCGTGCTTTTATGCTGGCAGGAACCAAAGTGTCAATCTTTCATCAGATAATCAGATTATGTCATGTTCTGACCAAATTCATTAGGAAAACTTTTACCAACCCTATTATCTCAAACCAGAAAATCTAGATCAAAGTATAACCGATTTTACAGCACAATAAAACTGTTATAAATATTTAAACATTAATTAAATGGCCCCTTTTGTTAAAAGTAAATAAATAATTGAAAGCTACCTCTGCTTATAAGTGCTATCGAATGCAACCATATTTATCACGTTTCTAAGAAAACCAGGTTCTATATATGGTGGAGAGTGGGGAGAAAAGCACTTAAAAGTCATTTGAGAAGATGGAAGGTGACTGGACTTTTAAACCATTTGCCTAAAGTAAGTCACACTGAGTGCTCATTCTGGTGACAAAGCATTAATCCCTGAATGTCTTTGTTAACTCCATTCACACTGGACAATTGTATCTACTTCATGCAGATGTGCTGGATGGATGCTACATTCAAAAGGAGAGAAGAAATCCTCTTTAAAGAAATCCTACATTATTCTCAGTAAATGCAATTGTATTGTAATATATTGTTTTCTTCCTGCAATATGCATCATCTTGTCTCCTAAAAAGGTAAATAACTGTAATTAACTTCAGCAGATGTATTTTCTGCTTGTTGATCAGAGATGACATCTGCATAAACCAAACACTGAATGAAAGAGTACTTACTACTTTCCCTTGTGTCCATTTCAGCTGGATAGCAAGCATGGCATAAGAAGGAATCAAAAAATTTATATTAATATAATTAATAGCAAGGAACCAACCTTAGACTAATCCATGAGCAGAAGCAGCAACAGGACAGTCATCAATACTGATTTCACATATTTTTCAGTACTACAATCAGATTCTCCATCTGTAACTCATACTTTAAAAGTATGATAATTTACGGAAAGGAGATTAATTTAGCCATTTTGAGTCAAAGACTTATTTCATAGCTTCATCCCAAATCCTGTATATTGTTAGGATCCCTTTCCCCTTTGAAGACTTAGTGAATGATTGAAGCTTCTACTTTCTGAGAAACAGATAACACAAGACTAGTAATCTGACTCTAAGCCACTGGATAAAGGCAGTTTGTTTCCTCTTAGCCCATCTGTCAACACCTCTTCAGTAATTAGTCCTAATTATTACAAAGGGCTAGCCTCCCATTCGCATTATTAAATCAGAAATAGTATCATAGCCAGGTATCTTTCAACGCCTACCAGACTGGCGACCTTCGATTTCATTGAATCTTCTATCAGTATCCGCCTTTGGAAGAGCCTCGGCAGTAATTTTAGCATCAGCTTCAAAGATGCAGATCCCACAGTGGAATTCCAGGGATGCATTCATATACACACCCACATCATGTGACAGGAGAGCAAGCAACACAATTGACCTTTGCATTGTTCTCTAAACTCTTGTGATATAAAACACACATTTCTATTTTACACAATGGAACGGGTTTTTGCCTGTGTGCTTCGAAGTGCTCCTTTGAACTAAATGCTGATAGGAAGAATAGTGAAACCATGTATAAAGATGAAGGTCAAATCTTTGTTAGGAAAACAATACGCCTGAAACTTTTTTTCAGACCAAGATAAATTTGCAAGGAGTAAACATTAACTAAAAATATTCAGAAATGTTTTTAAGTGTGAAGATTTAAAAGGTTTGTTTATTTTTGCCGTATAGCTGAAGTACTTCTCCAAAAAAGTGGAAAACAAAAGGATGATGACATCCAAATTCTCACAGAACCGAAGCTCAATTAGCTGAGGCTTTAGTCAGACCGCTTTAAGCTCCTTATTTGCGTTAACATTTACTTCATTGAAACAAGAGAAAAGATATTCCTAAGAACCAAACACTCCATTTCTTTTGATTAAAAGCCAAACGTGTTTCCCAATCACACACCTGAGACCATGAGTGAGGATTTGTTTATGGTGGATTTCTCATCAACAGCAGAGCACCACCAGTTTCCACAGACACAATGAGCCGACCTGAGATGCACTCATACAGTTTATGCTCATGTAAGTATCCTTGCTAAAGGCTTGTGCCCAGAGTACAGGAGCTACACATAATATTCAAAAGTCTCCATATGAACAAAGCCCATACTGTCTGATTAAAGCAAAGAATGTTTTTGTAATATGCTTAATGTTACCAAGACAAAAAAAAAACAACATACAGATGACAATATATTTTACAAAAAACCCCCACCCAAACACATATTAAAGAACTTTTCCGTGCCTTATATTAAAGTGAAATAGTGATTCCCTACCCCGCCCCACCTTTCTTTGCAGGTCTCCTCCAAATGCTAGAGATGTAATAAAAGAGTGAGCTGCTATGGAAGAAGCGGTAGCCTGAAGCCTATGGGGGAGCTGGGCAGGCACAGGAGGCTGCTTGGGGAGGATTCTCCAAACTGCAGGGATGCCATCCCAGCTCTGAGTGCTTGGCATGGGGACCACAACCCAAATTCTGGGTCCCTGATCTGTGGATGTGGCTGGCCCTAAGTCCCTGTTGATTCATTGGCTCAACTTGGCCTACTTGGAACTAGCACAAAGCCATCTCAGTAGCACACAGTGCTGGAGCACGAAGAAACCACTCTGATCCAGCTCCTCACATACTTGTCCTGCATACCTTCCTGCCAGAGCACTCATGGCACCACACAGCTTCACTGCACCTGGATAGCTTTTCCCTTCAGAGATAACCAAAACTCACTGCCAAGAAAAATAAACACACAAACTTAAAATTCATTTTCCAACCTGTACATTTTCCAAATAAATGCCATGTTAGTGACGTGCACAGTAACAGGCATTTGACTATCAATGGATCAGACTTTAAAACATGTCAATATTTCAGGTATCAACAATATTTCAGATATCAACAATTAACACACTAATAAAGATTTTTTTTTTTCTTGATTATCCTTATGAGAATTCAATGCACTAACAATAAAACCCTTTCAAAGCAGAACATGGTGTGGTCCTGTATGGCAGAAAAAAATGTCCTGCAATGTTGGATGACTGGTCCCATCTGGCCTAGTACCCGACTTCCACCAGTGCCATGCTATGTAGAGATACTGTTTAGGAAAAAGACAGAAGCCTGGCTGCTTTTGAGGTCCCTTCCTCCTGTCCCCCAAAGCCCCGTGCACAATGCTGTTACAGGGCACACAACTTCACTCTCTATTTGCAGTTCTGTTTCTGTCTATGAAATTGTCTGATCTCTTTTGAACCTGCTGATATCTTTGCCTTTGCTACCTACCATGGCAAAAAATTCACTGCCTGGAGTTCCAGAAAATGAAGGACTGTTTTCTTTTCTTTGCTTTAAATCTGATCTCCTACTACCTTCACTGAGTGCCCTCTAGTTCTTACACTGCAGGATTTGGAGGGCAACAGTTTCACACCTGGCTTTTTCATCACCTTCATGATTTTGTAAATCTCAATGATAAATTTATCTCAGTCTTTCTCTAAATGAAGAGTACCACGCTTTTCAGTCTCTCCTCATTTGACAGTTGTTCCGTTTAACCAAATTGTTTCAGTTGCCATTTTCTGCACTGTCTGTAACTCCACTAAATCCATCTGGAAAAGCAGAGAACTGAACACAGTACTTGTGATATGAGTCCAGTGAGCTTTTCTTAGTAGCCGAGTGACATCCTTGATGAGATAAATCTTCACTAACATCAAAATTCCCATGTCGCTTTCAAGAGAGAAGTTATTTCTTTCTACAAGAGAGGTAATTCCAGCTAATACACCTGGCACAGGAAGTCATCTTTGTTCTCAATAGTTTGGGATTTCTCCTGCAGAGCAAGCCAACAGAGAAAAGACTAAGTGCAAGTGTACTGTCCAAGGATCTACATCCGGAAGAAATATCATAATATTTGAATAGCACTTCCTGAAACACCTAGACTTCCTGGAATTAACAGTTAAAATCCCAGAGGAATTGATAATGTTCTTTACAATCCAAGCCTAGCAGACTGCTGCCCAACACCACTGTGCACCTTTCAGGGAAGAATTTTAAAGGTCTTATCTGCTCTACATCAATGCTTGCGAACTCTGGTCCGTTTTTATACCTATATGCCCTGTAGCTTCCCTTGCTGATGTGGGCCAAAATCCCTCTTATATATCATGCTAGGAGCTGCTTCTCTCCATTCCCAGCTACATGCATTTAAAAGCATATTTTAGAGTATAACAAATCCTTCCCTATCTTAGGCTTACCTTGTATTATGCAGAAATCTTGGAGTGGCAATGGGTTGCCTTGATTTTCATTTAATATCATTAACTTCCATGGAAGTAAAAGTGTTTGGGTCAAAGAGAGGCAGCAACTATAAAAGCATAAGTGCACAATGTAATCTCAAAAGAAAACAGAAATCGGAGTCCAACAGTAGGAACAAAAGGAAATATCTCTCTGCTCCAGCTGCATGAGCCACCCAAGCACTGAGGAGAACACTGCTGACATCTCCCTGAGCCTGTGCACGACAGCCCTGCAACGTAACCACAGCCTTGCCTTGGCCTCACTTCGGCCACCACAAGCCCAAGTCAAACTGGCAATGAGATGGATGGATCCCAGGGCCTTCACCTGGCAGTTTTGCCCAAGTGCAGGGAGAAAGACGAGGCCTCGTGTCCCAGTGTGGTCCTCACAAGAAGAATGAGGTCTGGGCTTCATGACATGGTTAACAAACAACTTCTGCAAAACACACACTCATTTTTAGATACTGCAAATTAAAATGTTTTGTAGGAATGCACTTCTGCAGTTTCCTCAGCTCCCTTTAAGGCTCAAAATATTTACAAACATCAATGCTTACACAAATGTAGCACTTTTCCCACTAAACTAACACTGCTTTTAAAGAGATTACTTGCACAGAGACGATGTTCAAACACATTGTCCACAGCCACGGCACATTAACTTACCAACTGACTTCAGCTCTCTCAAAAGAGAAAAGTCTTCATTATAATGTGTTTTGTATAAAACCAGACTACAGTTTAACCTGCAAGGTCTCTGGTATGTTCCTTTCCCAAATCTGCAAGTACTAGTTTCACAGAAGAAGTCTGTGCCAAAGTATATTATACCTACTATGGCAATAAATTCTTCATGGATGAGGTTTTACACATAAATTACCTTCATTTGCAGTCTCTGAATGCTCTTCTAAATTTTATGGGATAATATGAATTATGAGCACCCATGTATTTCTTGTAGCTATATTGTGAGACAGATTTTTTCTACTACTTGCAAAAGATTATGCAAGTGAGTTATACTCTACACCTCTCTCCCTCCACCCTCATTGAACAAATGTAGTAACACAAACCAGTCAGTTGCTTATGAGAAGTGTTTGGTCAGCTATAAAGATATGTATGTATTAATTAGTCTAACTGGATTAAATGTAAATCACATGGTTAAACAAAAACATTAAATATATCAGAAAGGTTTTTTCTAAACCTTATAATCTTAGATTTCTTAACCTTGGTTAATTCTTGCTTATTTCTTGGTTTAGTTATTGGGTACATATATGGTTTGGCAAAATAACTGTTTTTAAATAAATTGTACATTTAAATAGCACAATTCATATTTATTTGAAGTTATCATTGTAATCTTTACAAAATTTGGCTGGGTTTCAGTGGCTGGGCTTTAGGTATTTTGCTGGTTCTGCTGGATTTCTAAAACCCTAGAGAACTGGGAATGGAATGAGTTCTATTCACTGTTATTATTAGTCTCTACTAAACACTGTTGGTGACCCACTGGTGGAACCTAAATCCAAGCCATTCTTCATATATCTGTTGAGGACTGGGTGCTTTGAACTCAGTTCATACACACCATCTGCCTCAAAAGCAAGGTTCCAGGATTCCACAGGAGCTCTAATTCCATGAATCACTAGGAACATGAACTGGCAAACAGTACCTGGACCCCAACTCTACAAATTGCTCTAAACCCACTACTGAAACAGCTTAGTAGTTTCAAAGGCTTCACAGGTCCAGGATCAGCCATTTTTCCAAAATGACACATCACTGGTCGGCTGTCCTGAATAGCACCTACTCACAGCCACTGAACCTGAGAGGCCAGAGACAGCAGGAATGGTACATGTGCTGTGGGAACACTTGCCCTGCTCCCATGACAGTGGGAGAAGGATCAGGCAAGAAGGCTCATAACAAGATCAGACAAAAGAGAAAACACTGATTCATGTTAAAGTAATTACCAGAAAATAAGACTTCTGCAAAATATTTGCAATCAGCTCTGGGGAGCCTTCAGGCTCAGTCTTGCACTGGGCTGCCTGTAGCAGCACCACCCCAGGAGGCGCTCCAGGAAGAGCGGGTGACTCAGTCGCAGTTCCTCCCTGGCTCCTTCCTCCCGCATGGCACAACAAATAACTGCACCCTGTCCCACTGCAGCGCTCTCACGTTCCTGCCAGCCCGACAGCACAGAAAGCCACAGCCCTGCTCCCCCTCTGCCTGCCCTGCTTCTGGGACAGGGAGAGCACGCAGACCCCGCTGTCTCTGCTCTCCCGTCTCCCCACACCCAGAGCTGCTGTCTAAAGCGGCCATATGGGACACATTGACTTCTCACTACTGCCCCGGGGTGCTACTAGGAACAGGAATAATCTAGCATGGAGATAGCATCAGCATGAAAGAGAAGAGAATCTTAGGAAGAACACATGTCGTCACTAGATAATGATAACCACATTTAATGGGCACAAGCATGAAGGCACGAATTTCAGAGATCTTCCCTTGTTTTAAAAAATAAGGGCTTATTATAAAAATGCCCAATTACACCATCAGGCACTATACAATATTTATGATTAAAAATTCACTATAATTAAATGCTATGTGCTGATTTCAATTATTTAGCAATGGAGCAATAAAATAAGCAAACACCTTTAAAATGTTATTTTCATAGAGAAATCTCAGAATGCAAAAGTCGATTAAAAATCACCTGTCAGGACCTTAGACATCCTATGGTAAGATTTAAGCTGCAAGGATTCTCAGATCCATGTTTTTGCTGCAAGCTTACAGTGAAGCTAATATATGGGAAAAGAGTGAATTCCTGCCCTGACTGGGTTAGTTATGATGCCACCTTAGAACGAGACACTTGGGAAAAACAAGGCATATATAGAGGCTAAAAATAGTGAAGATCTGAAGCAGTGATGCAGTTCAATCCACAAGGGACCATGTCTGCACATGCCCCTCCGCTGAAAGACTAGCCTATATTCATTAGTGCTGGAAGACCTCGGAAGATTATATTAAAAAATATTTAAAATAAAAAAAAAAAATAAAATAGTTCCAAAACATAATCTTTCTTGAGAAATAGCATCCAAATCACTAGAAATAAAGAGCATTCCCAGATATTCCCAATAATCTATCTGTCACAGACAAGAGAAAAAAGGCTTCCACATTAAATACTACTAATTCTATTCTGGGGCTAAGTAACACTCCTGGACAAATGGTGATAAAAACAACCAGCAAGCAGGAGTGAAGCTGTGGCAAACCAGGTGCTGTACTGTCCTCAAGCAGGATGCAGTGCCCACTGTCCTGACCAGGGACAGGACTCTGTCAGCCAATGATATGAGAGTGGCCATGCCACCTTCCTTTCTTTTTGATGTAACTGATGTTCCATCAAGGAAAGAGCTGCAGCACAGCTCCAAATCTGCAAGGCTCAAGTGCTGTCAGTGTGCCAGACTTGCCATTACAGGGCAAAATAATGGATGGATGTGGAGTTTCCAGACTGCCTTCACTCCAGCTGCTACCTTGCAGAAGCTGGGATAGATGATACTCAAAAATTCTTCAAATTTGGCATTACATTAAGAATTCTTCTTTAAAAAAAAAAAGAACGCAGCCCACTTCCATTAATGTTTCTGACAAACTTTTGCTATTCTTGATAGATTTTCAGCTAAACAAAAATTGAGCTAGAGACGTTCAGTTCAAACTAAATGTCCTATAAACTAGATATGGCTGATTATTCCTTGCTTCCTTACATCTTTTTCATTCACCAAGAACAAAACAAAAGTTGTTGATGAACACATTTTAAGGCAAGAATAATGACCATTCCCAACCCCACAGTTTCATTTTTATTGCAAATAAAACAACACTGAAGGTCTCCCATTAGCTTCAGAGGCTGGGAGGGGATGGGAAGAATGATGTGTTACACTACAGTGGAGGAAGTACATACGCCAACTGGAAAAACGGACTATAAAAAGCTTTTCTTACACAAACATGAGGAAGCAACCAACACCCTCAATTGTTGAAGTGAAAGGAGGGAGGCCTAAGCACAGTACTAGAAAAAAAATTAAATTAAAAAAGTCCTGCAGTGTGTCACATACGCCCAATTACTCTCAGATTTGAGACCCTGGTTCCATAAGGTCCAACTGTTACCAAGAGCAAAAGAGCACAAATGCTGGGGAACTGTAGCAGGCTGGAGACCCTCCTGCTCACACTAGCACTTGTTTTTTTAGCACAGCACTGTGGACTGTCTCCCTCTCTGCAACCTACTCCAAACTGGGTGAGGAGCCCTCTGCACCTGAACAAGGGAACAGAGTGCAAAACCAGGCAATGGTGCTGCACTGCAGCAAACGTGGTGCCACCTGGGCAGCCACTTCTGCTCCAAGGGCCTTTCCTAACCAGCGGCATCTCCAGCTGCACGTCAGGAACACACCCCCTCCAGCCAACACAGGAACATGGTTCACCAGCTCAGAACCAGTGTGGCACACAGGGGCAAGAGTTCAAAGTACAGCTTCAGAAGATCAGGCTCATTGCAGAAGAGAATTATTACAACAAATAGTTAAATACTGGCAGGACAGAGATACAAACTCTGACAAGGCAGACTGAGGAAAAACGAGGTGGACAGTGAAGCTGGCCGCACTGATTTTACCTCCTTTGGAGAGACTGCTGCCTGGGCCTCTGCACTGGGCAACACTCAGTTGGAACAGCCATCCCTGATACTGCATGCATTTCTATGCCCCAAGGTCCCATACACCACAGCATTCTGATCCCTAGCAGCATAAAACCTCTAAGAGAGGTACAACCAAAACAGAGCTCCTATGATGATCGACTGCCACTTCAGCAGTCTTGTATTTCTCCATTAAGGTCATTTTCCTTGTCCATGAACACAGATTGACTCATGGCATTTAGCAAAGTCGTAACCCTCTAGTTACAGAGCTTGAACTTGTCAACAATTATTTAGTGAGTGTAATGGAGCTAGGTCTGAAAGCAGACACACAATCCAGTGATCCTACTAGTCCTTTCAAAAGCATTCCTTCCCCAGCAGCCACTGTGTGAATTACATTAAAAGTAGAGGTCTGGCTATGCAATGAACCTGTAGCTTCAAACTCATTTCACTTAGAAATTTCTTACATGGTTTTGAGTATCTACCACTTGTACATGACTACAAATCAAAACCAGAGACATCATCACACAATATTCAAGTGGAAGCAGATAGCCCACATTCTCTCCTGCCTCCAGAACAGGTCAAGTTGTTTTGGAATTTTTGAAAATAACAAGAAACACACTAAACACTTGGACAATACAGACCTACTAATGTGGGATAAAACTGCAGTCTTCTTCCCCTGCTGCTTACTTAGGGAAGGTGTTATCATTGCTTTGCCCAGAACACACAGACAGCAACACGGCTCAGCACTTCAAACACCAGGAGAGTCAACACAGGAGAAACCAGCCTGCCTTGTTCCTGGCATTAATGGTCAATGCAAAACAGGGCACTGGATTCTTGAACACGTTTTCTTTATTCTGCAGAAGGCACAGGAAAGAGTTCTGATAGGTCATTCTCCCTCCTGATTTCAAACTGAGAATCCAGAGCAGAGAAGTCTGCTCAGACATGGCTCTGAGGAATCTCATTCCGAGATGGCTCCTATTCTCCCACCTTTATGTCTGTTCTCCCTTTATCTCACCGTCTCATTGCATTTGTGGGTGGCTGCTCTTGGTTTTTTTCACATTGTGTCCATGGGTCTCTCCACAGCTTACATTCTGTACACTTCAAGTCCTTAATAAATCTTGTTTGCAGCTCTACTTTTCCCACCTCCTAACACTGACTAGGACAGTTCTGCTCTCCAATAGTCTCTGTGCTTTCTCACAGCAAAACTGGCACTGTGGACTGCCAGTTGACTCCTCACAATTTATTTCCACGTGCACAACATCATACAGTTCTACAACGTGAACTAAGAAAAAATAATCCTCAAATCTTACACAATTCTCCTGTTTCTAGAGGTCGAGAAGTTCCTTTCTTTATATTCAAACTCAAATGTTGATGATAGAAACTAGCATTTCAAGAAGAGGCAAGCAGAAATTTCTCATCAGCTGAACAAGTTGTGCTGTGCTTCTGGGTACACATTACAGTATCTCTTTCGCATCACACCTCCTCTACTAAATATACAAAACACTGCCCAAGTGATAGTTTTGTCAGCCACCAGCTAATCAAATGAAAAATTATTAGGTTTAGAAAAATAATAAAAGCAGAAGCCAGCTGTGCATGTGTTGGATGAAAATCCCAGTGTCTCCCATGTTAGCTCATGTGTATTTCAATTTCTGGGAAGAAAATAATGGGAGTTTCTCCACCCTTTCTCATGTGAGCCATAAAACAGATTTATTACCTAGGATATATTCTGTGTTTTCTCCTGAGGAAAAAAGAAAGTGGTGGAACAAGTTCATTTTTTTTCCCTTCTAAAACAAGGATTTTCTTTATAATAAACACAGAGCTTAATTTTGGTATCATATGGCCCTTCTATTTAATGCTCTGGTCACACTTTTTGCCTTTCTAAATCTTGAATTGTTGCATTTTCATTTCAGTGGGGAATCTATAGCTGCTCCAGCTGTCTGAGTGTGAAAAGTCTGTCCTACGACTCCTATCTAGTGTTTTAAAGCAAAATCCTTCCCTCCCCTAAATCAAAGAAATTTAGCATCTACTGAAAAACTATGGAATAACTAAAACAAAAAGAAAAGCTAAACATTAGTCTATATTTCTTTTTCAAATAGTTCTTGCTCAGCTTTACCTTACAGTCAACTGTCACCCAGTGACTCTGGGAAACTCAGGCCGCAGACCCAGAGGTTTAGGACAGGGTTGCATCTCATCTGGGAAGGTTATCCTGTACAAACAACTGGTTTTTTTACTGTAATGGTCACCTTATGACCTTTAAAAACAAATCATGAGAAAGAAGATTTGCTGACTAAAATATTTTTTTTTTCCTCATAAAACTCTTAATTTGCTCACAGTATGATGTTACAGTTCTAAAGACCTGTGCTGGTAAATCCATTTACTGAAAAGGTGACTTCCTCTGGAACTTTCACTTTTGAGATGCAGTAGAGACTGATTCCTATTTCAAACACTTCTGAATCATTATATAGCCTGGATTCTCCAGTTTAATGGTCTGGAAAAGGCTAAAATATCCTTTTTTTAAATGACATCCAGTAACAAGGCTTTTTAAGGTAAATCTGTTGACTCTGATATTTGTAGCCTAAATGTGTCCTGCAGTCTCCCACTGTTAACCAGCACCTCTTGTTTAATGAGTCATTTTCCTCAACACAGCCAAGCTGACATCTCTCAAAGTTCCAGTTCTTTCAAATAATCCCATGATATATGAGCGTTTACACCAAGTCATAAATGCCAGTGAGACAATTTTTGAAATGATGAGCAATGCCATCATTAGCTGCATATAATTAAAATGTACCATAGGAAGTGCATTCATTACAGTTGTGAAATTATTTTATTGCTTATGAAAAGAAAAAAAATTGCAATTTTAATGATGTGATTGAGCCAGCACAGAGCTCAAAAGGAAGCTGGCTTGCTTGGGCAAAAAATTATGCAGAAAATTGGGCTTTTTTAAGATTAGTTTCATTCTCATTGTTTTGTGATCACTTACACTGCTCCACAGAGACCAGTAATTTGGAAACTAAAACTCCAGTAGCTGAAGAGTTTTCAACCTATTACTAATTTGAAATCCTATGTTTGTACAACCACGTATATTCTAGTGCAGTCAAATTGCATTCTTACAAAGACAGCATAGATGCATCCACACAGATATTCTGGGGAGGAAAACACTTACTGCCACTAGACTTACCTTTTCCCTTTATAAAGACATACAAACACAACAAACATGTAATATTGTCTTGAGATTCCAAGTTTGTACAAAGGAAAAGTACAACATTACAACTCAAAAAGGGTCTCCAAACAGCAAAGTTCAACCTTTTTCTAAATCAAGTTTGTCCTCACAAAGCCAGAAATAGCACTAGCATGCATCTATAATCCAGCTGCAACAAGACAATTTATTACAGAAGGGCAGTCAGAGTAGCTATTTTTCCCCAATGACAACAGTGCTTCGTAGAATATTATTTTGAAAAATCATAATCTTCAGGGTTAAATTTCCCATATGAGCTAATTAGCAATGACTGGTTTACAGTTACTACTGATCCAGTGAAATAGTACATTGTTATGGCTGAGCTTGCAGAGAAATAGTACTCAAATTAAAAATAAGACCTATGCAAACATGAAGCATAATACAGCCTGATGTACTTCATGGTAGAGAGCCAAAAAATGTGTCTCTTTAGAATGTAAGAACATACACGGGTCAGTAATTCAACAGTTCTTTGCAAAAAGAAACTCACAGTATTTTAAAATGCTCAGAAAGGGCATAAATGTACTTAGTCAACAGATCTGCTCCCTAAATACCTTACAATTCCAACATTGTAATCCCAGTGCTTAAAAATAAGTCTCTACATCAATTAACCAAAATCAGACAATCTATCTGATATTAGAAACCAGCATCTATTCCAGTGCATGCACCAACAGAATTTCCATCTGCAGAATCTTTATAACTGATAATCACACATCCAAGCCAGAATAAACAGAGTTAGACTTGCTGATCACAGGGTATTTTTAAAACAAGAAAAAACTAGTCAACCTAGTTAACTAGTAAATCAATAAAAACATTATTAGGAATCGTTAAAAAACAAGAAGTTCCTCCAGTAGCTTTTTAAAAAAATCTAGTCATTTAGTTAGAAATAAAAATTTAAAAAAATCTTTATACTTCCTGTAACTTAGGCAGACAGGACACATTTTTTATGACATTTCCCAGTCACAGAGCCCTCTCTGAAAGCTTCACAGAAACGCTGCTAAAATTGGGGTTTACTGAAAGGAGCTTCGAAAGGATGACAGGTCATAAAGAGACTGTGCTAAAAAGCGTGGCAAAATGCTTCTCAAAACAATTCCCAGAGGAAAAAGTTACACACATATTTCCATCTCGTGTGGTCCAGTTTTTTCCAGAGCACACACCTTGCTTGCTTTTTACCTTTTTCATTTCAAAATGAAGCTGCTGAATCTGGGACCGGGATTGTTTCCTACTCTAAACTGGCACTTAAAGGAGTTGTACCAAGGCCTTTTCCTTGTTTCACACAACCAGCACTGCGGAGGAGAAAACCAAAAGAAGGGCGATGTCGGAGCTCAGTGACAGCTGTCCCCGGGCGCCGCTCGGAACGGGCCGCGCTGCCCGCGCCGGGGACCGCGCTGCCGCCAGAGGGCGACACCGAGCGAGCCAGAGCCGAGCCCAGAGCTCTGAGCAGTTAATAAATATAACGTTGTATTTTATATTACCGTACTGTACTTAACAATAGGTTGTCTTTTGTAAATGCTCCCAACTGAAAGGCATTAAAGCACTTTTAGGTGTTCCTGAGGACTGCCACTACTCTTTTGCAAATGGTGGGGAGAGACCCACCTGAGGCCGTGCCTGCCTCGGACAGAACCGTGTTCAGTACTCAGCCAATGCTGCTCCTGCCTGCCTTTCCTCCGTTTGCTCAAGCAGTGTCTATGTCGCTTAAATACCTAAAGAATACCTATTTGTGTTGGTCATAAAAGTACTGGGGTTATTATGGAGAGTTGTAAAATTCAGTGCATTAGAACTGTGGGCTCCATTACCACTAGGTTTGGTGCTGATATTGATGTCTGATGGGGTGTATCCTGAACTCAAGGCACACACACACTGTATCACTGCTGCCAGAGGAGCTCCTGTACAGACTGTCCAGGCAAACTGTTGCAGAGTATCAAGAAGATGCAGACCCTAATCAAAACATCACCTTTTTTGAGCAGATGCCTCACATTAGCCACAGATGCAACATCTGCCTTACTGTGCCAGCTTGAGTTTCTTCCCACCCTGACTGGAGTGGGGCTCTGCAGGGCCATGAGTGGCTGTGCAATGCCTTGCGGGACTCTGAGGGTCCGTGCTGAGCTCTGAGGGGCCGTGAGGGCCTTTGGAGCCATAGGGGGCTTTGGGGTCAGGGGGGGATCTGGAGCTGTGAGTGGCTCCGAGGGGCTGTGAGGGTCTGTGATGGGCCATGAGTGGCTCTGAGGAGCTGTCCTGGGCTGTGCAGGGCCCTGAGGGTCTGTGAGGAGCTTTGAGGCCATGAGAGGATCTGGAGCCGTGAGTGGCTCTGAGGGTCTGTAAGGGTCTGTGATGGGCCACGAGTGGCTCTGAGGGGCCCTGCAGGGCTCTCTGGGGCTGTATGGCGCTCTGAGGGGCTTTGGGGCCATGAGTGGCTCTGAGGGGCCCTGCGGGGCTCTCCGGGCTTGTACGGGGCTCTGAGGGTCTGTGAGGGGCTTTGGGGCTGAGGCAATCTGGAGCCGTGAATGGCTCTGAGGGGCTGTCCGGGGCCCTGAGGGGCTGTGGGGAACTGTCCGGGGCTCTGAGGGGCTGTGAGGGGCTGTCCGGGGCCCTGAGGGGCTGTGGGGAACTGTCCGGGGCTCTGAGGGTCTGTGAGGGACTGTCCGGGGCTCTGAGGGGCTGTGGGGAACTGTCCGGGGCTCTGAGGGGCTGTGAGTGCCTGTCCGGGGCCCTGAGGGGCTGTGGGGAACTGTCCGGGGCTGTCCGGGGCCCTGAGGGGCTGTGGGGAACTGTCCGGGGCCCTGAGGGGCTGTGAGTGCCTGTCCGGGGCCCTGAGTGGCTCTGAGGGGCCGCGCCCCGCACGCGGCGGCCGAGCCGCCACCGCGCCGTTGCCGTGGCGACGCCTCGCGCGTGCGCACAGCGCCGCCGCCTCCTCCGGCCCGTGAGGCGGCGCCGCGCCGGTGACGGCGGAGCCCTCCCAGCTCGATCCGGCCCCGCCGCCACCCCCGCGGCCGAGCGCGGGGTACCCCCATCCTCCCTCCCCCCGCTCACCGAGCACCCTTCCGCCCGGCGGGGCGGGTGCGTGATAGCGATTATTCGGCGATCCCCGCGGGAACAGGACGGACAACGAGGAACGCCGAGCTTCGCGCGTGACGTCACGGGGCCGGCGGGAGGCGCGCAGGCGCTGTCGGTGCCGGCGGCTGCTGGGCCCCGGCGGGCCGGGACCGGGCGCGGGCGGCTCGGGGGGTTCCGCCTGGTGTCCCTCACGGCAGCCCCGGCACCGGCACCGGCACGGGCAGGCAGCGCAGCCCCCGCGGAGCAGCCCCGCTCCGAGAGCCCTGCGAGGGGCTGGGCGCCTGTCCGCTTCCTCACGGCCTGTAACCGGGAGGAGCCGGCCTTCACCGGGAGCCGGAGCGTGTCACTGCTCCGTACAGCCGGACACGAGCTGTGAACCAGCCGGGAGGGGCTGGGCCGGGGCGCTGGTGCCGGGTTGTCGCTGCCAGCAGTCGGTGTGGCTCGGGCCATTCCCCACAGCTGGTTTGGGAAGGCCGGTCAGTGGGGCCCGCACTGGGCTGTGGTTTGGGCTCTCTGCTTGCACAGCATCCATGTATCAGCTGCTCTTCTTGGGGTTGTCGCATTCCTGAAGTCATTTGTCTCCTCCATTAGGCACTGTGAACTTGGATTTTTTGTGGGATAAAGCCCCAATTCTTTCAGTCCAACACAACCGTACAAATTTTCCCAGGTCCCGTGGGAGAGCTTCCTCAGAGAAAAAAGTTGCCTCCTGAAATAGTTCCCCATGGAAGTTACTGGTTACGTGTCACAACTGAACTGAATCAGGCAATAGGTAAATGACCCTGGGTATATTGTTGGAACAAAAGTGCTGTGGGATTGAAATTGTCCCCTGGTGCTGTACCCTTGCACCCTCAGCAGGATGTTGGGAAGCGCAGTGCAGGCGTGTACAATGACAGCACTGCAGAGATGTGCTCTTCTCCCGTCCACAGGCCCCCCTTACTCTCCAGCCACACCAAGCCTTGCTCACAGAAAGCAAATAAACCATCATTTGCTTGTGTCACCTGTCTAGGAGTTAAAAGCTGTGTAATTTGTGTAGTTTTTCAGGAAGCTGTCCTGCTCTAATTCCAGCCAGGAAGTTTGGTACCTCATAAAACATCCTTTTCAGTTTTCCTGCCATTTTTGCCTATAGAGCCAGTGTCTTTCAAAGCTAAATTAAATCTAGTGCTGTTAAATAAGTCCTGTTCTGTTCCACTTCTATTGATGCAAACAAAGGCATGGAGATTTTTTGTGAGTTTGGGAAGGTAAATCTAGAGCTTGCTTTTCTACTCATATCAAATTTCTCATCAGTAGGAACACTGATTCCTAAATCCTTGCTCTAAAGGGCTTTAACTGGCATTTGGTGGTTATGAGAGCACAGTGCACTGAGGAGGTTATGCCTCTCATTAGGAGAAATGTCCTGAGCACAGATACATACATTCTGTATTGTATAATGCACTAGTACAGCCCCATATTTCCCTGTATGTTTTGCTGAAATGATTTGAATTAAGAGATTTAGAGCAGCAGATCATTGCTATAAATTGCTATGTAAAATGGAACCACATGTGCAGTATACTTCAGGTCTTTAATTTGTTAGGGGCTAAATGTTTATTAGAATATGGCACAGTTAATATGAAATACCCCTTTCACAATGCAAGGATAATGAGTTGTATGGCAAGATAAGGTGGTTACCAGAATTCAGGAATGACAGAATCCAATTAATTTAACATGAATTAATGCAAGATCAAATTTATTACAGTTGGATGCAGTTTGTAATTGAAAGTTCCATTACAGCACGTTTTTACATGTTATCTCCTATCAGTAAGAGATCTCAAAAGAGTAAATCCTCTATTTTGAACAGCAGCAATGTGTTTATTATATCATAAATAACTCTTTCCTTACATGTTTGCTGTGATGAACTTCAGGTCCCAAGAGCCCAGTTGTGCACAAGGGGCTTTTTCTCACAGGGGGCCACGACTGAGCTTAAAGAGAAATCTGGGTTTCATCTTTGACTGCTCTGCTGGGCTGCCCCTCTCCTATTTTCCACTCTTCTGGGTGATCACCCCTCTTTGTTTTTTGGGTGGGAGGGGCGAAATCAGCCCTCTAGTCAAATAAACCTTTCAACCTCCTAACTTCAAAATAAACACTTTTATTGTGGACAGTCCAAGCTCCTTAGGCAAAGCTTTAGGTCTCAAATCCAAAAGATACACTGTGTCCTTTTAATAATTTCATAGTGGAAACTCACTATTTGCCCATTCCTGTGGTGTTATGGAGGTTTTCAATGATTCTGGTTTAGGTTTCGGGATTAGGTGAAACCAGAGTGCCTTAAACCTCTTTAGAGGTTTGGGATTAGGTCTGTATCAGGCCTAATATAGCCTTTCTGTGCAAGACTAAATTAAATGGCAGGAATATTTGTTGTGCACTGATTCACAGGTGTTTGGCAAAATACCAGAAAACATAAAGGAACCACTGGAAGAATCATGAAGGCAAAGCCATCGAAACATGAGTATTGGCTAAGTACTGAGGTATCACTTGCAACTGTGGGGTCTTTCAGACTGCTTTTAAGTGATTTTAAGCATGGATATCATTTTTATGTGTCTCTTTCACATGAATGCGAGTAAATTGAAGATCTGTCATGCAAATGGATCATGGATTTTATTTGGGTATTACATTCTAGTAATTTCTGCCTGTTTTATAGCAAATGTATATTAAAGTTCGTCAAACAGCTGATATCACTGAAACTATTGTTTTATTGTGCACATAAATTCTATCCTTCTCTGGAGCATGCATTGGCCTGACAGAATATGCTAGGTCACGAGGAGAAAAATGCAATAGATTTATGCCTACCATTAAAACACTGGCCTGTCTGGCCCAGGAGGCAGAGGCATTTGCCTCACTGATGACCATGGACTAACTGGAGGAACTAATTTTGTTGTTTAGGCTGTCTACTGTGAGGCTTTTCAGCACTTTTTACTCACTTTGTCTCTGGTGGGGTTATTTCTCCTCTATGTGCTCAGTTCTATAGTTTGTAACACGGGCAAGGCCTGACTCCCTGGCCATCCCCTGAGGTACTGTCTGAGCTGAGCAGATTTCATCAAGCAGAAGTGCAGCTCCTTGCTGCAGTATTAGGATCTCTGCAAACTGCAGCAGCTGGTTTGGCTGCATTTGTTGGAAAAGGTGATGCCTGGTTCAGCAAAGCTCGAGCCTGGCATCAACAGAAGCCAGGGATGGGAAGGCAAAGCTCAGTGCTCAATGGTTCAGTTCCTACAGCTGCCCAAAATCAGTCACTACCTGAGCATAACTATCTCCTCACACTAAGGTGTTCCCTTCACTGATTTTGTGCCTCTCAGCCCTTTACAGAAAAGGGTAGTTTGACTGCATTTATCTCCCTAGATCAACAGATTTTAGCTTTGCCTGTAGACTTGCCTGTATTTAGAAAGTTAACTACATCTCAAGAATTGCAGAGCTTCTCTGGAGGTTTCTGCCATACCAACGAGTTCTCTTGCTGCAAGCTTCTTTTTGCATTCCTATGGCAAGTGTTCTGATCAGCAGTGCATACAGCCAGGTCCTGTTTTCTCATGTCTGCTTGCAAAAGCTAAACAGAAATAATTAAATCAAGTTTAACAAGAGTATGTCCCCTCTAATCAGATGAGCTGTAAAATAAGAGGGAGGCTAACTAGAAGGATTTAATAATCTTAGAATCTGTCGAAAACATTATTTATGGCTTAAGAGCTACACAAGTCTTGAGCTTAAATGTAACTTCTTTCCTTCTTTAATGGTGCATGTAAGGAAGAGCAAGAGAGAAATGTTCCAGTCAAGGACAAAATCATAAAATAATGACCAGAAGAGAATTAACTGAAAGTATTAGGGGCCAGGGGAGGCTGAGTGGGAGTTTGTCTTTATACATGATTGATCTAAACTTGAAAAGGAAAAAAAAAAAGACTCCTCATCTTTAAACAAGATGGTTATTTGAGCATAAATAACAGTCTCATGTCAAATATGCTGCTATTTCCAATGGAGTCTTTTCACTACAAAACCACAACATTCTCAGCCCTAATCTCCTCAGATAAAACAATACGGCTGGTGGCTGTGAATCAGCACTTTGAAACCAACCTCTGAAAACAGCAACACGTTCAGGGTGAAGAGAAACGGAGGAGACAAAGAGCTGCTGTTTATACACCTTTGCAAAGTGAGGCCCCACCTTGCTTGTTTGGAAACGTGCTGTAACACCCGAGAGTTGTTTCTCTTTAGGTGGGAAGTTCAGCTCACCACGGCCAGCCCAGGGGGCTGGGGCTATTGATGTATCTGTGAGTTTGGTCCCACACCAGGCTGAACTGTCACTGAAATCTGCAGTAGTGAAATGCCATAACCCTCCTGGATGCTTGAGCCTTGAGGTTGTGTGAGAACAAACAGCTGGGCTCTCTGTGCCAAAAAGAGCACTCCTCCTTTCCCAACCCATTTGCAGCCACAGGGTGATGCTCCCTCCCTTGTACTGACCCCAGCACTCCTCTGAGCAGCATCAGGACTGGTGTGAGGCAGGAGCAAGGTGCTAGGAAAGGAGAGGGCCTGGGAGGGAGAGTGATCACAGTAGAAGAAATCTCCCCTGAGCAGTGCACCGAAAGGAGCAGGCCAGCCAGGACACAAAGGTTTCCATCCAGAAAATGACATCTCACCTTAAGCAGGAAGCTCATTTCCCTCCACAGTCAGTGAGGAAAAGCAGGCTATTAACCACATAGGAACATCCCCTCCACTCATTCCACTGTTTCCTAACATAACACAGTTAACAAGCTTTGAAACCCAGAAATGCCATCTCATGGGAAGTGGGAGAAGACTTTGGTCTCAGCACAGACCCACAGCTGTTCTCTGACTAGAAGGACCTTGCACTGGTGGTGGGGGATGTCCTATGGCAGCAAGACTTGGAGCAGGATCAAATAAGGAAACACTGTGGCATTTGCACTTTCATGTGGGTTTTAGGGGCACTGTCCATAACTCAGAAAAAGTCCTGATCTTTTTGAGGCCCTCTCAGAAAAAAAAAAAAGAAAAAAAAAAAAAAAAAAAAAAAAAAAAAAAAAAAAAAAAAAAAGAGGAAATTAACTGGGCATTGTTCTCCTCTAAGAGATCACTGTAAAATGGCCTTTGGACATGGTCTGGAGGCATCAGCTGCACAACCTCCCCATCAGTGCTACACTTCCAGCAAAGTTCCTAAGGCAGGGCTCAGATGAGAGAGATGTTGACAGGATGCCAAATCCCTACCCTCTGGAACTAGACAGAAAGAGAACCAAATGGCAAACCTGTATCTGTATCCAGCTGCAAAAGCCCAAACTTCTGTTAAGTCCAAAAAAAACCCCTTTGATCCAAACATCCCCACTTTTTAGGGATTCCAAACTCGAGTGAAAACACAGCAGTTTCACCCTAGCTTGAAACATAGCCTCACACCTTTGATTTCTGAGCAGAGATCATTTTTCTTGGGGTGAGGCACGTGGACAGCAACAGATCCTCATGTCTGGTTCAGACAGGCCAACCAAAAGGCTTAAGTGGACACACACAGAACCGGCAGCATGTGATGGGATTTAGTGCAAGGAAATCGAACTCTCTGCCCCACCTCCTGGGTTTATGCTTTAAAGACCAGTCCTATGCTCACAGCTGGAGTTTATGTGAGTCCTGCCTTATTAATTAACTGAAGCCAGTGCCTTTTTCCCCTGAATTCCAACAGACGCAATTAGAAAGCAGATACTTCACACGTAACAGCTGGTTCATTTAACATCCTGCTCATGCTATTGTCTCCCCTCCCCCAGCCAGCTCACATCCCCCTTTTCCATCCTTTCATGTAATGGAGAGGGACAGTAAAATCAAGGTGGCTAAAGCAGGGGCAGTAGATAACCATATTCTTAATAAAATCATCTAATGTAATGCTGAAAGCAGAGGAGTGTTGTTGAGGCCGCAGTTCTGAGCAGGGAATCATAACATTCACCTACCAGATGGTAAAAAGAGCTTTGGCTGTCTACGGTGTCCTCCTCAAAAGGGGATCTGTATCAAAGTAGCAGCATATTTTCTTCACTGAAGGCTGTTGATGTCATTAGAGCAAGTCTCATTTTTATTTAAGACCAGAGTTAAGAGTCACATAAAATTGGCACAGGTGAAGGCACCAGGCCCATTAAGTTGTGCAACGTGACTCTCTGGGAACTTCGTGAATGTTCATGCACCTCCAATTTATTTATGCTTGGGCAAGCCAGCCCCAGAGCTTCTCCTCCTTCCTTCTCAGTATAAATACACCCTCAATCCTGCCATTAGACCTGTAAAAACCCCACTCAATCCACTAAATTTGCCCCACACCCAAGACAGATCCAGTTACAGGAAGAGCAGTTCTGCCCCCCTCTGTGTTACACACATCACTGGGAGATGCTGTGGATGTACAATTAAACCCTAGCCAAAAACATCCACTGTAACACTGAAAGTGAAATCTGCTCTTGCCAAATTACCTTAAGTGCACATTCTGCTCCCAAGCAGGTACTCCAGAGGCTGGATCTTGATTTAAGAAAAGTGAAGCTGTTCAGAGGGAAACCAGTTTTAGAGGAATGGAGATTTATTTCCTTCTGTGAAACACTGAAGCAGGGAAGTAATTTCAGTGTATCTGAGGCAAAGGGGTGGTCAAGAGTCACATTTCTTTTCTTGGCATAGCTAGCATTTTTCAAATGTAGAATTTATAGGGAAAATAGAGATCTGGTCCCACACAGGGCATCTGCTCATGGCATACAGGAATAATAACAATACAGAATTATAGAAGAATAATAAGAGTAGACAGCCAAAGTACCCAGTGTTGAGAGATTTTTCTGCTAGATGATTCCTCACTGATCCTGAAATCAGGCAGCATTATGATGACATTTTAGTTATAATATGGGGAAAATTTAGGTCCAGCCATAAACTTCCCATTTTCTTCCTCAAAGAGGTAGCTATCAGAGAGGTTGCTGTTGCAGCCAGTCAGCCAGATGTTTGCCGTCTTTATTACAAATTTTCATGTATCTTGCAACACCTACATACTCTACAGTAGACTGATGATGCAGCTATCTAATACCTACATTACAGACATGGGAAACAAGTTAGAAGGGATTAAATTATATGCCCAGCTTCCCACAAGACAGCAGACAGCAGAGGTGTGGCTAGAAATCAAAACTCCAGGCTTCCTATTTTTGCTGTGTTATACTAATCTCTTTATATGCTTTGCTGGCCAAAAAAAAAAAAAAACAACCAAAAACCAAAACAACAAACCAAAAAAACTCCAAACCCAGAAATAACCATGTTTCTGTAACATGTTTGTTGGTTGAAGTATGGGTACTTCTAATTAAACAAGAAGATGGGCATATTTTAGAAACTATTGCAGCTGATTAGTGCACTGCCCCCCCTTTTTTATCTCCTGAATCTTTCTAGAGAAAGAAAAATAAAAGGGAAGGGCATCTTTTTCTAACTGCAAAGGCACCAGCTAATGAGAGTAGAAATTATATTTTATATTTTGGCAGTTAGTGGTAAACACTATTATTAAAGCTATAATAAGAATCAGCAAATGTATGAAATATTAGTGATGTCTGAGCACAAAGCAGAGTCCCCATCTCTTTAGTTAAAATTACAAAATGATTAACAGCCCAATTAAAAACATTTTTGTTTTTGACATGATAAATTATACTTTATCTACCTATCTGTGGATATAATTGATTATTTTATCCGTTTGCTGTTGGCTGTCATTAAAAAAGACAGATACCATGGCTTTCTGGCCTCTCTCCCGCTGAGAGAAAGAACAAATCCTGCTATTAACGACAGACAGGATCATTATGAAAAAATTCCATTTGCCACTAGGCAACATAGCCGAGTTCCAGTAATTATTGTATTAGTCAAGCCGTTGAGAAGTTCCATAAAATTGAGAGAGTTTTTAAGGAGCATCCAACATTATTTGGCAACTTTTGTGATGTAACAATTAAAACCATGCTCCAGGCCCCAAAATGTGCAGGAGATTGCCAAAATCAGATAAAACCCTAGAGGGCCCCTGACTTGCAAAGGAAAAAAAAAAAGGAAAAAAAAAATCAAACTGTTTACTTTTAGGATCAGACATTCATCAAGGTTTGGCTTTTGTTTCAGCTGGTGTCAGATAATAACAGCACCACGTTTTCAGTTGGCTTCTAACAAAACTCTGCACTGTTCAATGTCAGGTCCCAGGGCTGACACTGTCCTCTTCTCAGGAGAGGAAATTCTCATGGACCTGATTACCAGCTTTGCTTGGCAGATCAGATACCTGGGGGCACTCAGAAGTACCTTCTGGAGTGAATCACATCTGTAATCCACCAGTAGCATCAAGAAATCACTGGGGAGTAGTGCGAGCTCCTCTCACGTCTAGGAGCTGAGCCAGGCAACACCCCAAATTGTCAGGGCTGCAGGGGATAAAGCAGAAGTCTCCTGTCCATGTACCCCATTAACCTGTCAAGGAACTGATAAAAATTAAAATTACACTTTAAAACTGCTAAGGGAAATTGCTACTGAATAAAACTTGTAGCCAAGTTTATCATTCACCTACTTCTCTACTGAGTGTTGTTAAGGAATAATGATGTACAGTACCAAAAATGAAGGTACAGAATCAGGCTTCTGCAGTGGAAAGTGAAGTTGCAAAATGTAGACTTGGTTTAGCCTAATGAAGACTACAGGAAGCACTTCAAGAGCACATCTGTTTGCAAAGGAGTTTCTCCCTTCCCAGAAAAACATGCCTGGGTCAGAAAGTTGCAATGTTTTAAAGAACTGTGATGGCAGCAGCAGTTTCCATGGCAGCCAGAGGGAGCTGGGGTCTGAACACAGGATACTGCTGTTGTCACCAGGGAACAGAGGTAGGGCAGGGTTTAGCACCAGCACCTGCCAGTCTCCACCTGGAACATGCTGTACCAGGAAGGACAGATAAAAAGATACACTGGAGCCTGCCACGATGTAGCCTTTCATCACACAGCTCTGGGACTGTGATGGCTGCCAACTGTTAGGGCCTGCTGACCTATTTAATAAAAAAAGATCAAACCTACAACCCTTAGCAATCGTGCCTTTCATCTGATGTAAATGGGAACAGTGGCACAGCACTACAAGGCCATGGGCAGCCCCTGAACCATATGTTGCATTGCCAAGGCAAAGGCAGAAGCTCAGACTTGTGGAGAGAGGGTGTGTGAAAGAAAAGCTGCTCCACTCTCCCAGCTCTGAAACTGATCTTGCTGCTCTGCAAGGCAGGCATGCCTGAGTCCTAATAAGCTCAGGAATCAACTAATGCTGGAAGCTACTGCCACATTTTCCAGCACATTTAACCTCTAGTTTGGGTCTGGCAAATGCTAGGGTGTGGTAAGATGTGTTGCTATAGAAGTATAAACCCCTGAATAACTACTAGCTGCTTGTGGGAGACAGCATGGCCTTGTAGTTTTCTTCAGCAGAACTGAAGTGTATATTGTAGTATTCGATTTTCTTGTATTTGGAGCTGTCATCTAATGTGAAGCATCCTAGGTCAGCTCAAGAACTTAGGTAAATAGCTGTCAGTGTGGAGAATTAATTCTTATTCTTGATTTTATGAGTAGATTGTGCCAAATCTTCAACATATTAGAGTATTGCCAGATAAAGACCTAGCAAATTTTTAAAATATGTGTTCTTTATTAGCATTAAAACTTTTATTATTAAAAGAGATATGTTACAACATACATGCATGAGATCCATCTAAACTTGAAAAATAATTTGAAAAAAATACATTCCTAATTTTTTTTGTTCGTCCCTCTGGCTTACAGCTCATCAGAGCCATGAGTGAGGAAAATGCAAATCCCAGCACACAGCAAAGAGAACTCAGTGATGAAAGAGGGAGAGTGGAGTGGATTGACAGTGCACTGTTTGGAGATATTGCTGAGAACAAGAGGAACCCACTGAAAAAATGGTTACTTTATACTGAAACTGGGGACTTTGGATCAAGGGCTACACATTTAAGAATGTTAAACTCCCTGATCCAGGCAGCTCTCCTCAGACCACTGCTGTATTTTCTCTCTGTGGGCTGCAGCAACAAGCCTCAACAATTCATTTCCACCCCAGCCTGGCAGTTCAGGCTCTAGTTTGTAGGTGTTTGCATCTCCCTCCATTGTGTCAGCTGGCTGGTGTTACTCTTCAGAAGGATGCCAGATGGTACTTTAGACAACCTGATTTCCAGATAACTGGTTTTTGTAGCTACCTCTTTAATTAAAATAAAAATATATATGTAAAAGACAAGTTTATCACCTGCTAACACATGCCATGGTTGTCTCTCAGTCAATCAGCATGCAGCAGACAGAGCTGCAGACTTCTCTTCCATACCACCAGTATCCAGAAGGAAAAAAATCAGTCCATCTGCAAAAGCGATCAGACCCTCGTGCTTCCCGGCATAAATTCCCATTTGCAGGATCCAGTGCCCTCTGCTGAGGGGAACCAAACTAAGCATTAACATGTCCCAGGCCCACAAAGGGACAGTTTAGGTAGAGCAGTATGGAGCAGAACAGTTGGAAATTCACCTCCATGGCCACCCCTTGTCCCATCTGCCACCAGCCTTTCCAGTTCACTGTAAAGAAACACATGGAAAGTATCGGGGAGCTCGCAAAGGCTATAGAGCTGTGAGAAGAGGAACATGTCCCCTTCTGGAAAGGGAAATCCATGTGGACATATGGTAGTTGTGAAAAGAGCTGGACTAGCAACCTTGGCAGGCTGGAGCCGAACAGAAATGTTGCTGCTTTGCCTTGATCTCTATTTACAATAAACTCCTGGGCTCCAGCTCAGTGTTTTATCTGGGAGCAGCCGCCGGTGTTCCTGCGCCCGTGTTCCGTCTCATTGCTGCACTGACATATTTACATGCAGGCCGGGGCCCGGGCAGCTGTGAATAAGGGGCCATATATCAAGAGAGGAAAAAGGGATGCAAAGATGAATTTTATGGAATATTTTCCATTTTTCTTTGACTTGGTTGTGCATTTTGCTACGGCCCATTGGGCAGTCACTCAGCACTTGGACACTTTGCTCCATGCAGTCTCGCCTCTATTTCTAATTGTGTCTACATGCCAAACCTAGCCCAGTACCTGAGGCAGCCTGCAGGGAAATGGAGATTGTAAAAAAAAAAGAAGAAGGTGGGTGGGTAGGTGGGTGGGAGGGAAATTTCCTGCCGTTCAGTGGCATATACCATGGGAAAGAAAATCATGTCTTGTAAGTCACCAGTCTTTTCTGAGTCCTGCAGGATGCCTCTTACATTAGAGTGCCAAAGTGAGAGGAAATAATTCCCCTAATTTGTGAGAGAAAATAATCAAGTCCCTTTTGCAGTTTCAAGAGGTTGTATCATCTTTGATTTCTTCTCTGGGCAATGAAAAGGGTTAATTCCTCACAGTGTTGACTTAATCCTTTCCTTTTTCCCAGTGGCTGACTAATAAGTTAGATGTGTTGACTCTGTTTATAAAGACAAGCTTTGGACATAATATTAATGATATTGTGTGTGCAATAACATTAGAAAACAAACACAGAGGCACCTGGGGAGTCTGAAGGCATCTTCTGGCCTTTCTGGGCTGACAGCACAGAGTGGCCCTCCAACATTTCCATGTGGAAAAACACTATCTAGCACAAGAGAGTTTACTTTGAGTGACCCTCTTGCCTTTCAAACAGTGAGAAGTCAGGACTGTTACAAAGCTGAAAACTTGTTTTATAAGAACGGGCCATTGCTCAACCAGCTGAAGAGGAGGGGAAAAAAGGGATTCCAGAGAAACAACTGGAAATGAAAACTGGACATTTGAATGGAATAACGGCTAGTGACTTTTACTCTGGCACTGACACCCTAACAAAGAGTGTAGAAGTTTTTTCCCATATGTTTTTGCAAGACAGAGATGAGAAGAGAGCACTGTTTATTCATTTGTCTTATAGCCCCATGAGCACAAATAACTCACTGCAAGTACTTATCCAAGGCTCAGGTTCATCCCATTGGGAACTTTATGCTCCCTTGATAGCCCATGTGAGATCCAAACCAGCACATGGAAGTGCTTATTTCCCTCTATTGTCTATTTAGGAGGTTTAGGGGAGTGAGGCACAATTCCTGTTCTGTCACCATGGTATGGTCTGAATGCCAGGTCAGCCTCATTGGTCACCTGGAGACACTGCTCAGCACAGATGTGTACAAGGCCTCACCTCAGAGGTTTGTCAGGCTTTGTGCAGGTGCCCCATCCTGAGTGCCTCAATGCAGGCAGAATAAACTACATGTCCTACTGCTGCTGAACTATAGACTATTTCTGGTACAGCTGTGTTTAAAGGGAGATAAATCAAGGTAATCTCACCCTAGGGTTGAGCACCATCAGTTCCCAGGAAGAGATCTGCTCCACTGAGTAAAATGTCTGTCAGCACTGCTGAAGAATCTTCTCAGATGGTTCTTTGGAACTCTCTTCTCTGGATGGAACTCTCTTCTCTGAATGGTTTTGTTACCTGCACTCGAGCAGCTGAATTTCACTGGGAAGGAGCACCTGAGGTCATCAAGCTCAGAGCTCAGCAGGAACCTGGCAGGGATAAAAAAGACAGTCACCACTTTAAGCTTGGACATGGGGATCATTTAGTGACTCACCCAAGATCACACAGATGGTGCTTATACCAAGAATTAGATCCACCAAGCCATCCAACACCTCTGGATTATTCATTGAGGATTAGAGTCCATTTAGGAGTCTATTTTAATATATAAATATAGGCTATGAAGCTATGATGGAATGGTAAATTAAATACTGAGAAGTCTGTCACATCTCTGTTCAAAGCAGGCTAACATTTCATGTAAGGAATTACATGCTTCAGACAGTTGCAATCATCTTCTGCAGAAATAATTTAAGCTTACTTCATCTGTTGTATTCTGATTTAAATTTTTATTGGAAATATAAATACCTATGTCGGTCACCAAACCAAATAAAACAAACATATTGAGTAGGGTCTATTATAGACTAATATGGAAACAAATAATCTGCAAGTCTGGTTTTATTTATAAGCTTATTTGAGTTTTTACTCTAGGCTCATATTAATCGGGTTTGTGGTTTCCACATCTGTACTGCTGATGCCCAGTGCAGACAGCATGCCAAGTCAGACCTGGGCATCCTCCAAACTCTAAATGGAAAACAGATGCCTCAACTCCAGCTACCTCAAGACAAGCAGGGCAAGTAACCTACCAAGTAACCACAGCGGGTGCAGCAGGCAAAGCAAAACTCTGGGGAGCTCTCTGAGGTGCCTGCTTGCAAGTTTCTTGCTTCTGACTTGCTCCAGGGGCAGCCAGACTGCCGCCTGTATTGTATTTTCTCTCTCTGATGATCAAGAGATACCAATTCCCTTCACAGCCTCCCTTTCCTCGAGCTGTAGCTAGGAATTCCCAGACTGGACCAGTTAGTTCACAGTGTCAGCTAGTAATACATATTCTAGAGGAAGATGGAAGAACTCCTGCAGATGGTGGTAATGCAGGATGAATTCTTTCCAGAACCCTTGATTATTTTTAATATTTATAAAAAGCATTCTGAATGTTCACAAAAGCCATAAATACATATAAAAAAATGCCCATGCCCCTTGTCAAGCCAAAATGGATCCAGCTGTTCTGCGGTGCTGGTCTCTGATTGCGGAGAATCCCTGTATTAATGAAAGATGTATAAAGGGAATCCCAAACTGGAAATATGATCTCTGCTCAAAACTGTTCAACTATTAAAGAATATTTCATGGAAGTACATCAACACAAAGCTGATTCTCAACATGGCTGAGATCCAGGCCCGAGAACCCATCTCCATGAGGGCATCTATACTCCTTGCAGGTATTTTTCAGAGCAAGTTGCTTCCAGACAAACTTTGCTTTGTGCTGGTACATGGCCAGAGTTTTGTGCCAGTGTAGCTACAACATTGAAAACCCATTCCCTAAGGCCCAAGAGAACCTCACTGCAGTAGGAATGCCAGACCTGCTTCTTCCCTAAGCACAGGAGGGAGGCCAGTATGAGAACTGGAGCAAATTCACATAGATGACAGTCATGAGAGAAAAAGAAGCAGTGTTGCTGGTGTAAACACTAAAAATTTGACAGAGGCATTCAAATTTAGTCCTTGTGTACCCTGTGATGGCCATCCAGCAGCCTCTGCCACCTGTTGCAATTATCTGTTTCCTGACAATTCTGACCAAGGGATGCATTGCATCCTGTGCCATAAAATATGTTTTTTCAAGTCACTACAGCATCTGTGTGTTGTTCATACAGCAAAGCCAAGATTTGTTTTAAGAATTCAGAGCAGGAAAAGGAGGATATTGAGGAGGGGATAAAAAATTAACACAACCTCAGTGCCCTATCCATGTGGAAGGGAATCACTCTGTCATCCATCATCATCCTCTTCAGAGAACTGCTTTGCCCCCAACACGGCTGCTCCACTGGCTCCTAGGCAGAGGCAATTCTTAGGAAACGGAGATGGCAACAGCTCAGTGTCTGATAGCAGAGGGGCAGATCTGTCATCAGCACAGAAGGCAGGCATTCCTTGTCGCAGTGGCGGGAGAAAAGAAGATGCAATTAACAATTAGCTTTGGTAAGAGAAGACAAAATCCTTAAAACAGTTTCTACTGCAGCAAATCAAGTCACAGACTTAGGAATTAATGGTTCAAAGCCTTGGTTCTTGCTTTCCTAGATACACTGGAAGATGAAAGAGACAGTGAATTTCTCCTGCCACTTCGTTCTGGCTGGCTAAGAATTGGGGCTTAGCCATGGAAAAGGGCCAACCTTGCAAGAGTCACAGGAAATGAGAATAGCTTTGCAGCATTTCCAAGCAAATTCAGCACACCTTTTCAGCACCAAACTCAGGCTTCTCACCTCAGAAAACAAAATTGAGACTTTTCAGTAGATGTTGCATTATTCATTACCAGGAGAGACTAGATTCACACGATTCAGATTATCTGGAGATGTGCAAGGAATATACATATGCATAAAAGCAGTGTTTCTGGTGCAAAGTCAGGTATCTTCCTCTCTCTAAGACATCTTGTGTGTGGATTAATTCAGACTCTCAAATGAAATTAAAGAAGCTTGTTCTATTATTTCACAGTCCACAGGTGCATGAGACCAAATCCAGCACAGCCTACTGGCCTAGCTCAACATCCTCTACAGCACTGCCAGCCATTCTCTCCTCCCTCCTTCCCAATCACTTTGGTTCCTTGTGCCCTACAATCATTTCCTCTTCTAGTCTCTCTTTTTTTCTCCTTTGTCCATAGCACACTACAAATTATTTGTGATTGCAATTGGTTGTGATTAATTTCACAACTCACACCTAATTTGACCCTAATAACTTTGCCTGAAAAAGGGACAATTCCTTGTTGATCCAGACAACTTATCACCCCATGAGCACAATAAAAAGGCAGAGTTGGTTATCAACTGGGAGATGCCCATTAGTATTTTTACAGGCACTGTCGGGAGGTCCCTTATCAAGTGGGGTGAGAGCTGGCATGTACTCCAGGCATGCAGGGGGAGGCAGATTGCTTTCAGCCTCCAAGGCCACACAATATGGGAAGTGGTGGCTTGAAAGAGGAGTGGAAGAATGACAGATGGTTTGTGCCTGTGCGTTTCTTTAGAGGACACGGGGCTCCCGCCATGGGAACAGCGTGGACAGTAAAGGCAGCGACTCGATGTGAAGAGTGACAAAGCAAGTCAGCCACGGACGGCCCGTGGGAGGCCAGAGGAAATGCACCATTAGTCAAAGTTGGAGGAAAAATAAAATGCGATGACAACTGGGCCATTCATGTGCTTCCCCTTCAAGGACTGACCAGACCCTTCACAACTCAAAAGACTCAAGTATCAGCTTCTTTTTCTCTTCAGCCAGGCTAATGTGCACTGGCAGAGTCTGAGGAACTCCCTTGTCACTTACATTAATTCTTATCTTGTTGTTCTTGGCTACACTTCACTGAAGTACAGTGAGGGAGAGTACCTCAATCAATAATGTAGATCCAAGGGGGCACCCCCCCTCTGCTGTTCCTAGGGATCAACATAATAGCTTAAAGCAAATGTTCACCCAACTTGTGAACTTGGGAAATATCAGGACTTCCAGAATTAGAGCACAAGACAATGAGGTGGCCTCACAAGGATGTTTAAGCCCACACATGAACAATCTCATCACTCCAGGGTAGCTTTTAGCACTTTGAGAGTTTGCTACTCAATACAAAAACCTGCAAGACTTTAGAGCTCTCTCTCAGTAACCTCATGGACAAAAAAGGCAGCCTTGCATTTCACAAGCAAATTTTATCAGATATTCCACTTTGCCATTGTCATTGGGAATCTTGAGGCACTGCTGTCACAGCCTGTGAACCTGATGCATTTTGTCATTAAGGAAAGATGATGCCCTTCAGAAGATCCACCTGTAAACACTCACAAATGGTTGATTCCTCATTCTTCAAGGGGGACAATACCACAGCTATAGACAGGACTTAGAATTTATTTAGAATTGCCTCCTCTGGAGCTATGGCCTTTCCAGATTTGAAAAGTACAAGGGAGTTAAAGGTGCAAGCAGAAAATTCTGAAATGCTCTCTTAGGAATACACTGGACTGTTACCTCATCAAAAGTGACTTCATTTATTAACACTTAAATAGGGCTAAAACTAGCTAAGTAAAATAGAATGAGCCTCTTGCAAAAAGGTGGAACAAGAAAAATTCAAGGATAACAATTAAAACCTTAATTAAGAAAGACAATCAAATCCTGACCTGAAGCTCTTAGAAAATCTGGATATGTGTAGAATGAACAAGGAGGGAAATGCAGGCAAACTCTGAAGTGTCAAGAGAACTCTCCTTATTCTCCTGTGTTTGAAATTTGTCTAAGAAATCAACTCAATGAAAAGTAAAGAGGCAAAAAATCAAAAGTTGCTGCCATGAGTTAATTAGATCTCAGTGTGGTGTAAATTAAATGAATTAACAAAAAATATTCTTTGACAATCTAAGAGCCATTTCTTAAATCTCCAAAGCAGCCTGTGTTCTTTAAATTAATTCCTGTCAGATGGTTAATAATTTCTGCTTTCTACATTACAGGAGTCATTCACCTAAGACAGCCAAACTGAACAGTGATCAGTGTGAACACCCTGCTGCCCAAACTGTTGTGCCTAACAACATCTTCCCAATTATCCAGGAGTTTATTGCCAGCAGAACATTACTTGACTCCATTTCTCTAAGGAAAATGCTTGTGTTTCCTGATGTTCTCAGCTGTGTTTGTACAACTTGCCTTCGTGTGAAGTTGAAAATTAATGCATTTCCTCTTGATCCTTTGAGAGAGAGAAAAAAAGGAAGGCTATCAAGATTAAATAAAAATACCAAAGCTCAATCCTTTGTCCCTGTTGAACAAAGGCGTTTAAATAAAGATTTCTGAGCTCAACCTCCTGCATAAAGCTAAAAGCTGCTTTCTAACCTGTTGCTCCGACACAGTGTGAACAGAATATTGGTTGGCTGCATTACAGCTCATTCACACATTAGAAAAAGATAAAAGTAAAACAAGCTTTCAATTTTAACTGTTTCGTTGGGAGTACACCATGGAAAAATGCATTTGGGGCTTTCCTCACAGGGAGCCAACAACAAAGGGAACATTTATTTATTTTCTCAATTTTTGTTTAAAGTCTAAAGCCTGTCATTTTTCATAGATTTCTTTCCCTTTATATTTTATTTTCCTGGAGTTACATAATATTCTAATAGACAAGGACCGAAAAGGTAGCTATAGCTTAGATTTGTTTGAGTTATGTTACCACCTAGCTAATTCCTTGCAGAGCCTTGGGAAAAAGAGTCTCCTTGTGAAAGATTTAAGTAGAAGGATCTCTGTCTTTGGCTTTATGCTGAAACAAAGAATAACAAGCCTGATTCCCATATTGCTTTAAAGTAAAGGAAAGGAGGACAGAAAAACCCAACAGTCTTTCTGGTCTTTGTATGATCTGAAAGAAAACAGGGCAGGAGGTGCAATAAGGGTATAGTTCATCTTTCATGGAGTATAAAGGCTTTCCTTAAATAAATGTATTAATACGTTGGACATACTCTGTTACAAACTGCTGAGACTTTTACCTGGAAAAATTTCCCCCCACCCCCTGCTTGGAGATGCTGGTTCTGACAGGCTGCAACTCCCAATATCTCTACCCAGCTAACAATGCACAGCACCTTGTTCAAACAAGACTGGTCTTCATTTCACACTTCCCCCCAGGGAATATCCACTTTTCTCTTCATACTCTATCTTTCTGACTGATGCAATCAGATTCTGGAAACCTGCCTTATTAGTTTATACTCCAGCTTCTTAGGGAATGATGTTAATTTTCCATTGTAGGACCACAAGATTTTAGATGTGCTAGATCTTGTCTATAAGAAACAACAGAAAAGGTGGCACACACAATACCGTGCTCAGAAATGCACTACAGTGAACAGCATTCCTTGCACAGAAAGTCTAGGAGTTCCAAAAAAAGACACTTTCCTCAGTCCAATAGTCTTGCCTGAAGCAAGGTATTTTACAATTATATTATGAATAAATAAATGTGCATTTTCTTACTTATTCACCTGAGATATTCTGCTTAGTTTCTTCATCAGTTCATCATCATAATTGTTTTTTCCTAGATCTGTTTACTAAGCCTTTACATTGTGATGGCCAAAGAATTCCATTATATCCATTAAAGATTAGACAATTTTCCTTTGTTTCCCACAGCAAGTACGATCCCATTCGTGTCCCAAACAGAATGTCAGTAGTTGGAATGATGTTTTCTTAAGATGCATATAAGATTAAAGACTGAAATCAGATGCAGTGTTGCCAAAGCCTTTGTAATATGCATGTTTTTCATGGCAAGATGATTGACAAGAATTGCAGTAAGGTGCTGAAGGGGATATTTCACCTGGCCCATCAAAATTCAATGTAGAGGATTAGAACTAAGAAGAGCTGACAATATTGACTTTGAGTACCACAACGGAAACATAATTAGCTCTTTGACATGTAGTGGACAGAAATATTCAATTTTTAAAAAAATCAGTTAGAGTAATTAAGCATATCTGTTGCATGCTGCCCTGGGAAGAAGGAAAAAAAAAAAGCAGAGAAAGAAAAAAGATCTGCTCTGCTGTTTCCTCTTTTCCCAGTAAAATCCAAGTTTGGCACTAGAATAAATGCATACAAACCCAGCCTTTCTGCTGGAAGAACATCAGGAAAACTTTGTGCATTAAAGTAAAAAACCTTTCTTAAAAGAGAGCACACAGATCTGAAAGGATGAAAAAGTCAATGAATTTTATACGTTTACGTATTGCAAGTTTAGGTATTGCAAAACAAACTGTCTGCACTGTGCTTATTAAAGGCATATTTCATTGCCTAATCATAGATGTCTATTGTACCTTTTATGTTTTGAATCATAATTGCAGCCTGTTCCCCAACTGTAATAATGAAAGACATTCTGGCATATGCTTATATTGATTCCCCTTTAACAAAGCACTTAAGACACATGCTTGCATCTCACTGAAATTAATGGCCAACCTTAACTTTGAGTACACTGATGTCACTGGCATTTATACAAATGGCCATTTATATGGGCACAGAATTGCCTAATTTGTTAGACAGACATGAGCCTCTGAAGAGAACTCTTCGAACTCAGAAGTCTTTACAATACTCAACTTCTTTGGTCAGAAACACTATGGCATCCATGGTTTTTATGTTTTTATCAGAATAACCGTGCTAGCAAAAAAAAAAAGAAGTATATCTGTTGTACTGAAGAATCTTTTCCAGCTCCTGGTCTGGAATAATCTAAACTGTAGAAACAATTTTCAGTAGATGTAACAAAATACAGTACACGTAGAAATGGGAAAAGGCAAAACTTAATTGTACACAGCACCCTGAGAACAAGCTGTCATTAGGTATAATATATATAATGCACTAAATACTATTCCCAATTTATTTTGTCTGTATGCTCGTCTGTTATTGTTTTTGTTTTGGGATTAAGTGGTATATGAAAATAAGCAAAAAATAATCAAGAATTATGCTTACCTTATTCCTTTTTTTAGCCACTGTTATTAGCTATCCTAATTAGTTAGAACCTGCAATGAAATATTTCAGGAAATTAAAATAGACTAAAAATGCAGACATAGAAATGCCTTTATATAGAGTAAAGTCAATATTCATTCTCAGCATCAAATCCAGGGTGTATACTGAGGCAATACTAAACTAGCCTTTTCAGAAGCTCAGTATCCCCTGACTTTATGGGAACTTCTCATCAAAATCAGTGGACTTAAAAGAAAATTGAGATTAATTGAACAATGTACTCCCTTACTTTTTTGACAGAGAAGTTTCTCAGAGTCCTAATATATATTTTGCTAATAATTTCTCTGTTAATTTTCTAGTATTTTTACCTAGCAGTACCCACAGCTACTAACTGGCTTCGTAGCTATGCATTTTCTCCACTCTGTGTTCTAGTTTAAACCCAAAAGGGAACATCTCATGTAGAATACTGTAGCCTTGTATAATGCTCTGACTGCACTCAGGGAATTTACTCTTGACAAGACTTCAAGAAGCACGTCAGCATGCAGGGACAATGAAAATACCTGTTAGACCTCGTTACCTGGAGTAAACATGACAATATTTGAAGCCATACTTACTAAGTCTGCAGGTTCTCTTAATTTAAATTTAAAAAAGAGGCCATCCAGCCTGGAAAAATCTCAATGGTTATTCAATTTACACACAAATACAGAGAGGAATCAATATTTTCTTAATAAAAGATCTGAGTATGTCTACTTCTTCATTTCCTTAATACATACTTCAACCAAGAGAGAAAGCATTAAGATCAAAAAATATATCTACTGTAAGCAGAAACCACATGTGCAAAATTAAGTAAGTGCAATCACACATTTATTATAAAAAATATTCTTTATTCATTAATTAATTCAAAACACAATAAATATTGGGATCACATATAAGAGGGACCCAGCAAAGCTCAGACTTGTTTGCACCACAGTGTGGTTTGACAAACAAATCCTCATCAGCTGGCATCCTAAGAAGCCCGACTACATTTTTGTTTGTACATTTTCACATGCAATCAATAAGTTGCAATGTACATGAATTGCTTCAATTTACATTAGTCAGGCTTTTAAAAACAATTTTAAGCACCATCCCTGGTGAATCCTTCAGGAAAAAAAGCACAATCACAATATTTGTCATTATTCTGTCTTGCTGTTAATTCTGAAATTATTTTGTAGGTGGGATTGTATGTTTAGTTTTACTTCAGGGGGCAACAGTATTTTCCACTAAATGAGGAACAGAACCAGGCTGCTGTTGAAGAGACAGGAACAATTTCATGCAGGCCACTCAGCAGTTCTAAAACCAAGACAGTCCTGTTTCTTCTGAAAACCATGACAAGCCTTAGTTTCACACTCTATATACACTGAGGACACATTTCCTTGAGATCTTTCTATTTGCTGTCCCAATAATTAATTTGAACTTTATGATGAATAAAATTAACTCATCTTTCCATTGATGTGTCTGTTTGATGCATTGGTAGGGCAGAGAAAAAAACCCAGATTTTACATAGTTAAACACCAATGCTTTCATTTTTGGGAAACAAAAGGAACTATAGTAGGTAATCACTGGAAAGAAAATCTTACATGTGTAAATGTTAGAGTTTTGTCAGAGGCAAACTTCTCACAGCAAAATCTCTATTAGGCTGTATCTCCATATTTTGAATTATTAAGTAAAACATTTTAAGAAACCCTAATTTACTCTGAATTCTTCTTTTGTTAACAGCTGAGGAAAATCTAAGAAGGATTTTGGCTCATCATACTCATAAGGCCCCTTATTAAAGGAAACAGAAACTTCTGAATGTGCAGGTATGCACCTATTTATAGAGATTTAAAATTTTCATCATTCCTTCTAAAGGCAGCTTCAAAATTCAGGTGTTGTTTCAACAACACTTCCAATCTAAATATTTCTTGTCAACTACAAACCCATAGATGAAAAATGGCATCAGCAGATCTGATGGGGAATGCCACTTGGAGTCCAACTGTACCACTTCTTCCTATTTTATGGACCAGAAACATAGACCAAAAAAATCAGGAAAATTTCTAGAGAAAACATTTAGAATTTCTTTTGTTGTTGTTTAAGTTTCAAAAAAATTGAAAAATTAATATTCTTGTATCAATGAGAGTGGGATAAATTCTGTTAAATCCTATTTTACAAGGAAGTTTTGATCCCTTTTTTCTAGTAGTTTCTCAGACAATTCTCATGGTAAAAATGGTTTCACGCTTGATATAAACCAACCATTTGTCTGTGTTGCTGCAGCAGTGAAATACCAATCAAATTAAAATAGCAGATACATAAATAATCATCAGACTTCTTCAAAACTGCAACAAGTGTGCTATGAAAATAACAAATTCCACACATAAAACACTGATACCAATTAACTGCAAAAAGGATATATTTTGTTTCACCTGAAGCTGGTCTCTTCCAATGGGCACTATTCTGCTGTAAAGGGTGCAAGAATCTGTGACTGTGCACATCAAAATATTGCAACTGCGACTGGGGTTGAAATTCAGTGCGGTTCGGTTTGTGTTTGCCTTTGTCAGGCTGGCTCCTTAACAGAGTTCTGCACAAGAATTTTCAGTCTCAGATTTGTTCCTCTCCTTCCACAGATGAGCCAGCACCTCCCCCTTCTGGAGAGCACGAAAATCAGCAGGAATTTGCAGTAGGGTAATGCTTTCTTACTGGGGCCAGTACACGAAAAAAAAAAAGAAAAAGTTGCAGATGATTATTTTATATCTGTGCTTAGGACAGGACCCTTTCTTTTCTGGATCACTGCTCAATGTAGTTCCCTTCAGTAACGTGTTTTATTAAAGCCAGAAATAAGTCAGTTCAGATACAGTCTCCAGCTCATCAGTAAGAAAGTCTTAAAAACAAAGCAAGAAAATCTTTCAGTGTCAGCCATATTTCTGCATTCTATAAAACATAAAACGCTGCATAAGGTGGATTATTAGAGGGTTTTACTCTACTTGTCAGCTTAATATACACTGTTCAAGCAGTAATTTCTGAGATGGGTCAATTTAGTTTGGACTGAGCTGAATTAAAACTTGTAGGAGTAGGCAGAGGCACCACCATAAAATCCAAGTCTTCCTTCAGCACCTCTGAGATCATTCATTCTCAGTCTTCACCATAACACTGTGACCAGGCTGCTACTGATTAATCCATTGTGATTCTTCCAGCAGCAGTACAGCTTCAGGTGATTTTCTATTAAATTTCTTTACATATGATATTTTAAAGGAAAAATCCCCAAAGATGACTGCTTACCCTTTGTTACCCACTCCAGCAGCCTGTTTCCACTAGTGAATGCAGAATCTCAGAGTTCAGTATTAGGATCAATAATGAGCACTCCAAGCATGCAGGACAAAGCATCCCACCAAACTTCTAAGGGATGCCCTGCCTGATTCCAGCATCTGAGACTCTTCTGCTGGCAGTCACTCATACCAACAGGGAAACCCAAATGACAACTGCTTCATTTGTGGATGGCCTCAGATGTCATGGGGTTTAGTTATATTTCGATATAAAATAATGTGATTATTCCCTAGCTCCGAGCAAGTGAAGAGCTTTAGGCATTAAAAAGAGAGATTTGTTGCTGCAGGACTACATTGGTTTTAGAACTGTGATGGTGCAAAATTTTTTGGCTGTGAGAAAAAGCTCTCTACAAGGAGAACAAGAAAGATTCCTGTAACCTGAACCACGTAAGTGTCCCTTTCTTTAAACAAATATGTTTTGTGCTTTTTTTCCTTCTTTCCAGGGATGGTATTTAACCTCAGCAGCCTGTTACTGTTGCATCCAGGCCAGAACGCTTTGTAATGTGCAGCTTGGTAACTTCTTCAGCACACGTAGGGTGAATGCCAACTGTCTTCATCATCTGAGGATACGTAGCACCACATCTACCAAAAAACAACAACAAAAAAATGACCCACAAAGTCAAATGCTATTCACCTGAAGCAGCTAGAAGGCCCTAAAACACCAAAGTAATTCTGCTCTTGCCCATTTGATCAGGTAAAGGAGCTGCATTAGTTCTTCAAACAACGCTGTTATTTCTCAGGCACTTACACAACACGTAGACGCCCATGAAAGAATTGTCATAAGAGTTGAGACAGAGAGAATGAAGCAATTTACCCTAAGTCACAACTGAGCCTATGGCAAAAACATATGACAAAACTGCAACCTTCAGCTTTTCTTGTACATACATGTGTGTTTCACTAACTCCAGATGGAAAAAAATGCACACATACACACAGAGGAAGAAAATCTTGATTAGAACTGTTGGAAAGAATCTGCTGAAGGAAATAATACCAGAATATTCTTCCATGAACTTAAAGTCTCTGGTGCTTACACTGAATATATCAATGTTATAAGTGAGGGGAAAATGGTTTCTTACTTGAAAAAACAAAAACAAGCAAACAAAACCCCCTTGTGCTACAATCCCACTGGCTTAATTCCTTTATTTGTCCAGTAACATTCTTAAGACTTGATGACTTTCTTTTGATCTGCTATTCCTGGAAGGCCATGCTGTAAGAATAGCTGGAATGGCCCTGAATTTAAGGACTGTATCAAGCTCCCTATGGAATAATGTTATCTCCCTCTAGAAAATACAGGGAAGGAAGCCATAGATGCCTTCTGGTGTCTCCACTTACATCCAAAAAGCACTGACAAGCAGAAGATCTTTGCTGACCACAGATGTTACTGGAGTGCTGGGTGGGGAGGGAAGATGAAAACTCATCCTTCAAAGAGGCTGAAGCAAGACCTAATATTTGACAAAGGATAAGAACAGCTTTTAAAGTGGGGGCTCCACATTGAAAGCTCTGGATTTGTGAAATGCAATAGAAACCAATACAGGAATCTGACCTGCTGAAAACCTCTTACTGTGGCTAAAGTTTTCATTTCCCTCAAGCAAGGCAGAAAAACACTCCAGTTTCATGTGCTTCCTTTTCAATGGTTATTTTGGATAAAACTTCAAAACAATGACATCCTAAAAAATGTAGTTCTAGAATCTATACCACTTGGCAATTAATGGACTACAAACACATGTTGAAAATGTGTACTGAGGGTACACTGCAATCAGTGATTTCCAAGATATTCCTCACATGATACTTGCGGTCCTGCCTTCTTAATCTTTTCTGCTTTTCATTTATAATAGTCACTCACAACTGCAGGACTAAAACTGCACTAAAATGGTGATCAAATTTAGGAAAATGAACTGGCGATAATCTATGATGTCCCAGACTACTTTCTTTGAAGAGGGAGTTAAACATTTATTTTTGTAATGAAAATACAGGAATCAACATTTCTGAAGATGTGAATCAGCAATAAGAAGGGGAAAGGAAAAAACAAATAAGAAAGAATTGTAGCACACAAAAAGCATAGGAAGATTTTTTCATTTAACCAGAGAGGACTGAGAATCACCCCTTACTCCTTCAAATGGAGGACTTCTATATTAGTATTTGAGCAAAGTCTTAAACAAGATCAGATCACAAAAGATAAGTTTTTTATTGCAATTATCAGATCACTTCAAACAAAAGTATCTTCCCTCTCCCATCATCCTATACAAGTTTCTTTTTTACTATACTATATTTAGCTTATACCCCAGCAATATAAGAATTCATGCAAACTTTGCTGAACTTTTAAGAAGCCATGGCTGTGCAAATTTAAAGATGACATTATGAAAAAAAAAATGCTTGGCAGGTGTAAAGAAAGGTTTTCTTGAAAAGCACAAATATATTTTTAAAGAAGTAACTTGCAAAACTGCAGAGTGATTTCCTATCCTGTGCACAGAATGCAAAAGAAGCAACACTGAAAAGAACTAACATTAGTTAAGTTACTGCTTAATTCTGTTTTTTGCTCTAACTATATCAAATCAACAATATATTTTCCTCAGTTGTTCCCTAACTATATCCAGTATTACAGTAACTAAATCCAGTACATCTTAATGAAGAACTGCAGCATTTTTAGTGAAAATACGTGCAATACTCCATAAAAGTAACAAAAAGCATGCATTCTTTATAGTGTTGCCAAAACTAGGCAGCTATCTTTTATAATCTTACAATAACTTAAGAAGCAGGCTTTAGAAGCTAGAGACATTCTTTTGTACTTACTTGATTCCAAGAGCAAATCCTTGAATAACTTCGCCTGCATTTGGTCCAATGAAATGAAGGCCAAGTATTCGTTGCTCCCTCTCTCGTAAGCACACCATCTGAAAACAATACATCACACAAAGATCTTTCCTTAGAACACTTAAAGATAAGGCATGAAGATGAATTAAATGAAACTGGAGTGCCCCAAGATCCTAGTTCAGCTGTTTATTTCCAGTGTGCCAAAAACTTACGCACTTGTTTAAGTCTTACTGACTTCAATAGGTCTTACTCTTAGTGTCCCTAAGAACTTTCCTGAATTGAAGCTTTATTAGTGTATCTTTCAGACTTGAGGGAGCCACTGACAACAATAATTTCTGGTGTGGAATATTTTGTTGTTTTCCATTTGTATGAAATCCTCAAAGTACTTTCTGTAGTCTGGTGACCAGACCAGCGCTCTTTTCCACTGAGTGGCCACCTCAGCACTTTTCCAAGCCTGTCCAGTTGTTTTCATCAGCTGTATTTTCACAGATGACCACTGCCAGTTCCAGGATATTTTGTGCCTTTGTGACTCAGTCAGTAAACACTTAGAGCAGCATGTTTGGTGAGATACATTTACCACATGGGGCACATAACCTAAAAAGGAGTTGAGCCTCAGAAGCAGCCAAAGATGAAGGTTAATAAGTATCTAGGAGAGCCTGAGTCATTGCACACTTAATTTTTATTAGAGAACTTAATGAAAATGTTTTAGTTCCTGTAAGGACACCATCTTTATAATTATGAAAAGAAACTCAGTCTCTCCCTGCATCCTCCCATCAAGCATTAAATTATCACTAATCTACTAAGTTCTGCTATTCAGTAAAAGCTTAAATTCTTTCATCGGGAATGCCAGGAACAGCAGAAATCCTGATGTGGGACTTTAAATATTAGGGCGTTTTAAAGGAGAAATTCTTGCAGTAGAGTTTGGAAGACTCAAGTTAAATATTTTTAATATGTTTTGAGGGTTTAGTAAGGACTAAGTATCAGAACAACTATTACGCTGTTACTACTTCGCCCTTAATATTTACTCTAATTGACATAATTCAAAGGGAATATATTAAATTTAATATCATCACCTTTGTTACACTGGTACCTGGGACACTTAAGGCAAGCATTTACATAATTCAGAGGTGACAAAATACAGTCAGAAAAACTGATTGCAATTATTGACAATGGACATTCCTTACAAAACAATAACAATATAATATTGTATAATATAACTGATGGACACATTTATGCACCAAAAGACTGTTCCCAGATGATGAGGAGAAAAGGAAGAAAAAGAAAACGATGATATATTCTACCAACACTACACTTCATCTTATCTAAGATTCTCTGCTGTAGGCAAGAGCATCAAAAATCTTTCCAACACTGAAGCAACTGGATTGCTGCAGAAGGCCCTTTTCAGGTCTGGTACTTTGGTCTAAACCAGGAGCTTTTGTGTTTTCATAAGCAGAGACTGAACCATTACTGTAGTTTTGTAAGCCTTATTTTTGAAGGTATCATACTTTTGGCAAGACGTGTCAATATAAATATTACATGTAACCAATTAAGAACTTAGCTGGGAGAAGCAGATATTGATCTCTGTAGAATCTGAAATATTTCTTAGGACCTTAAAATCAGTTCAAAGATGGTATTTATCAGCAGAATGTCAGTTCTGAAAAATGCTAGTATCTGTAAAGTGATTTCAAGATGTCTGTCACCAAGAAAATACCCATCTTGAGATTGTTTTTTTTTTGCCAACCAGTGCTCTTTAAAGTTAGCTATCCCATATCCTGTTCTAAGTTAAAAAGCAAGTTAAAAGCCCACAAAACTCACTTTTATATAGCATTGAGCTGCATCTCTTTCAGCCACTGTAAACTCTAAAGGTTTGTAATATGCATGGTACACCTGGCAGGAAACACAATAACATTTTATGTTAGAGAGTACTATTATGTCAAAACCTGGTATTTATTACTATAATAACTACTATTACTACAAATTTATATCTTTGTACAAAAATTGATTTGTTTATAACCTGTTAGTTATTTTAAAGAAAAATATGGAAAGCACAGTCAGACCTCAACACAAACCTTTTTCAGAGAATCATTAGATTAACAACAAAACTGAAAAAAATTTCAATAATAATGCTACTCAGACTAATGCACCAAATAAAAGGAAAAAGACTAGCATTTTTAAGCTTCTCCCAAAGGTCCAATGCCTTGTTTACCGAAAATAATGAAATCCAAGAATCTTTTCATATCTATAATAATGCATCCCACGACATAATCCAAACTGCAATTTTTGCATTCTGAATAGTAAATTCTTCTTTTCTCATTAATAATTTTCCCTGGGGCAAATGAGTAAGAGTAACAAAACATATCTTTTCAAGAAAGATAGAAAGTAACAATACCAATATTCAACGATGCTGCACAATGTAACTTGCTAAAATGGCAGCTACTTTAAAGCAGTCACACCCTATCAGTGGTTTTAAGCCCAATAAGTAACAGTTCCTATTGTGACCTGCTGCAATACTACTGAAGTTCTGAGCACTTCTGGAGACACCAACTCCCTGTAAACACAATACTTTGGGGACCAAAAGTTTTGACCTGATACAGCAGTGAAAATTCTGCCTTTCCACAGGGCAACTCTGACACCAGCTAGAAAACTAAAAACCTTTTTCATACCTCAATATTATCTGCTCCGTGACGTTGCACAGCTGCTTCTTCTGACAGGCCAACACAACCATACTCCAAGGGAGTGAAGACTGTGGTGGGCACCTGCTCAGGAGGAAGCAGAAGGTGTTACTGCTGAACCACATGCAGCAGTTGCCTGGCAGACACTTGTGCACAACTGAGAGGTGCAGCTCGGGCACACACCTCTGCTTTGGCTGCTGTCAAAGCTGGACTCCAGGTGACAAATAGCAATTCCCTAAAAATCATTTAAAAGGAAAAAGCCAAAGATTGTTCTTAGTGAAGAAAGATGTAACGACTTACATTGTCATAGTCCATCAGCTCTGAAGACTGGCCAAAAAGACGCTGAGCCAGCAGTTTTCCTGCAGCTATTGCTGTGGGTGTTAATTCAGGACGGCCCTGAGAAGAGAGCACAAAGCTTTGTTTGAACTTAAGGAGAAGTAGCATCCAAAGATTTCTCCTGGGACAATGGTGAGAGGAAAGCCAAATCATTGGAATTCCAGCTTGGTAGCCAGCGCTCCAAATAGAAAAAAGCAGTAATTTCTAACCAAGCATGCTTTAAAGTCTGAGTTTACTATCTGTCTTAATGGGGGGAAAATGTCACAAATATGTCAAATCTTTATATCTTATCATGTCACCTCTTGAAAAGCAGCACATATTCACATGCTGACTGTTCACTTCACTCCTTCTCTCCAAAGTAAGCCCTGAGGAAATTTTTCAAAGTGTCTTTTTAAAGCAAGAAGAGTCTAGTTTAAAGCAACAGTGTTTTTATTATATCAGACATTTAAAAAAGTTAATCTGACACATTTTTACAAAATACAGGCACAAAACCTAGTTATTTGTAGACACTATTACTGACTTCCTCTGTTGGTCCTATTCTGGAAAAGTGGAACACTCTTTTGCTAGCACTGTGACCTAAAGGGTGAGCTGGTCCTGGTCTCAGGCTCTGCTACTTCAGAGGGGCTTGAAAGAGATTGCTATTGGTAAATGCAAACTTCCTGCAAGTGAGAAATGGAACGACAGCAGGATATGACCAGGATGTGCTCCAGCTCAAGCCATGAGTTCTTGCTACATTTTATATCCAAACAGGGCTGTATATGTGCCAGAACCCTAATAATCTGAGTGCTGGCACAGCACCACTGGAGCATCAGAACTACAGAGCTGGTTTTAAAGAACTTGAAAGTTTCTGAAAATTGAAGTAAGGTATTTGCAAGAGAATATTTTCAAGCCCCAAGAAGAACAGTCCATCTAAGTTAATAAGACTTTAAAAAAAATCATAAATCAAATTAAAAAAACCCCATTTGTTAAGAGTTCATCCAAGACATGTCATCAAAATGCTTGTCTGACATGAGAAAAGGGATCACAAATTCTGAAGGAATGATGTGGAAACAAAAGAAAGCCGTAACTGAGAAACACTTTTGTGGCACGACATGGAATACTTTATAAAATGTGTGAAGTTTTGATTCATACACGTCCCATTCAGATACAACATTTGTCACACTCCTGCAAAGCCCTACTTGGAGTCATTCAATAAGCTCTCAAAACCAGTTCTCAGAGGAAAATAAAATAAGGATTCCCCATCACACACATTCAAAGTTTTTCACTTTTTTTTCATGATCCTGAAGTTTTTTAGTATTTACTGGAATCCATTCTTCTTTACCAGCTAATCTTTTTTTGTATGTTGGTAGACAGACTCTGTACATGGTATTAGCCCCCATTTTCTTCAGTACACAGACCATATTAATTATCTATGTATTAACAGGCATCTAGGCATTAACATTTTATCTGTACTAGTAACCACTTAAAAGTTCAATTGCAAAAACCAATCTGAAACGTTTTATCTAACTTGGTAACAGAAATCACAACTGTAATTGTTAATGAAGGCTAATCTATTTTTCCTCCACAGTTCATGACAAATCACAAAGCCACAAGTCTATCCCTTTTTCCTTCTAACATTCATCAACTCACAATTTCTCAAATCCAGCATTTTGATTTTCAAGTCTCTAAATGTAATTTACCAGATGAAATTTGTTTTTTCTTACACACATTTGCCTGAAACATGCCTGCCAATCATTTCTTTAGCAGGAAATATATGTTGTTTTGGCATTCCAGAAATGAATAGAAGATTGGAACGAGAGATAAAATTGTGAAAGCGCTGCCATGCATTCCATAAAACCCAACTAATTACTAAAACATCCATGCAGATAAAGCCCAATTCCTCATAAACAATGACTTAAAGACCTTCCTTGGTAAATATTTGAAATGAACATTCACTTTGCAGTCATGTGTAGAACTACTCTGCTGATAATTATGGATACGAATTGTTCATGAGAATCCTCCAATGGATTATACATTTAACCAAGATGGTCCTAAGAGAGTTTAAAAAGCTTTGAAGTAATGTGTATTTGTTCTAACACAACTCTTTCTGGTCTCATTTCTATTCAAAGCAACATACTGTACATTCCACTTTCTCTACACATCTTTGTTGTAACACCCTTTGAAATATGACAGATGCAGAGAGGCCTGACCATGTGATAAACCTCCTTCTGAGAAAATGTCTTTATAGTGTGTGCCATGCTTTTCAACAAGAACACTACTGGAGGAAGGATTTTAACACAGAGTTTATATCAGCACCGAAAAAAAGAATTAAAACTAAAATTACAGCATGATCATCCTGATCTTGATTACAGAAGGTGAAAATGCTGAAATGCAATTTCACCTGCCAGTTGAAAATAATATTTTGCCAAAACTTGAATAATATTTTTGGAGGGTACACAAACTGACTGACATCTGAAAGATTTTTTTTCCCCTTTTTTTCCAAATGAAATCTTGGGTAACATTAGGATCCCATTTGTCATACAACAAGACACCCATGCACACACAGATTCCCATTTTTACCAGCTGGGTAGGACTCTCAAATGAAAGCAGTCATTGTGAGCATTTAGGAAACTCATCTGCCCCCTCTCTCATTCCCCTTCCAGCCAGGGCACTGAATTCAAACAAAAAAGACCAGTTGCTTTTTGGTAGCAATTCAGTGTTTATTCAGTGACGAGTAGTAAAGGAGGGAGGAGGGCTTGGGAACTACTCGCAAAATTTGAGTAAAAGCACTTTATGGTAGCAAAGAAACTCTAACAGGGATGGAGCAGAGCAAAGAGAAACCCTGAGCAGGAACACTGGAGGAAAAAATAATTTTTACAATGATTCTTAGGGATCATTGATGCTCACTCACAGGAAACAAGATCCCCCTTCCTGTGTTTTTTTGGTTGGTCACACCCAGAGTGTTCCACAACCAAGCTCTGCAGCTTTGTGGTTCTTAGCAGGATGCCCTTGATTCTCATGTATAACTTTGAGAATGTACCAACAGAAATTTCTTTCAGTGCTGGTTCCTATACCAATGAAAATTAATTCCGCTTAAAAAAAAATAAATACTAAACTAATTTAAGTATTCAAATAAATTAAACTTCATTGCTTAGCAAGTGGAATTACACAGATTACATTGTGTTGGAGTCAGATAAGATAGTGGCAGTATTTCTTTTTCTCTCTAAACACTTGAAATGTATGAGTACTATATGATGATCTCTTTAATTCCCTGCATTCAGCTAATATGTAGATAAAAGCTTAAGGGAATATTCTACAGAGCACTGACATAACTTTTTCATATTTTCCCCAAGTTGTACATGGGGCACAGCACAGAACTGTGCTGCTGTTTTTAACACTTATATTTAGAAATGTCTATTGAACCACTCAGGTTCAAAAATCTGCACCAATAAGGACAAAAGCAGGAAAAGGAAATAAAAGTTTTAACAACAAAATGAAAATGACAATAAATGAAGACATGACTTTTTAGATCCAGAATAAGAAAGAGGAGAGCATCCTGCCTCCAACTTTTTATTTCTTATTTAACTAAATCCTCAAAGGGCAGAAGACAAAAAGGATCCAAAAGGAAATACTCAAAATAACACTAAAGATTGGCAGCAAAATAAGCAACAGAATCTAAGCCCTGCCAGCATTGCTTCTAACAACTGCTTCTTGGCCGAAATTAAAAGAAAAATTTTGGAAAGCAGGAGGCCAGCCAAGGCATTTTTATCAGGGATAAGCAGGTGTAGAAGGCGGTTGTGAACAGAAAGTGGACTTTAGGAAGTATCCAAGAGCAAGAAGTGTCAAGTACAGAGGGAATCTGAAATAAGAAGAAAGGAGAGGAACTCTACAAAATCCCAAAGCTCTGAGTGACTGGACAGGACAACAGGACAGAGAAGTTGTGTAGAGTGAGGGGAAAAAAAATAAAGGAGAAATATTTGAGAAGAAAAGTTTTAACACAATTTAAAAGGAAATGGCAAGTCCATATGAAGATGGAGACAGACAGGAAGAAACACATGTCTACACAGAGGGAAGAGGTCAGGAGTGCTCAGCAGATTTATGAGATTTAAGTGTCTCTGGCAGCTCCAGAGTCCAGTTAGAAATTTGCAGGGCAAAGACAAATTCCCAAGACATCATTTAAGCCATTACATCTCTTCAGCAACTAAAAGCACCTGTAAGGTTTATATATTTGAGAGATCTTTAAAATACTTTAAACATAGCAGAATGAGAAATATTTTAAACTTCTCTAAAATTATGCTATATATATACTGTTTGAATATTGCTCCAGTATTTATCTTTACCAGACTGGTAAGGCAGATGCCTGCACTATATGAAAAGCAATCTTGATGGAAAGGCCTCAATTGAACAAAGTTCAGTAACAGGTGAGAGAACTCTGTATCTTGCAATGCCCAGCATTGCTCTGTATTCTACATATTGCCCAAATTTTCCAGGCACACCAGGCACATGATGACAACATCCTCCTGTAACTCTACAGTTCAGAATCCATTTTTTATGGAATCAACATATTTGAGGATGCCAAATTTACAGCAGATAATCCGAGCTCTTATGTAAAATGAAAATTGGCTGATTGAAAGCATTTAAGTGCACATTTACCATGACAAGAATTCTTGTCATATATGACTGTAGATTACCAACAGCACTAGAATAAGACCACAGAATCTGGTTTTACCTAACAAGTAAATTATTTTGCCTAAGTTATGGTGTCACCTTCTTAAAACAAACAAAACACTAAACAAGCCAGCCACACCCCTCCACACCCCTCATGTTTATTTAGCATAATTATTCACAAATCATGAACAAAAGTCAAATGCATTTAGTATTTTACGCCATTACTTTTTCTTATTCTAAAATAAATTACTTTTGTCAGAAGCATTTTTCATCAGGGACCTGAAAAGCTGTTTTGTGATTAGTCTCAATTAACACTTAAAATACCCAAAATGAAGTCTCAGAACTTGTCATGGTCATTCCCAGTAAATATACTCAGCTACAGAAGGTAAGAATTGCTTTCACTCAGCATTCACAGGCAGTATAAAGTCATATGTCAAAAGTGATAAAAACATTATTAGAAAGATAATAGGAGTGACAAAGACATCATTATTAGCCTCTGACCAGTGATGCATTCCTTGATAAACATCAGCAATAATCTCTCATGCTGAGATACTTCACCAGATCCCTGTGAAGGAAATTACTGACCCAGGTGGCTGGCATAAACACTCCAGCCCTGCCAAGCGAAAAAGTGCAAAACACCAAGATATACACTAGAGCATGACTACATCTGGGGACTAGTTATTAGTCAGGAACAAAGTTGGCTTCCTGTTATTGTAAAATAGTTTATGTAGACTCAGTACCTCTGTTATGTCTCCAACTGCATAAATGTGAGGAACAGAAGTAGCTTCACTGGCATCAACAATAATCTTTCCAGTTTCAGAATTAGTTTTCACTCCAACTGTCTCCAAATTGAGAGTTTTGGTGTCAGGGGCTCGGCCTTAAAGAAAAAAAAAAAAAGAAATTAAAGTAAAAGCTATTGGAAAACTTCAGCAGAGTTAATCTAAAAAGCTGGCATTCTCCACTTGGGTCTCCAAGAACTTTCTTCTATTTGATAATCCAAGCAGAAATATGAGAAAACTTATACTGAGAAAGCTGCAGGGGTGGAAGTTGTGGATATGACATTCTGTGGGAAAGGAGCTCAATCACCATTGCCTTTGCTCAGACATCAGAGGGTTATCCCTTTTAAATATGGAGGACAACACCCACTGGAAAAAGTGCAAAAACCACATGATTTCATATTTATTGAACATTCTAAATTCAGTTTCCTAATGAAGCACAAATATACATAGAAAAACTAAGCAAGTTCTACACTGACAATTTCCAATAAACATAAACTGAATGATGCTCAATGCCAACAGTGTGTTGTGTATTTTCTGAAAAAAAATTATTAATAATGCTGCTCAATGTTAAACATTCCTGAAGTCCTTGTTTCTTGTCATCTGAATACACTTATCTTAAAACATTTTAGCTCCCTCAGCTTAGACAAAAATTTTTATAAACTTTGCTCTCAAGTCCTAAATGCTGATTTAGTTATCTTAAACTGTATTTGAGCTGTTTCTGTAGAGTTTAGAAACATTTTAAATGTATTTAAAAACCAGTGAGGCAAATCCAACCAAGCCCAGATTTTATTAGTTTTCTATTCCAATCATATCAAATTATCTCATATTTTAAAAATATATCTTTGTAGCATTTTCTTCATTGTTACCATGTAAATCACCAAAGTCTTAACAGCATTACACTGAGCTTTCTATAGAGTATCTAAGGAAGCAATTCCTGACCCAGAAATTGGAATCTTAAAACCTATCCAACTTGTTTGAAAGTTAATAAGCACAGTGAAATTATGTGGTAGTCACAAAAATTTTAAGGCTACACAGGATCACATAGAAAAATAATTACCCAAATATACCCAAATTAAGGAATTTTTTAAACAATGTGTCCATTTTAGAAGCTTTAGATGAATATGGTTATATCTACACGTGCAGGTCTCATTTGCGTGAGTCATGATTTGCATTTGATGTTAATACAGAGCTATAGCAAAGCAAGACAAAAAGGGAAACGTGTTTTCATTATAAAAACAAGCTCTTTGATGTTAATGTAGGAAATTATTAAACAAAAGTAAAACCTGGCTTGTCAATACAGACCTAATTATATGTAAACATATGATTCAGTGCTTTATACATCTGCCATATAGCCAGGCCCCTCAAACAATGTCACATCTGAATGCCTCTGTAAAGACTTCTGTGTATTAATTTCATCTGGTGAAACCAACACTTCCTCTGGGAGCACTGACTGAAGCTGTCGGCACTTGGCTATCTGTCTGTCTTCCCTTCTGTTGTCCTCATGGGATGTTGATCTGCTGTTCCTTCTCTGCCCCCTGCTCCCCAGTCCTGATGCTATCAGGCAACAAAAATAATAAACCTCCAGGACCTTATCTTGGCTCGGATGTGAAACAACTTCCTACCGTTGTATTTCTTTGTGTATTGAGAGTAAAGCCTGGGTATTCTGCAAATGGACAACTAATGGGGTTTTCTAGTTTCCTCTTTTTCCTGCCAGGCAGAGCCAAGAGAAAACTTAGCACGCAAAGGCAGGCACTGAAAGAGGGGAAAAAAAAGAAAAACCGTCAATAGAGTCATTTAAAGACCTGTGACAACAACAGTTGAGTTTATCAAAGCTGCAGGATAACACTTAACCTTTCCACTGCAGTCTATTTTAACATATGTACAGCTTGGTATTAATAGCTAAGAGTTACAAAAAAATGTGCTGCTTCTCATAGTGGACTTTCTCTCTCAATTTTACTGCCTATTATTTTTGAAGGCAAAATCAAAAATTTTAACACTGAACTGAAACTGTATTGGCCTTTAGCCCCATGCAGGTTCACCTCCATAAACGAGAATTATACTTACTGATCTTGTTTCATCTCAAATTCAGTAGCTTAGGCTCATGATTATATAATGTGTCTTGGTAGGTTGTAGCGCCAAATTCAGGGAATTCTGATGTTTCCCAACATTCACTTACTATTATAAAATCAGTCCTCACCATTTCTCAGTAGGAGTTTTATTTTATACCCATAACTACTGATTTTTTCACATTTTCAACTTCAAGAAAGCATGACTTCACAGCTTATTTCTAAGATCCCAAACCAGGCACTCAAACCCATCTTTTGCCTAAAAACAGCACATGTGCTTTTAGTTTGAAGATGTCCTGAAACTGCCAAAGAACAGGAGTGTGTAATTGTATAGGACACAAGATCAAATTTAGCTTTCATTCAAAACAGCAACACATTATGCCAGACATCTAGAATAAAGGTGCAACTCAAATCTGACCCTTAAAAAGGTTACCTGCCTCCTGCACTTCTAACAGCACACCATAATCTCATCTTTCATAGACCCATACACTTACCACACAGCTGTGAAAACCACACAGAGCCCTGCTTTCAGTGCCGGCCCCCATTTGCTTTTAACTTTAAAAGAAAAAAACAGCTTTTTGATCTGTTTTGGTAAAATCTAACAACATGGCTTGCCCCTGCCAGCCAGGGGGCTCCACTGCAGGGAGTGACAGGGGAGTGGCTGAAGCTCACATCACAGACACTGGCCAGGCTGGCTGTGTTGTGCTGTGGCACTTGTGTCCCATCACCTGCCAGAGGCTCTGTAATCACACCTGAACACAGAACAAGGGGAACAAGTATCAGACTGTGACCTTCAGGTGCAAGACCTTCAGCAGTGGAGACTGAAACAGCTAAACTCTGAAGAAGCCAGAGGAATAGGCGTCATCAGGTAAGTAGCAGTGGTAAGGGAGTGATAGACTATTCTTACATCCAGTAAGATTTCCCCAGGTGATAAAGGTGCAGCTGACAGCAGAATTTTATAATGGGTCTTCCAGACTTTCTTAATCACAGAAGTTGGAATGCTTGTTTGCCTCCCAGCATTTGAAAAATCCAAACTGGACCCAACCACGCATTTTATTGTCCATGGCCACTGTGAGGATACTGCTGGGTGACAGGAGAGCTTTTCTGGAATAAAGCTCAAGCCCAATAGTCTTCTGCAATTCTTCCCTATACACGGGCACATCACCTTATAACTTTATCCAATCTGACTTCAGTATCACCTTAATGAAAATCTTGCCTGTGTTCCCAGTCTCAATACTCTCTTTGTTCTGAATCACACTACCTCACATTCTGACAAACTAATTCCAGGCTATTTTGCAAATACCTGCTTATTTTAATCATCCATTCAGTGTTTCTCCTCTGCACAGTAGGACCCCACTGGAGATGGAGTGACGTGGTTATCTTTTCTAAGGATTTTGTGAATAATCAAATTTCAGTTACAGCAGGGATATTTTGCCATCTATTGCAAACTCACAAGGAAGTACTATTTATCAATTCCTTTTGTATATTAGCTCTTTGCAACTGCTGCACTCCAGCCACAGGTTTCAGCCCTTCAACAGCTGAAATGAACCCTGCCTATAAAGCCTGATCTCCTGTAACTTTACCCTGCAGCTCAGCAGTTGCATCTGCTTACAAAGGTGTCAATCTCTACTCTTCCCTTTGGATGAGGACCCCATATTTACTCTGAACATGCACACATTTACCATTGCTTTGGAATTCAGGTAAATTAGGCATCAAACATTTTTTGTGTATCCTTAAGGGCAGAGAGAATACTATACAGTAGTAAAAGTTTGTTGGTTCTAGATTAAACAAAACCTCAAAATCTTATAATTTCAGGAGAATTCTCTAGAAGCCAAAGACAGTAGTAGGAAGACAGAAGGACATACAGAGATGAACTTGAAAAGTCAAATAAAGGTCAAGAACAAAGTATTCATTTTGCCGTTTCTAAATACGGATTGTAACTCAAATCTCTGGCACTAAGCTGGAATATAACAGTATGTAGTCCCTCAGCAAGATATCACAGGTCCGTGACAGTTACCTACAAAACTTTGGATTGAAGCTTTTAAATTACATTAAAATGTATCAAAATGAGATTTCCTTTTTTTTTTTTTTCCCCCACAAGTATTTTCACTAGTTCAAAAAAGCTGTTAGAAAAACAAAGAGAGCATTGTGCCTCCTTTTATTGGCTTATCCATACAGGCAGAAAATCACACATTCCAAAAGCAAAACAAAACTCATCATAGAAACACAATCTAATTTTCTTTTTAAAGGACTGATATTAAGAGATAGTACTGTAGCTTATTAAACTATGTCCCCCTATCAGTAATAATTTTTAACATTATTCATAAAATCCTACTAAAATTCTATGATGCACTGGCAAAAAATGATGGAAATCTGTACTATAATTTAGGCTACAATTAGTTAACAACAGCAGCTGCTTTTTAACCAACTCTACAAGCTGACTTGCTTCATTCAGTATTGTAACTGGCACATCTGCAGACAGGAAATCCTCAATACCACCAAGTTTCCCAGCCTATTATCTGAGACACCTGGTGTGGGTGTGTTGATACAGAGCAAAACAATGAATCATATGGACTGCACACCAATTAAACAGCTTTAACTGTTAATGTGTTTAATCCTTAAGGGTGGAGTGCCAATTTGAACACTAAAAAAAGTCAACACAAAATCCTCAAACTATTCATTTTGCTGTTTCTAAATATGGATTGTAACTCAAATCTATGACAAAAATTCTAATACATGCAGTTCCTCTGTATTGAAGTAGTGAGCAGACTCATGTTACAACTGAATTGCAACAGTTTATCATGCAACCTTATTCCATTATAATTAACAGTAAACCAAGATTTTTTTATTATTCCAACCTAAAAGCTCTTTTTTCCATCTTAGACAAAAGTAAACAAATTGACTTGACATTTGACATGTGTGTCTCCAACTCAGTGTACTTTTTATAGAACCACAGAATGGGTTGGGTTTTTTACCAGAAAGCTTAAGAAAAATCAAATACAGCACTTAGAAACCCACTTTTTGGAAACATTTTCATCTCACCTCATGAATATTATTCTACAGTTTTCAGGATTGTTATGTGTCCAGACAGCATGAGCTTTTTTTGCTCTTGGCAAGCACTAGTCTGTTTGATTGGTTCTGATGAGAATAATCCATTATTACAGGCTGTTTCCACAATTTGTAGAGCCCAAGGCACTTCTAAGAGAGTAGCAGTTACAGTAAGGAAAAGAAAACATTTGTCACAACGCACAACCTGCTCTCTCTTTGGGGTATTAGGAAGATATAAAACTGACTTAACCAGGGCAAAGGAAAAACTGGACAGTAGATTAAGTCTGGGCAAAATACAAAATGCTGTAAATGATCTGTTTCTGATCCTGTAATGGATCTATGCTACAACCACAAAAATTTAAATTTATGTTATAAACAAATGAAAGAGTAAAGCCTCCCCACTACTCTAAAACAGTAGTGCCAGATAAAAAGAATATAAAGCAGTCAAGGGGATTGCTAAAGCTGCTAGTAAAACCGACTATTTGTCTGCATCAAAACAGATTTCCTGGGCAGCCCATTTAAGCCTATTTACTTTGTTTGCCAGATATCATCTGCCTACCACTACGACCTTTAGGCATCCATTATTGACCCAGAATTCCAGACAATCACAAAGCTTTATAAGCACAAAAGACAAGAGGTCTCCTACTCTGGTGGGCTTACAGCCCATCAGAACCAATACAGGAACTGAGGACAGAATTGTAACAGCAACAAATGAACAGCTTAGGGAGGCAACATTGAAGGAGTATTTTCATTCCTGTGGGCTGGAGCCTTGTACCATATATCATTTAGTGTGCTAGTCCTTGCAGGAAGTAGCATTTGTCTCAAAGGAGGCAAACCCCAAATTTGATTCCCATTTCTGGTGATTATGCTCACAGACATTTGTCACAGCCTTCTTAAACCCATTTACTCTTAGTTGTTGTACGTCAGTTCCAAGGGGTCTGAGATATGTCAAAGTCTCAAACCAGATTTCAAAAAGCTATACAGTTTCAAGGTTCCTGCAAGGAGCTTGGGTTTTTAGAGACAGTTACTTCTCTCTCTCTGAACTGGATGATGGTTGCAGTAAGAAACTTAAGCAGCACAGTTTAGAAAAAATCCTGGAAGAAATGGTAACCTCTTAAACAGGATAAATATGCACTTACAGTGAATAGCTTCATGAATCAATCTAGAGTATGGACTTAGATAACACTACCTGCAAACCAGAGCTTGCTGGAATTCATGTTCTTACTCTAGGAAAAGTGAGGAAGACTAGATGGTCTCCCATTTATTGCAGCTCATGCAAAAATAGTTACCACAGACTTCTTCCATTCACTGTAACTTTAATGATTTTTTTTAGACTGTAAATGAACAAGTCAGGCATGCAAGAAAAGAATTGAACAAGTATCAATGTTTAAGACACTAAACATTTGATTGGGGCCAGGGGGTGCTGTTTGACCCCATAATGAAATGACTTCACTTTCAAATAGAAAACATTGCAAAGAAATGTTAAGATAATCATATTTACCTACTGCCCACATAACGGTGTCAAAAGAATCAGTTTCTTCTTTGTCCAGGTCAGCATTTTTCCAAGTGACTTGCAATCTGTTGCTCTTCAATTTTTCAACTTTAGTTGGGAAACATCTCTTTAAAAATTTTGTGCCATAAGATTCCATGTGCTCAGTTACCAAAGAAGCCATTTGCTGTTGAGTAGCAAAACAAATTTGTTTTTTCTTAGATAGATGACCCTTTTAATGTAAACCCCTCCTTCAGCTGGGTTCAGGAAACCCCAATAAACAGCTTGTGCATTTCAAACATTCTTTAACATTTAGTTACTATGCACTGCTAACACATGATTATTTAGGGAGCCACTGTGACCTGCAACTCCATTCCAAGAAGCACCTATACCTGAATACTCAAATTCTTTTAAAAAAAAAAACAAAACAAACAAAACAGTATATTAATAAAATGGTTGCTTTTAAAGCATTTGTTGTTCACACAATCTAGAGCGTATTCAATTCACCATCACCATTTCATCACCAATTACAATTTTCTAGTAGTTTGAGAAAATTAAATCCTTTCATAAAACAATGGGAGAAAGATATTTCTTTTTGCCATAACACCTGCAATGACATTTCTCTGCAATGATTATGAATCACTAAGGTTTCATGGAAGGTTCTAAAAAAAAAAAAAAAAAAAAAGAATAACACTTTTGTCCTAACAGCCTGTTTGAAATAATGCCCCACCACACTGTAGTAGTAAAATGTGGCATCAACGGGTCTATCCAAAGACATCAGTGTTCCTGACTGCAGGAACTCACATTTCACTTTGCCAGAGTAAGTTTATTACTTAAAGGATATTATTACAAAACCACTCACATAGAACAACTCCACACAAGCTCTCTCAGCTTACAAAACTTTATTTTCAAAGTTGATATTAACTAATATGAAGGCAACAGCAGGGTTATGTCTCTTCAGAAACATGAGAGCTCACTAATCAGTTTGCATCAGACTCAACGTGGCTGCAGACTGAACATAATTATTTTATCTCCATTAATACTTTATTAACTTTGGTATGGCCATTGTGCTCTTGCTGCCTACAGAGGATCAAGTTCTCACAGCAAGCCCTACTGTAAGTGTTTGACCAAGTGCCACACACTATTATTCCCTGCTGGCTCAGGCGTCTTGCTGTCACAGGTGTCAATTTCTTCAATGAGGAGTGTAAATCCCAAGAATTATTCTTTTGAAATATTTTGCAAACTCATGGCACCAGTTTCAAGGCATACAAGCTGCTAGTTCTAAGGAAGCCACTCCTTAAAGTGGGAGAGGGTGACATACAACCAGGAACTGTCACTAGTGTCACTACCACAAGTGGTCTTTGTCACTGCCACTTAAACAACAATACCCTCACCTCAAAAACTGTGCACCTACTAGGAGATGTTTGGAGATGCAAACAATACTATTTCTTTAGGATATAAAAATAATCTGATCTATTTTTTAATTTATTTGCTTGATAAGGAGATGTAAGATATTCTGTACTTGCCTGATCAAATCCACGAAGTGGGACACTTCTCATCATGACTGTAGTGTCCAATCCAATGCCTGTTAGAAAACCAGCACACTCAAGGGAAACATCTGGTGACACACCAGTTAAGCAAATGTAAACAACAATTTCAATAAAAACAGTATCTAAGTACCGCACAAGTGGGCTTTTTACTTGGAGATACCAAGTTCTCCTCACACAGACATCTTTAGCTTGCTTTTGTACATAGAAGAAAACTTGGAAGTCTTATAGTTAACATAGTTGATACTGGATTTAAGATCTTGAGAATTTATCCTCAACTGATCTTTATTTCCATGATATTACTGCATAGAAAACTATTACTATTCTCTTACCAACGCAACTATATGACAGGAGCAAAGGAATTCTGAAAACTGAACTTTCTTAGGAAAGACAGCTATGCTACTCATAATCATAAATCATCACAGGCTTTTCAAAGGATACAGCTGGCTCCAACAACCAACCTGTTACAGAAAAAAAAGAAAAGAAGACAGCAGTGGATTGAGCTTGTGTATATTTTTGCACAACCAGAAAAAAATTTCTGATGTGGGAATCACATTTGCCAATTTCCAGTCAGCTGGGACCCCCCAGTTAACCAGGACTGCTGGTAAATGATGGAGGGTGGCTCAGCAGCTCTTCCATCAGCTCCCTCAGCACCCTGGGTGGATCCCATCCAGCCCCTTGGACTTGTGCATGTCCAAGTGCTGTTACAGGTTTCTAACCAAGTCCTCATGATTTATGGGGGCTTCAATCTCTTCCCTGTCCTCATCTTTCAGCTCAGGGGTTGGGTACCCACAGAACAACTGTTCTTACTATTAAGGACTGAAGCAAAGAAGGCATTAAGTAACTCAGCCTTTTCCTTATCCTTATTACTGTGCTTCTCCCCTCACCACAGCCAATGAAGGATGAGGATTCTCTTGAGCCCTCCTTTTGTTCCTACTGTATTTATAGAAACATTTTTATTGCTTTTTACAGCAGTAGCCAGATTAAGTTCTAATTGGGCTTTGGCCCTTCTAATTTTCTCCTTGCACAACCTCATGGTATCCTTGTAGTCCTCCCTCTTCTTCCAGGGGATAAACACTCATTTTTCCCCTGAGTTCCAGCCAAAAGTCTGTATCCAGCCAGGCCAATCTTCTTCCCTGACAACTCATCTTTCAGCACATGGGGCTGGCCTATCAATTAGATTATGTCTTCCTATCAAGTAGATTACAGCTCCCAATGCAAGATTTTATTCATTGCTAAATTTCATTTTGATTTATAATCTACTTTTTAACTGTTGTGTTTCTCCAAATGCCAAATATTTGCCCTTCCTGTCTTCAAACATTTGTGTAGGCTATTATAGAAAATGGGTTTAATAGATTTACTTAGACTGGATATATTTACCAAATATATCCACTTTAGTTCTTAAATAAAACTCCAGCTCCTGTCTCTCCCAATATTTCACACCCTTTCAATTAAGAATATCATTGAAATTGTCTATCAACACTCGCAGTTTATGAGGTGTATCAGCTCTCCAGCACAGCAGTTTCCATCTCTGTCCCCAGTTGCCCCCTACACTGCAGCAGTTCCTCTCTCTCCTGACCACATTCTCAGTTCCCCACACTTGCTGAGTACAAAAGGCAGAATGCTCAGTCCCTGTTCTGCAGGTAAAAGCAGCTCCAGCCAGGCAGCCATTAATACTCAGCTGCTGGACAGGCTGCACTTGCACTCCTGTGCTGCTTATGTCTTATACAGACTTGTTAAAATCTCACAGTTTGGAGGTGCATCCCACACAGTATTTCCACTGACAACAAAGTATTTTGTTAGGTTTTTGAATGGGCTTGTGGCCTATGCCTTATACCCTAAACCAATCTGCAGCACCTCCCACTTTAAGAGCAATGCTTTCAAACTTCTGAGGAGTGCAGACATGGAGGCTGCAGCTCCATAAGCCCCAGGGACTGCGCAGTCAGTACAACACATGTTTTCTCACAAAAGGCTCCAGATAACATCTCTCTATCCTACAATAAAAACATACAACTTCTGAAGGTGTACAGAGAATAGGTTGAGCAAAGCAATTAAAATCTGCTAGTCTGGGGTCTATGTTTGACAAACAATTTTAACATAACGGGAAATATTTTTTCCAGCATTAGGCCACCTGATTCATCTGTAAATGGATGATCATTCCCTCATTAACGTGCAACTCCCGGGAAGTGCTGCAGAAAGCCTCATACTGCCCCTAAAGAAGTATCTACTGGAGATTCACAGGGAAAAGAATGAGAATTTCTGTAATTTGGGCATATGTTTGCTCTTCTTTTTCATTAGATGAAAAATAAATGTCAGCTGGCACTTATTCACAGCATCACCCCCACATTATTCACACTTTCTTGTACAAAACAGGGGCTTCCTGGGCATTGTCAGTGTCTAAAAGAAAAGTTTGGAAAGCAGAACCTAATCTCATTCACACCTGCTCAGTCTCTCACTCATTCTCAACACATTTCAAGGCATCTTTTCTAATTCACTCTGCCAAAACCCTTCACCTCAGTAGTGAGTTTCTTCCTCATGTTTGTATATCTAAGGGACTTTTAAGTTGGTTAATGGTTTACCTTTTTTAAAAAAAAATATGAATAACTGCAGGACTGACAGTTCTGTAACCTCCAGGCATGTAATTTGTAGCTGAGCTATGTACACTTGGAGAGGGAGAAAAGAAAGAATAACTACAACACAGCTCAGACTAAAAACAAAAGGTGTTAAACTGAACCTTGGGAATATTTATAACAGAAACAAATCCGACACAAACAAACCTTTAACAACTCCCTCCTTCATTTGCTAAGACACAGCCTGATAAAGCACAGAAATGCTACTGTAGCCCCTGCAGGCTTATTTTGACTAAATCTCAGGAATGCACCATATAAACACTAGACTCCCACATTACACTGTTACAACTTGCATTAGCAGCAACTGGACAAGAGCCACATTTTCACAGAAACATCTCACAAGGATAAATCTTATTTTTTGGTTTGGGTTTTGTGGGGTTTTTTTGGGGGGTGTGGCTTTTCTTAAAAACAATTTCCTTGTATAAATCATGCTTTCAAATTTCAAGAGGTAACTGATACACTACAAACAACAGCAAATTTACTTTCTTTCTAAAATTGTACCAAGAAGCCTCATTTATCTATTTGAAGTTTAACTAAACACAGTGCATTTTTTCTAGCAGAAAGTCACTGCCATGAATGGCAACTATGTTTCTTTGCAAAAACACCAGTATTATAGTTTGAAGACTTTTTCTTTTTCTAGAATTGCTCAATAGAGGATACAAAAAGATAGCATTATCTGACTTTCAGGCTAGCAAATCTGCATTTCCTATCACAATTATCTTCATCAGGAAATTGCTCTGTAGTGCAATGTTGACTTATAATCTCACTGTGCTATGTGCTGTAAAAAACAACTATAGCATTTTAGTATTTCCATTAAAACTAGTGTTTTAATATTTCAGTTAAACAATAGCTTCCAAAGCAAAAATAAACCAAATGCCTCATTATATTTTCTTGTGTTATCAGAACTGCCACAACTTAGGAGAACGCAAAATTATAGTGGAGTTTCTCTCCTGACTGAGGAACGGGGACTGAGCAGTCCCCGGGCGAGTTCGTGCTGCCCTCTTGTGACTTGGGGTGTAATCGCTACAGCACAACCCAGCACCGTGGAAAGGAGTATTTCATTTGATTTTAGAAGGGAATTTCATAAGAGCAGGAGGGAGGAAATCTATCAGTTACTAATGAAGTTTGGTAGTATGATATTGATGAATCGCAAAGCACATTTTCAGAAGGAAAACAGAAGAAAAATTGGTGTACAAAGGGCAATTTTGAACTTTTTTCGCCTTGCCATATAGCAAAGGTAGGAATGTCAGCATCTATTACAGCCATGGGGAGGTAACTTACGTTTTTCCAGGGGATTCCTTTAACCAGAACAGATCATCACTTGTGATTCCATACTCCAGTGCACCTGCAACCTATGATCACACAGGTGAATCTACAATACAAATCCTGTCAGCAATAAAAGCTAATAGCAATTTGGGCTGTGTTGGCTAAAGAACAGACTAAGGGGAATACATCTGGGGCTGCTGACTTCCAACCTGAATTATCCTACAGCTCTAAGCAACACCAACATACTGAATCAGAGCAAATTGTTGTCTATGGAATTGTTTTTCTAAAAAGCCATCCTGCATATAAAGACAATTTTTTTGTGTGAAACAAGTACAAAAATCTCTCATATGTTGCTTTATTTTTACATTCATTATCCTACTTCACTGTGTTCTGCATCTCAACCATCAAAGCACTGGAGTTGTCAAATGGAAGGATAACTTACATCCACAGGGTATTTTGGTCTTCCTCCAGTAGCAATGACAATATTATCTGCTGTAACAACAGTCTACAAACAAAAACAAAAAATCAAAAATCAAAACAAAGCATTTGCCATCCTTTTATTCGTCTTTGTATTTCATCTACATACAAATGAGTGATCAGTGGGAAACCTGGTGCTACCATCTGCTATTTATGTGACATAATAATCAGCAATGCATTAAAAAAAGGATAGAGATAAACTAATATGTGCAGAATTTCTCCTACCCATTCTCAACTAGGTTTTGTTTTAATGTTAACTGTGCAATTGTTCTTACACCTTACACTGAGCAAGATTCTGATGACTACTTGGAAGCAACAGTTATGCACAAATGACATTTTAAAATAAATTTCTTGTCAGGATAAAACACACAGCAGCAAATTCTTTCTCAGGCCTGGAGTTAAGCTACCTCAAAAGATGAATGTTTCTAGAAAATCCTAGACACCTACCCCCAAAGGCCTGATATTCAAGCTGATATTAATCAGTAACATTAAACAGGTGTTAAAAAGGCAGGTTCAGGCCTTGTTAAACAGGCAGCAATGGCCACCATTCTGTTATGTGACCCAGCTGTGCATTCACACTAATTGCCTCCCACACACAATTTGGTATTACTGAGTTAATCACCCCTACAAAACACCTGAAGGAGGGAAACAGCTCAGAGTAACCTAATTCTCAGAACTTATATTTCTGTAAGCATCGGCATGACTGACCATATCAAACAAAAATCTTTTGCCTCAGCGTTCCCACCTGCAGAAAAAAGCAATAGCATCCAACAGGCCAGGCCAGGCCAGGCCAGGCCAGGCCAGGGACTCAGCAGGTACCAGTCAAGTTCACAAACAACTTCTCTAAGTGGAAAATGCTAATCTCACTCACCAAAACAATACTGAATACCTCAAGCAATTTGCAAAAGGACAATCTAGCTCCCAAATGACCTGAAATGTTCAAAGTGAACAACACTGCAGAAATCAGCACAGGAGCTCACCTCTTTACCTGCTTTTGTTAAACCACGGACTGTGTGGGGATCAGAAAATCTTCCTTTTATGTTGAAGTATTTCACCTTCCTGTTTAGAAGAAAACAATATCAGCAATGCACACTTAACAAGAGTAGGTATGAAATACAGTCAGCTATTTTTTCTGTATTTAATTGCTAAAAAGGGTACCAAACAGACACAGAACAGTAAAAGGAAGGAATCTCATTTCATAGGACTGTTTGCAGTTCTATCATAATTTGTCACTTAATTCCTGTGTCACACTTAACTCCTCTATACAGAAAAGTAACTAACCTCGCAACAGACTTTGAGATCAGGTTATTGACCTCTTCAAAAAAGATATTTTCAGTTAGCCATAGCATTACTAGTACTATCTATAGTATTTCTGATGCCATGCTCATTTGAGAACAAACCAAGTGACTCAGCAGGAGTAACAAGACTAGAATCTGTTAAATTTTCTATTAATACAATTTCTCTATAAAAGGAACTGCATGCTGAAAAACTTGGAACCATTTCTGCACTGAAAGCAAAAAATAAAATCTGCTGCTCTAGCATAGTGTTAGCTGTGGGTTTGTATGGCATAGAAATTTTGGGGGATGAGATCAAAAGTTTCTTGAGGAATCTTGACTGCTTTATATTAATGCAAAACCTCTCCAGACTAAAGAGAGCACCACTACACTGCTAAAAAGCTTTTGTGTATGGTCAGTGTCAACCACTGTTTCACCAAAAAGGAAAATGGGAGAGGAAGAGACCACTTACATTGACAAGGGCACTTACAGACCCCAGAAGAAAGGACTTAGAGACCCAAAACACTAGCTCTAGATAGAAACTTCAAAGGCAATTCTGCAATTCTACAAGGGCAAGAGAACCCCTGTGGCTGTGGGAAGAAAGATGAACTTCAAAGTATTATTTACTTTTCTTGTAGCTGCACTCTGTGTCCCCAGTTCAAGGATTTCACATAATTCTGAACACCTTGTGCCATCACAGACCTGTCATAAAAAACCAAGAAACTGAACATGAAGTCATCATTACAAATTCAGGTTATGCAACACAAAGAAGTTGCTGGAAATGATGAATGAACCACAGTTTTTTTTTGTTGTAAAAGAAAATTATCAAGTCCAAATCAACATAATTTCTGCCCTGAGAAACTAGTAACTAGTTGTGTTTTTTAAACAAGTACCAGGCTAAAATTTCACATGCAAAATTCACTTCTCTAAATGTCTCATAATAAACATCAACTTGCAAAAGGTTATTTCTATACATTTGCAGCACATAGGAGTGGAGATGGGCAACAGTCTTTACCAGGTATGATGAACAGGTTGGGATATATTCCAGCCATAGTGCTGGACATCTTTAAGGGCACTCCCTAAAAGGGCTGCTTGATGCATAAGCTTTTTAGGAATACAGCCAACATTCACACAAGTTCCACCAAGTCCCCACATCGTTCCTTGGGAAAAAAGAAAGAAAGAAAAAAAATAAGTATATGCATCAGATTAGTGTAACGATGCAGTTGGGTACATGAGATGTAAGAAGTTTTGTAAAAACACAGTTTACTGTCTCCTACAAATCAGTTTCTAATTTTCTTTGTGCTCATTTGTTTGATAAGAACCATCTCTGTATATTTTTCTTCTCAAATTCAAAGCATCTCAAGATTTTTCTCAGAGCTCAGACGATTCAGTAACTAAACATTCACAGATCTCGTTTTATGCACTGTACATGAGGAGCCTCAACATGACACAATTTGTGATTTTTAGAAATCGTAAATAACATTTCGACAGAGGGAATATTCTCACTTGTTAAAGTCCAAAGTCGGCTATAAATGGTAGCATCAAGCACTGTTAACAAGCTTAATGTGCAGGGGAGCAGGCACAGCACTCTCATCTTGGAGAGAATGAGCCATGGCACAAGCTGAGCTTAAGGACTTTTACTCCAAGCAAAGCAGACAGTGTGGCTTTGGACACTACTCTCTGGAGCAACCTGCTCACCTGAGCAACTGAACTATATTGTATTTCCAGTTATTACTCTGGTATTTCTCTTCCTTACCTTGCGGGGAAGGGTCAACATAATCCAAAACAGCCACTTTTCTTCCAAACTGAGCAGCTTTAAACAAAGAAGAAAGGTTAATGTATTTAGAGGAAGCAGAAATAAATATAAACATTTTTAGTAGCACAGATACAGATAAAATACAGGAGATGACAGCTGGTGTTTTTTCCTGTCTAACTCAAGACACCAGACCAGAGACCCAACCTTCCTATGTAGTCAGCAAATTCTCTGTAAGACATTTAATAACCCAGACTGGGGCCTCCAGCTTCCACTGACCCTAAAAATGCAATTTGACCTCAAATGAGATGTTTAAGAACACTGTGGGTAGTTGAACATGTTACCCTGAGATACAAATGGGCAAGGTTTTATACAGCAGTTAGTGCTTGGACACAGTCTGAAGGGATTGTTGTTCTAACAGATAAATGAGAAATGGCATTAAAAAAAATTTACAGCATCTATGGAGGTACTCTGAACACTTTCATACAGTGAAGTGAAAGCTTTTTAGTTTTTCCCATGACAAAAGAAGAAATATTTTAAAAAAGGTTAAGAGGAAAGCCAAACAAGATCACACCGTCTGAGGGTGTGAATCAATTTGCAGATTAACCATATGGAGCTAAGTTAATGATTAATGTGCAGGCACTGGAGCATATTATGCTTCTTAAAAAGCTCTAAGATTAGATCAGTAACACCTCCTTTAGTTTCCTTACACCTCACCGAAGTTAAACCAAAACTTCCGTTAGTTTTTTTATGCATACAAACCTTCTTTTGCACAAGCAAGGCCTCCAGAGCCTCCGCCAATGACCAGAAGATCATACTCATTCTTTCCTGTGAAGAGGACGTGAAAAAAAGGAATAGAAACAGACCAGGAAGATGGGAGAGGTATGTAAGGACAGTATCAGAGCACACCTATTTTTACAATTGATTATTGCTGATTTGGGTTTTCCTCACTTTACTCTAACGCTGTAGTTTGTTCATTCAGCTATTTACTCTGTTTTTTTTTGTGAATGAAACACAGAAAATAAAGAACTTCAAACGAAGTGAGGAAATAGATTAATTTTTTACACAATGTCTCAAGAGGCTCATGATTAATGTAACTGAGACCCAGTACGGGTTCTCTCGGCTTTACAGCAGCAAGTTCTACACAGATATTTTTTTCGCGGGGCCACATTATCGGACTCAAACCTCCATATGCCGTGTGTGCCATGCCGGGGCGTGGGCTGCGGCCGGAGGGAAGCCAGCCCTGCTGCCGCCTCGGCTCGGCACACACCGGCCCCGGCCGCACCAGCCCCGGCTCCCGCCGCAGGTGAGCGATGACTCTTTCTGGAGAGGGCACAGGGCCGGGGCTGCTTTCGGAGCCGTCACGGGCAGGGCGGGCACCGAGCCCGGGCTGGGGGGGCTTCCCCCGGCAGCGCCCGGCGGGCGGGGAGGGCCGCGACCCTTGGGCGCTAATTCCCCAGGAGAGGTTTGCAGCCTCTGCGGCAGCCCCAGCCCCGCTGCACCGGCCCCTGAAGGTGGGGCTCTCTCAGCGCCCAGGGGCCGAGGGACGGGCCCCGCAGGAGCGCGGTGGCTGCCAGAGCCCTCACGGATGGAGGCGGCCTCCGCCCGACCCGCCTCGGGCTAGAGCGGAGAGGCGGCCCGGTCCCCAGAGCAGCCGCTCGAGTCCGGCATCGGTGGGTGGTGGGAGAGGCTCGGGGGACCTTCTCCGAGCGCTTTGGGCGTCGGAAGGCGCAGGCAGCCGCTTCCCGCGGGGAGCCGCAAGGGCGCGGCTGCTGCCGGGCCCGAGCCCCGCGGGTACCGCGTACCTGAGAGCGCTCGGAGCGTACGGCACAGCCCCGACACTGCTGGCGGACGCGGCCGCCGCCACAGCGCCGCCATGCTGTACGGCACAGGGCCCCACGCCCGCCAGGACCCTGCGGGGTGGCCGCGCAGCGCCTGAGCGGAGGCGCCGGGGTCCCGCGGGGATCCCGCCCGGGAGCCGCCTGAGGGAGAGCGGGGCCCGGAGCCCGCACGGGGCGGGAGGAGGCGGGCACAGGCCCTGGTGAATCACACACACCGGCACAGAGGCGTTAGGGTTGGCAGTGTCCTCTGGAGATCACCCTGTCCAACCCCCCGTACAAGGCATGGCCACCTGGAGCAGGTGGAATGGTGATTTGGAAAGTCTCCAGAGAGGAAGACAGCACGACCTCCCTGGGCAGCTGTTGCAGTGCTCTGCCACCGCCAACATAAAGTTCTTCCTCATGTTGAGGTAAAACCTCGTATGTTTTAGTTTGTGGCCATTGCTCCTCATCCTGTCATATCATTAATGAGATTCCCTTTCAGTCTTTGTTCAGAGTAAACAGGCCCAGCTCCCACAGTGTCTCCTCGTAAGAGATGCTCCAGCCCCCTCATCATCTTCATGACCTCTGCTGGACACTCTTCAATAGCTCCTTGTCTTTGTTATACTGAAGACCCCAGAATTGCACACAGTATTCCAGTTCATGTCTCCTCAATTAAAATCAGTTAAAATTTGCATTAAAATTAGACATTTGGAAGGAAGGAAGAAAAAAAGTCCCCCAGTTTGCTTGACTGGCTTCTCCCCAGATCCTGCTGTAGAAAGGGTTCGGGAAAGGCTTTTTGGGAAAGACAAGGATCGTGATGACTGCCCAAAACCTTCACTTGCTATCCAACACCTGTCCTTTCCCCTCTGAACCAGGCATCCCTCTGTAGCAGGTGTGGCACTAGCAGCTGCCACAGCCCCTCCTCAGGTGCAGGGCACTGGCTGGCAGTCAGAAACCTCTGAGGAGGTTTGAACAAAGCACCTTCCATGAGGTGTTAGAGGCAGCACGCCGTGTTGCTCCGTGTTCCTGTGACTGATACATTCAGGATTGTGAGCAGGACTTGCATCTGGAGAAGGGGGTTCCTCTGCTGGAATGCTGGAACAGGCCCAAATGATGTGGGTCAGTGACCCCGACCTGCACCAGCAGCTTTCACACGTGGCTGGGCTGTGGTGGGATAGATATCTGCTCAGGACAACCTGCCAGAGCACCTCCAGTGCCTCAGCCTCCAGCAGCATTCCCTCTCCCTGTGCCACATGCCTGCTATTGATCAAAGCAGGGCGATGCTGCTGACCTATCCTGAATGGGAGCTGTGAGAGTTAATAATGCCTGTGATGTGTTCTGACAGCCTGAGCTGAAAGGCCTCAGAGATGGCATTGATCAAAACAAATCAAGGGAACGAGTTTTCCTCTTTCAGAGGTTCTAGCTTGCCCTTTACTGAAGTTCAGTAATCGCCCTGTCTGCTGCTGTTGGTAGTGGGTCATACGTGTTAAATACCACCACAGCCAAACCAGAGTTTGGGACAAGAGAATCAGATGCTTTTTCTACAGAAAAAAATGTTTTAGGCAGTCGTGGTTCAGGCTTAGGAGCAGGGGCCCCACTCACAAGGGGGCAGCATCCAACCATTTTGTTTCAGAAAACATCAATCCTCTGGTTCACAGCTGAGGAGAAATGGCAGGAAATTAAAATACTCCAAAGAAAGTGTAGAATTCACTTCACTTCCAGTGTAGTCTCATTATTTTTGTTAACCCCGTCAATGTTTGAAAATACATGAAACAGGAATTATTAACACTTTAGTAAGTGGATTGATGACTTTTTCCCAGCATCATTGCTATTAAGTCACCTGCCCCCCCCCCCAAAAAAAAAAAACAAAAAAAAAACAAAACAAAAAAAAAAAAAACAAAAAAAAACAAAAAAAAACCCAAGAAAACCAAAGGCAACCCCCCTGTTACCACTAGAAACTATTACCCACTGCAACAGCAGTATAAATTACAACAAATGACTAGAGCATACTGAAAGGCCTTTGAATTAAAGAAACCTCGAGCATATTCAGATATAATCTTTTATGCTTTTCAAGGTACATGCATGCAAAGTTGTTTCAGCTTTTGTTAGCCACCATTCTGAGTTGAATCAGGCAGTGTTGAGCATATGCTCTTCACACAGATTTAGTTCAGATATGAAGGATAAAGGGTAGAATTAACTCTCCCCAAACACAAAACAAGTTTATGTGAGGAGATGTCCCTACAGCATTATGGTATTCTGCTAATAAGGAAATACCTTAAATGTGGCAAAGCAAAGAGAAAGTGAATTGAACCAAATGAAAGGAAGGTGGGGGGTCAGTTTCTTCTGCTGTGTCTCAAGTGAAAGGATGAGAGGAAAAGACCTTAAAACGCTAAGGGAGGTTCAGATTAGAAAATACAGCTGGTGCTGTGCCAGTGTGTGACCGTGTGATGCTGGGGTGTCCCCAGCCCTGTGGCTGTATCCCACAGCACAGTGCATTTCCACAGGCTTTCCCATCAGGACCAGCAGCTTCAGAAGAAAGTCCAAAGTCTGTGCTGTGCCATTCCACTTGTTCTTGCTCATTCTCACGGGCTTGATCTTCAAGAGTGATAGAGACAAACAGCAGCAACGAGGAGTGGGTTGTGCTGATGGTGACAGTATCAGTAAGAGCAGCAGCCCCTGGTATTTCCTTCTGTCAGCACTGAGCAGGTGTGTCTGTGCTGCATTTCAAAACTCTTATTTTCACGGACAGGAGACAGATACTGGTTATCAAATGTGGTTTCTACTGTATCTTTGGCTCAGCTCATATGGCTTTCTACTCTGATTTTAATTATTTTGTGGTTAGCATTATGTTGATTAGATAATTAGTGATACACACTTATATATATACATATATAAAATATCCTAATTTCTGTTAAGAAAACAAATATTAAGTTCTTTAGCAGCAAATGCATTGTATTATCAGAACTCATTTACATAAAGCCTTTTGTTTCTGCAGTGAAAGCATATACTTCCAAAACTGAGATTAAAAAAACTTCTTCCAAGATAGCTATCAGACTTAACATCATATTTCCACTGAATTTTGTCAGTTGTAGCAAGTCATATTTAAAGCCATAAATTAACTTATACACTAGTTGTGGTTTGGTTTGTTTCCAGGGGGAGATGTTTATTCAATATACTTTAAACAGTGTGGTATTAAAAGGGTAAAGGAGACACCCTGTATCAGAAATATACATAAACCCATTCAACAAAAAAAGGTGCTTTGTAAGTCATTAATTAGTTTTGTTAGCAGGCAAACTTTCTCCTTTTGAATTTATTGTAAAGACAGCTTGCAATTCTGTATGTTGTTTCCTTCGTAGGAAATGCATTTTATTACATTTATCAATGGCTTACCTTAAATTCTCCCTCATGAAAATGACCAAGACCAAATACTTTTTCTACCAAACCTTTTAGAAATTTTGACTTTTCGAGCGCATCTTCTTGTCTTGCCTGTTTTTCTGGCATAGTTTCCTTCATATCTGACATTCCCAGATCAGCAAGCAGGGAGGGAGGGTGGGGGGAAGAAGAGAGGTGTCAGGTAGATACTGTCTTTGGAAGTCATCACTTTGTGTTCCTTTTAATGGGTGGGGTGGGAAATCAATTCTCTCAGAGGTTGCATTTTGTGGCGTGACCTAATGAATAATTTACAGAAGTGTCAGTGAACTCTACTGATCACTGGTCCAGTGATCTAAGCTGTCTCCGCATGAGGTAGGTCCATTTGGTTTCTTACCATCTCTTTCTGTTAAAGATTATTAAGAATTATTTTCAGAAATTGGTCTCAGAGTAGGACTCGTTCTGAATTTAATCTATGCCTTTTTATTCCTTCTTTCCTTAACACAGATAGATCTTCTGTTCATAGTTTGTCCTGAACAAGTAATTTATTGCAAGTAAGGGAAAAAACCAGCAGAAATAGATGAAGCTTCAAGTAACACAAGTTCTTGGCTTCATCCAAATGCTTCAGCACATATTGCCAAAAATGTGAGGGTAGAAAAGAAAGAAATGTGGTTGACTTAACTGCTTCAAAGTTTTTGTCAGGAGTTATAAAGTCTTTGAAAGCAGAAAGGTTTTTTCAATCTGCCTGATAACCTTTTAAGAGGCACTGTAAACACAAAATAGTCTAACTGCTTGTATTATCTGTTCAAATTTAGAGTACAACTTTGCTGGCCACCTTTCTCCTCTTTTAGATGTTTCCTGTTTCAGATATTGCCAGGCAGTTTCGTGATTCAGGCATGAGTGGTGCTTCCTTTCCTCAAAATTCCTCTTTTGCGTGTTTCTCAGCAAGAGGGACTAATTTGACTGTGGAAAACAGCAAATTCCCATAAAAGAAAATCCCTCCTGCTATTCTGAAAATGCAAGCTCAAAAGAATTTTTTTCCACTCAGTGTTTCACATGATCTGTGGGGTTTATGATAATGTGCTAGCTCTCCTGTCTCCCTTTGTTTCGGCTTTTAAAAACCAGTCTTTGTCCAGGATTATTAGAAGAAGGGAATGCCGTTTGTTGTTATGCCAGGCATGGATTTAGGGGGAAAAGCTCCAGCTCCGTGCTATGCACAGCAAGTGGGAATGGCCCTGCCACGCTGCATCATGTGATTGCAGCTGGGAGCTCTGTCCCTGAGCAAGTCTGCTCAAGTTTGTGCAGCCAGATCAGAGCTAAAGTGGCGACTGTCAGGGTGAGTCAGCCTGAACCAGCCAGTTGTCCTGAGCTGCTGCCATTCATGTGGTGTTGCTCCCAGGCTAATCCCTGCTGGTTCTGCACCTTCCCATAGATGTGCCCTGTGAATCCAGTACCTGATAGATATTCTCAAGTACCAAACCCATCTTTTAAGATCTTGGCCCTCCATAAAAGCTGTATTACTCCAATATAATTGTAGCTCTCTGCAGTTCTCTAACCTGGATGTATTAATATCAGGGCAGATTTTTACTGTCTAGACAAGGATTAGTCATATGGATAGTATATAAGTTTATGGACTGTGGAGTTTGTAGCATTGTTAGTACATTAGTAAAAACTTGCAAAAATATCCATACTTATATAGACCATGTATTGGGCTAACAGGTAAATTAGAGGCATAAACCAATGTCTGTCAGTCTGGCAAAGAAACTTCTCTTGGGGAAGAAAATACCCCATAACATAGTACAAGATTTCAATTTTCTATTAACTTGGAAGCAATTTATGGACATTATCACACAGTTTGAATGGCTTAACCAACTGAACCTCCAGCTTTGTCTAATTTGCAGTTAGTGCCATTCACCATTTTCACTTATGTAATGAAATATGTAGACAACAGCAAGGGTTACTTGCAAGCGTAGCTTTTATCACAAGTGAAGAGCTGTGGGCAGGCAGAAGCAAGTTTGCTCCTCCCATGCTTCGAGCCTGAAGAATAAAATTCAGCTCCAAGTTAGAAGACTTTTAGAAGTGTTGTCATGGGATGTTGCTCAATCGGGGAAGTCTTGGCACTAAATTATGCTGCTAAGCAGAAGCTGGGCTGACACCACCCACAACTAGCTGTAGTTAACTGCAAGGACTTCTCCAAAGAGCAGCTGGATACTTACACAAGGTCAGTACTTAGAGTAAGTTTTACTGTTTTAAACTCTTTTCTCCATAGCCCAGCAGTAAAAAAAAAAAAAAAAAAAAAAAAAATTCTCTGCTAATTTAAAGTGTGGGAGGCATCAGGGGTCGTGCAGATCCAACCAGCTTCTGACCAGACAGGAAATTACTATCAGTGAAGCTGGACTGCAGTATTGCTTACTTCATTCTTTGTTGTGCTTGATGTCTTGATTATAAGAAAATATTTGTAGAGCTAAAGCTCTGTTATACATGGAAGGGATGGTTCAAAGTTATTCTGTATTGACATTGGGGACTGTGCTGTATTGCAGGGTGTTAGTTATGTTTTGCTTAGAGCTACTAGAAACACTTCAATCTTCACCTACCTATTTTTCCCCACAATTCTTTATTCAATTAATTGGCTTAGAATTATTTGGTTTTCTCTTGTCATACTCTCAGGTGGTCCCTAATTCTCTCAAGGAGCTCCCCAATCACTTGACAAGGCCTGAAGTTCTCACAACTTCAGCTCCTGTTTCTGCACACTTGGTACAAACACATTCCTTAAGTCTTTAAAAAGTTTCGAGGCTTGAGCTTCAAATACTTGCTGACTAGGTCAAAGTTTTGCAGTGAGAATACAGGAGAGAACTATTACCATATTGTGTTTGGGTTTTTTGTTTTTCTTCTGATATTCTTCGATGGTGCAATAAAATTGCAGCTGGATTATATTGTTCCCACTTCGTATGAAACAGTATAGACAGACAACCCAAGAACAAAGTTTGTTAGAATAAGCCTCTTATTTTATCTTAGAGCTGTTTGTAGCAAGAGATTTTTCCAACTAGAAGCCACAGAAATTCAAATGTGCTATTTATAATGTATTGATTGCAGCTCCTCCTGTACTTGCTATTAAGCCATTTGCTATACATACCTCGCCTGCCTCCAGCAGCACTCTATATTTAACTTGCATGCCTAGGTCTTGTTCCTACCAATTCTGCTCTGGCTGTAGCATGCCATGTCTGAGCTGAAAAAAGAACTAAATCCCTTGGGCCAAATTCATTCCTGAAGTTGCTTGATTGAACACATTGCATTTACACTGAGCACAGATTTGGCTCATACCTGACTTTGTCAGCATTCACTGTGCTGTAACTAAGTAACAAGAGCACTGTCGTTAGGGGACAGATGAATAGCTTTCTCTACGGTTATTAGAGCACCGAGCACCTTTAAGGAGCGCAGGATGTGTGAAAGGAGGAGTTGGGGAAAAGGACACCGCTCCTTTTAGAGTCTGTGTAACAGAACTGATAAGCTATTCCTGTGATGTGATCGAAAGTGACTGAATACTGCAGGCTCTTGGACTCTTATTCTGTAAAATCCACAGGAGAGCAGCACAGGAAAAGATCGGAGGGAACAGCTTCTGCTATACTAAGAAAGGTACATATTTATATTTTCTTGTTTGTCAGGCTTGACATGATGTGTTATCTTAGAAAATGTCACTATTTTAAACAGTGGTGCTTATGAAAGAAGTGGTGTTTTCCACATTCTGACTGGCACTCATTGTCAGGAATCCAGTCCGTGGGCAGCAACAGCTTTCACAGAGAAAGAGTAGGACATATTTGTGTGTAGTGCATTTGTACTGTATTGTAAATCTTGACAGCTGAAAGAAGTGAGATGAGATACCCTGACTAAATTGAAAATTTAATTTATGGCTAAAAGTATGCTGGAATTTGGTATTCATTTGTATTCACGAAGAAGCTGAATGCAAGTCAAGCGTCAGTTCAGTCACATTTGGCTGAATAGCTGCTTTTATAAGTGTTTTGCTGCAGATGTATTTTATGGAGGTTTTCATTCTCAAGAGGGAGTTCTGCTACTGCAAAATATCTCTGAAGAAGAGACAAAAAGCGAGTATTTTTGCTTGCTAGCCCTGCTGGTGCTTATAGAGTATCCTTCTGGTGCCCATAATGGATATTTTTTACCTTCTGTCCTTAACAAACAAACTCATATTTACCAGTACTGTCAACTACGTCATACTGATGAACTCTGTGAACTACCTTAAACAACCTTTACTTTTTCTCTGCACTTCTGCTTACTCAGTCAAGGACTTCTCCAACAAAGCCCTCAGGTTCAGAATCACATTCATTTGCACAGCTTTGCAGTATTGAAGTACAAAAGAAAGACTTCCTGATTTACAGGTTTAGTTTGCATTAATGAGAAAAGAGTTTGATCACATTAACACCGCAAGCAACTTACTTGCCACCCAAGTTTAGCAATATTTCGCAGCAGTCTGGTACTCTGTTTACATCTGCCAGTCTCATACTGTTGTCTTTCAGCATTCCTTCAGGATCACTGGAATTAAAAGTGACTGGGAATTTTTTGAAAAAACATAATTTTGGCAGTAGTCCTTGAAAACAGATCTTAATGTGTGAGACCATTCTAAAGCTCTCTCAGAAAGCAATTTCTAGCCAGAGACCCTCTATACCCACTCCAGGCACTTTTCTGGGGAGAGCTTTCATTCAAGATTTGAAAATCAATCCCTGCCTCGCTCTATCCCAGACTCCCTCTTCCCACACAGTGTTTGGTTACCTGCTGTGCTGTGCTGAATTCCCCCTTGCTTGGTGTGTTAGAGTTGTTAATTCTCATAGAAATAAGTCATCATTTCAGCAGAGATTTCCTTCCTAATCCTTCAGATCCCTCAGTGGGTGTCCTCACTACCAAGTTTCAGCACTCCCCCCAGCCTGAAGAGCAGCCTGTGGACAGCACAAAGCTGTGCTGGGAGAGAGACAGATTTACAGTAGATTAGCTGGTAGCCTTGGAAGCAGGGCAGGAACATGCAGTGGGGATTTGGGACACTAAGGATTCAGCCCGGTGATAAAAGGAAGAGACTGTGAAATAGGTCTGTCTTGAGGACAGTCAGCTATTTTGGTCTTTCCTCTTCCGTTTCTCCCTGCCTCCATTTAGGGCAAAATCATTCAGTAAGGGCTTGATTTTACCCCCTGGAGAACATGAAAATCTCAGCTTAGAAAACTTTTCACAGACCAGCTCCTAGTGTGCTGTCAGGACAGAGCCCTTTCTACTTTTGTCACTCCAGTCTCCCAGGTAGGATTTGTACAGTTATGCTGAGCCACCCTGGTCTTAAACACTGGTACAAATAGTACAAACACATCTGGAGGGCTCCAGTAGGAATAAGGACTATCAGAAACAAACACTTCCTAGAGATACCTGAAAGGGTCTTATTCCTAAAAATCTGCCTTTGCTTAAGGCCCAGTAAAGTGCATTTCTTATCCTTGAAGAATTCTCTCATTCCAAACTCTGTCCTTAATCATGCAGTGTGTTCACTAGGTCAGTCTGGATTAGATGGCTACAGATTCCTGTGGACCTGCTTGTTGGATGGAGATGAGGCCTCTCTGTGTGGCCACTTCATTCTAAACACTGCACTTCTTAATGGGGCACATAACCATTGTATAAACTTCCTGCTTTGGGTAATAGCACTGAATACCATCTAGACAATGGCTACTGGGAAGGGAGTTTTAAGTGGGTAGCAATTATCCTAATTAAAATCTATGTAGACAGAATGGATTTAAACACCCTTATGAAGCTTATTTGATGGGCTCCCAAGTAGGCAATAGGCACTTTTCTGTTGTTTTCCTTTCATTCAGTAAGAAGAAACTTGCATTTGTTTCCCTTCAACCTGAGAAGAGGGAAGAAGACGAGACAAAAGGCTATATGGGCAGGAAACAATCATCAGAACTTTGCTTTTATAGAAGATAGACGTTTTTGTAGTCATGGCAGTGAAGCTAAATTGTAGTAATTTGAAAAAAAACTGAGAGAAGACTCTGGATTTCAGGCAAGAAATAGTGAAAAATTATAGAAAGTCTGTTCAGATTGTTTTTATGATGTCAGTGGAAAATCTGAATGTCAAACTCGCAGACTAAGTTTCCACTGAAATACAAGCTATTCACTTTTGGCAATATGATGATTATTCTTCACAGAACAGTTGCACTCACTTGAAAATACATAAACAGTAATGAAAGAATAGAAGGTAAAAAGATATTTTTTGATCTTTAAATGTATTGAATTATGAAGCTGTTGAATTGTGTTGCCTACAGCAACAGAATACAATATGTTTGGCAGAAGTTAGTTTAGACTTTCTGACCAAAATACTTTGCCTTTCTTGCTCTGGGAAAATATCAAGAAAAACAAAAGGCCACAAAAGAGAGATTGCCTCATTCAGGACAGCGTAAGACTAAGAGTCAGAAACTCCAGTCCCAGCACAGCACAGCACAGATCTCCTCTGGCCTAGTGCAGGACATTGTTAAAATATGTGTAGAAATATGTTGACTCATCTGCATTGTTTTCACAATGCTTTGTAAACAGCTAATATTTCCTTACTAGTGTACAAATCCTCTGCATATTTCAGTGCATCAGTGTCTAAAGGTGTAATTTCAGCAGAAGCTGAAAAAGGTTGAATGATATAAACTTATCGAGTGCTCTCCACTCACCAGGTTATGTGAGTTAATAAAGTCAAAATTAGATTCTAAACCCTTTAGCACCAGAATGCTTAAAGTACTGTCTGGATGTGTGGAGACTCATAATGAACTCTTAAACAACCAACCAGTACTTGGCAGTTAGATTAAATGCATGAAAAATTATAGCAAGACTGGATGTACCTCAAAGACTGGATCTTTCCTCAAAGGCCTGAATTGTCAGCTGGCTGAAAGCCCTTTAGGAAAGCATTTGAAGCACTGCTTGTCTCCACATTTTCCCAGTTGTTCATAAACTCAAGAAAAATAATGTCACATAGGCATTTGCTGTGCAGACAAAACTTTGCCTTTCCTCAGGTGTTATTGATATATTCATAGCAGGGAATTTTCTGAAAAAGATTAATTCAGCTTTACAATGCCTTGAAAGTTTACACATGCAGCAGTAACTTTAACTCCTGTGGCAACACAGAGGAAGATAAGACAGCTCATCCAAGGCCAGATCAGAAAAACATTGCCAAAATGAGACTTACAGCTAAGTCCCCTGGCTCAGGGTCATGAAGTTTACTCTCATTCCAGTCTTGGAGAATAGCAATCTAATTTATGTGCTGTTTTTGTATAAAAGTGTGGGGGTTTTTTTGTGATAATGTTTAGGACTTAAGTTTCACTACAAAACAAAGCAATATCAGTTTATACAAGCTAAAACTGTAATGAGAGGCTCTGTAATTAGGCTTAGAAGGATTCACCTTGATTAGAAAAGTGTTCTAACCAGCAGTTTTCCATCTCACAAGTGTTTCAATATCTGTCATCTCTTATTTTTGCATCTGTAGGAAATTACATCTTGTTAATTACTCATAATGTAGTGAACTAAGCTTCAGAATAGTTAAATAGTCAAATTTGATACTTCTGTGATCCATTGAGTGTGACTCTCACTAGAGTATATGCTTTTGTTAAACCTTAGACCATTTAAAGGTGCTTATTTTCACATGCTTATGTTTCTTCTCAATAAACGTCAGTTTTCAGTGGAGGGATGTTGGTTTGGAATCAGAGAAGCAGTTGCAATCAGTAGTTTACATCACATTTCCATACATCTTCCTCTAACAGTGTTATGAAAACTTTGTATAGTTTTTATGAAACACTGAAAAAGATCTCAGTTCAATCTGGTTACTCAGACTTACCTTAGAAATTGATGTTACCAATTGTTCTAATCCTTTTTTTTTCACATCAGGGAATTCTAAGAGCAATTATTTTTTAGCAGAGGTTGGAAAAATGTACCATAAGGACTGATAAATAGTATTACTGAAAGATCCTTATTTTAACATTTGGTGAAATGGCTGGAGTCAGCTGCATGAGAATAAAAAACAGGATGTATTGGTTTGGGCTCCATCACATGGACATTGTTATGATTTAAGAAAAACTGAAGATCATATGACAGTAAGGGGATACTGAATCCCCGAACTTAACATCTGTTGGCATAATAGCAGATTCCTAAGTCTACAAGCCAGTATCTTGATGTTTCTTTTATAGCCTTTGGAATGACTTAGGTGTTTCATCTCCACAGGCAGGTAGGTTGGGGCAGCAGATTCCCACATTTTATGTCTGCTTCTCTCTTTGAAAAGATCTTTTTAAATCTCTGTAAGCTGAAACAGAGGTACTCCCATTCAAATGCTGATTGTTTGATTATGGTGTGCATCAGGGGAAAACTGCTGAGCTGCATTATCAAGTTATGATTTGGTTTTATGAAATCTGCCAAAATGAGTACGATTAGATGCATAAGAAAATAACTCAGTGCTTTAGAAAGACTCATTGGTACTTTGACAGGTTTGGGCATGAAATTTTAATATGTTTTCTTTTAAACTCTGTCTTCTCAAAAACAGATGTACTGATACATGTTATTCATTCTTTCCCATAATGTTGTCCCTCCAGTTTTTCTGTTTATTCCCTCACTGAATTTTTCATTTGCCTACTATTTTCCACTTCAAATTTCAGCTTTCAAAGAGAAAGCTCCTCTTATTATGGTGTTTCTAAAGCACAGAAGAGGTTGCAGTGCTAACCTGTCTATTTGGAACCTCAGTATAAGCACTAAATAATAAGAGTGGCTGCTTTGTAATAAGTGGTTATGGGAAACTTGACTGTATGCAAGTTCAGTTTTATTGCATCCTTAATGAATGTCATGAATCCACATTAAAGCTAAAATTATTGTTGCATTTTCTAAAGCTGTCATAACATGACTGTCTCCTAGGTAGTGGTAGTTTTAAATTGGTTGAATTACACACTTAATTTTCATATCAAATATTTTCCAGCTAAGAATACGAAAGCAATTACCTATTTTGGTACAGATCTTTTTTTCCCTCTGGGTGCATGACCATCACCAGTGCTGCTTGCTCTTGGCAAACTGCCTTTACAGCCTACTGCTGTCACTAAATTTATTTTCACACCTAAGAAGACAGAAATTAAGAGGAAAAAACTTTGGAAAAAACTATGTTAAAAAAAAAAAAAAAAAAAAAAAAAAGAAAGAAAAGAAAACCAAGATGTGTCCATTTCTCTCTTTTTAGAAGGTACCTTGTCTGGAAAGTGGTTTTCAGGATAATTGCCTCCTGAAGGATTTCTGCTAAGAACAACCCATAGTGCCAGTTTATGAAGGTGCTGGGGTGTTATACAGAAATATTAATAGTAAAGAAACCCAGTAGTTGAAAAACATTCCTTGATACCTCAAAAATAAGTGAACTCATCTAGGAATGGAATAATCAGCATGTACTCTATAGGTTGGTTCTACTTGTGAGCAACCTCTGGGGAAGCAGGTGGGCTCTGCTCTTATGTGTGGTAGCATTCATGTAGGATTCAAGTGCAAAGAGGCACTGTAAAAAGTGGATCCCTCTGAGTACTTGATTCAGACAATCAGTCTGAAGAATTCTCAGCATTCCTGCAGGACAAGGAGTAGAGGTGAGAGCCTACAGAGCCTTCTCTCCCTGTTTTGAGAAATTTCATTAAATGGTCTCTTATCAATGCTAAGCAATTAAGGAGGAAAGCTGTTCCCCCCAAAATACACTACCTAGTTCATCCTGCTGCTCCCATCCACTCTTGCTGCCAGATCTTTGAAGGGCAGCCCCAAACAGGCTGACAGGATCTCACAGTGCTGAAGCAACAGCCTGTGTAAGGTCTGCTCAGAGAATGCCCAAGTATCCACTGTAAGCAGAGGATTATGTCTGGCAGTGGTCTGCAGCAATTCTGAATGGCAGCAGTCTTCAGTCCTACAGGCACCTGACTGTAGCTGGATTGCCACCAAATGAGTCACGGGTGTGCAGGAAGGTGAGAGACCTGCCGGCCTCAGGAAGTGATTTCCGGGCTCCAGCCACTCACTGGAGTTCAGAATATATCTCTCACCTGTGTCAGTAATCCAAATCCATCAACAATGACCATACAATAAACTAAGCCATGAAAGTCAAGTAAAAACCAGTCCAGTCAAGTGAAGCTAGAGAGATATTTTAGGTTAAACTAATTATCTTTTCACAGCCCTATCCATGTTCTCACTGGACAGATATTGTCAAACATTTTCATGTAGAAAAATGAAAAAGAGCTGAAGTCCCATCTGAAAGGTGCAGGACAATTTGGCCTGGTCGGTAAGACTACTATTGCACAGAGTGAAAGAAGAAAAATTGACATCCAGGCCTTCAAGATCCTGTTGAAATAATGAAGCAGGCTCATATTAGGTAGGAAAAAATATTCAGAAGGTCCAAGAAGCAAGATTTTCATGTGCTAATGACACTGGCATGGTCTGAAAGGAAACCTCTCAGGTCAGACTTTGCAAGAAAAGCATTAAGGGTAACTGTTAATATTGATGACTGCTTTTATTGATGAAGCAAAAGAAATACACTTTTGACAGCTCCAAACAAATAATACTTGCTCTGCAACTAAGATAAGAGGATGGGTGAACAAAATCAGCTGTACTGTGTCTTGATCATATCTCCATGGAAACTCAGTCATCTTCTGAAGTCAAAATGTGTTCTTCATGATGATTCAAAATTTAAATAATGGGATGGATTTTCCCCATGTATGCCAAACCCCACTACAGAATGGAAGTGAAACCACCCATAAAAATTAGAACTTTTCTGGGACAATATTTGCGGAAACAAAAGAGAGAAGCAAGAACAAGTAGGAAGAGATTTGGAAGAATGCTGTTATCTCCTAGAATGAGATAATCCCTTTGTCATTGGTCTTGGGTAACAGGCAAAATTTTTGAGGACGTTGTAGCTCCTATTGGAGCTAGAACAGATTTGATGCTTGGAGCCAAGACTGAGCAGCTGTGTGGGGGAGGGGACTAGAGCATTAAATAAAGCTACTTGTTGACTGCCTGTAAAATTGGCTTCTAAAGGAAGTGCTACAGAGCACCATCCATTACCAAGTGACAGAGAGCCTTTTACAGCTACTCTAGGCACAATCATAATTAAACTCTCTGTGTTCCTGTTCAGAATGGTATGTTGTGGGTAATTTAGCTCAATATTTACAAAAAGGACAGCTCTCTCCTGTGCCACCTTAACCCTGGGCTGTTTTTCTCTTCCAGATGCTGGAGAGCGCTTCGGTCCCTTTGTTCATTGTCTTCATCCTGCTTTTCGTTTTGCTACTCGTTGTGTTGATCATCAGGAAAAACGGCACTGCTGCCCTTATCTGGAATGAAATAATCCGGGAGAAAATAACCAATTTCATCATGAATCAGAGCAAAGAACAGAGGATTTTAAATTTTGTGCTACAGAATGCAGTCCGAGGAGACCCCTGTAGTGTGGTGGACGCTATAGATAAATACTGCTCCCAGAAAGAGTGGGCCATGAATGTGGGTGATGAGAAAGGTAATTGCAGCAGGGGTCAGCATCTGAAAAGATCCTTCAAGACTAGCACAGTACAGGACATCTGATTGTATTCACATGGCACCTTCCATCTGCTGCTGCTGCAAACACCCCAACCCACACAGCCTTGTGGTCAGCAGAGTAGTTCTGTGAACAGTGGTGCCTGCCTGTGCAGATGTTTTTGAGGAGGGGGATCCAGTGACTCATCCAGAAAGTCACAGCACCAGGTTTCTGGGCTGTGCACATTGCAAGCGTGTAAGCAGAGAGTGACAACTGATGGGAAAAATCTAGGGTTGCATTATACCTCACTTTATACACAAGGTGCCTTTAAGGCATAATTCATTATGTTAAATACTTTCAGACCTTAACAAGAAGATAGCAAATTGAAAAAACCCCAGAATATGTTTAACTATATTAATTTTGTGAATGCAAGCATAAATTAGAAGTTTCTGTTGAAGGGAGAAATCCTATCCATGTCATACAGTATCAGTCATTGTTGCTATTTAGTAAGTAAATCATCTTGTCTCCTAAAGAAAAATATGGGAATAGAAACTTTTTTTTTTTCATAGCTGCAGGAAAGCAGCAATCTTTTCAAAAAACTATAATGGCAAAATGTTAATATGTTCTCTTATGAATTAGAAACAAAAGTACCTCTTGCTGGGAACTTTCTGGAGAAATTTGCTTAGTCTGGGATTAACATAGCTAATGAAACAGAACTGTAAGCATTGTAATAAAAATGCTCTTCTGACATGGGTACAGTTTTTGAAAATAGCTCCTCAGCATACCTGGCTGGGGTGCTTAGGGCAGCAGAACAGTGGGTCAAGGCTAAGTAGGAATACTTAAAGCTCTAAACTTTGAACATTTGTGAATAAATTCTTAATAATTTCACTCTTGTTTTGCTCTGATGGCCTTTCCTCAGGTAAGAGCCATCAAAGCTAGTGCATCTTTGGTCCTTGAGATTTCAAGAGCGATGACATGGCTTCAAGATGCCTCATCCTCATACTCATATTCATAAACAACACCCAGAAGAATATCCTTTAATGACCATGGCTTAGAGTAAAATCCCTTCCACTACTTTTTGAGTTTAGTTATCCAGTTTCTAGCCATACAAATAAGAGGAAATTTCTCACAAATAAATCCTTTTCTTTGTAAGGACTGAATATAGTACATGGTCATTTTTTTTTGGGAACATTTTCTGTTGTTAACAATTGACCAATGTTTCCCATCCCACAAATTCATGCAGTGAAACCAAATATTTTGCAACTTTGTAAGTCGACTTTTCTTTTTTCCTTTAAAGATGATTATTTGGAATAAGAAATTTTATATCAGACTACAGCATGTAACATTAGCAACAAACATGAGCACTCAAAACCCAGGACTTCTATATTTCACAATTACGGCCAGTTTCTGCAGTAAGTTCTTGGAAAAAATTACTGCATTTCCCCCTTCTAACACTATAAGTTAATTAATTCAGGGAATTACTTAAGTTATATTCAGGGAATATAAGCTAATTCAGGGAATTCCTTACTCAGAAATTTGTATATTGTGAGACTAAGATTTCTTATAGTTGAAAGCTTGCACTTTGAAAATTAAAATGTCCATGATTAACTTGATTACAAGCCAGTTTGCAAAGGATACAGTATATAATTTAACATCAACTCTTAATTTTTGAATGTCCTGAGCAACTGAGTACATGGATTTTTAAAGTTTCTTGTCACTACCTTGCTCTTCTGTCTATGAACCAGTTCTGTTTTGTCAAAAGGTCATCTTTTCCCATTTTAATCAGGTAAAATTCTAGACAAGACAGTGGAAGAGGCCAATCCATCAGTTGCCCTGGAGCTGGGAACGTACTGTGGTTACTCAGCAGTGAGGATTTCTCGGCTACTGAAGGCAGGAGCTCGTCTGCTCACTGTGGAGTTCAACCCAGAATTTGCTGCTGTAGCTAAACAGATGATTGAGTTTGCTGGAGTACAAGATAAGGTAAATACCATTTTGTCTGTAACAACTACAGCAAAACTGGTTAGATTCTTTTTTTTTTTTTTTTCTTGTACCCATGGGCCTTATAAATTTAACCAGCTCCATGCTTAGTTACAGTGCCTGACCTCTTACAGCAGGACTTAAATACATTGCCTTCCAAAAGCTAGAATAATACTGAGTTTCTCAATATAAACTAAAAGGTTCAAATTGGTGTCAAGACTGACTACAAAAACTGAACCCTAGTCCAATTTGTTACAAAAGCTCAGAGGAATCAGTTGTATTATGTGCAATGGACTTCAAATGTTACCCACATCTAGCTGGCCACAGTACCCATACCTAAGTTTTGTGCAGTCAGAAGTGTCTTGACTCTCTATAGCTGGTTGAGATGCAGATGTTCCAGTCTATATCTCCCCCCTGATTTGGGGGATTCATACCTGAGAAGTGCCTGTCTATTCAGCAGACAACTCACTTCAATGGAGCTGGAAACACTGGAGGAAATAAGTCCCACCAAGGGACCTTCTAATGTGTTTCTTAACTTCTTGTAGAGAACTTGAAGTACTAGTGACATCTAAAACTGCATTTCCTCATCTGATTTAATCTCCTGATCAGCTATGAGTCATAAACCAGACATTTCCTTACACTTTCTTCCTCTTCTCATGGTATATGGTGCTTGCCTGACAAAAATCCATGTGCAGCAGCTGCTTTCAGTTTAACAGTAGTTACTCCAATAAACCTGTGAGGAAGATGTAACAGCCTCTGTCCTGTCTTCCCTCTCCTGGCCATATCAATTTTATATACAGCCTACATCTTTATTCTAACTTGTTCTCTGCATTTTTTGCTTCCCTTGGACTACAAGACTCAACTGAAATGTAACAAAAAACCCAAACCAAACCAAACCAAACCAGACAAAAAAACCCAAAACCAACCAAACAAACAAACCCACAAAACCCCCCACAACAACAACAAAAACAAAAACAAACAAACAAAAATTAAAAGGACTGTTTCCAACAGGAGATTTCCATGTTTCCAGTAAAGAAACGCTATACAACAAAAACAACAGGTCACTTTTTCTGTTGTTAATTTAAAAACCAACAAAATCTGAAACACCCATATTTGTATTTTGGAATGTAACTGAGTTGGTTTGTCAAAAATAAAAAAGTACATTTGACTTAACCCTACCAAATAATTCAACTGACATAATATTGAGCTATAAATATGATCCTTGATGTCTGGCTACAATTTAATATGAGCTGGGAGTATGTGATTTTTCTTAATGGTTTGCAGTTTATCAGATGGATTTGTATTCCAGGTAAAACTCCTACAAGGCCCTTCAGAGGAAATTATCCCCCAGCTGAAAAAAAAATATGAAGTGGATACTCTGGATTTTGTCTTCCTGGACCACTGGAAAGATAGATACACACCAGACACGAAACTGCTTCAGGTCAGTTTGCACAATTCCAGTCTTAAAAGTAAAGTAGCAAATAAATACCTTAATGTCTGTAAAGCCTCTATTCTTTATGAGGGACCTCATCTGCTGAAAATGAAGACTGGCAGCCAAAATAGCAGCCTTACAAGAAAAGAGGATTTGAAGGGACAGGACCCTAAACCTTTGTTAAGGACCTCTGCCAACATTACATAGCTCAGAACTCAGTGAGTACTGCTGAACCGTTCTGTTTCCTGAACATACAGGTGTGCAGTAGAAATCCTACCTGGAGGAATGCATGGCCTGAGTCTTACACTCCCTAGGAATGCCTGCAGGCCCACCAACCAGAACACTTGACCCAAAGCCCATCCTGATGCTGAGAGTGGGTAAGATTTGGGACCTGCATATCCCAGCTCCACCTCTTTAATTTCCTCAGCATCCTTTTTTTGCCTGGGTCTTTGGTGCCAGCAGAGCCTCTTGATGAAATAGCATTTTCTGTATATACCATGGCATGGCTACGGTAGCACAGACTCTGACTTGTCTTGGAGTCTTTACACTCCACCTAATTAATTGGCTGCAAAGCAACATTAAGAAGAGTGCAGACTGCCCCAGCCAGACACTTCCTAAGGAAATGCCCTATGCCCAGCCCCAAATGTGGAAAAATTATGCTTATTTCTTCCCAAGCTGCCTTAACCATTCCTGTGGGTATTCCAAAATAAGTTGGCTGTAACAGCAGTAGGCAGTGTCAGTGGACTTCTGGACAGGAAGGTATTTTCAGGTGTTAAGTAACAGATTGACAATATCTGTACTTATCAACAGAGCACATACAGATACTCTCCTGATAAAATGTTCTACAACTGCCTGTTTTTATGGAAGTGCCATTTTCAATTATTTTCTTCACAAATACATCCACTTTTTTCGAGCCTGCCTCTTAAACTGAGAACCTGACAAATATTTCCTGACCCCTGCTTCAGGACTACAACACTATTTTCTGACCCAGGCCCCCTGGTTTTTTAGTTTTAAGGCTTGTCCTCCAGAAAGCTGTTTGAAAAGGAAATTTGTTTGGGGTTATGAACAACTAGTATTGAATTTACACAGCAGTAGCTGAAGAAAATGTTCCCTCCCTACAGTTATTTTGTACTCAGAGAATGCTTTCTTTTAAACTGCCTGTGTAAGGATGACTGAGCTCTTTCCACAGTGCATCCTTATCGGAACTTAGCCTTCACAACACAGCCAAAACAAACAGACGGTTTTGTTCCATGGTAGTGGACAGTCTGATGCAACTCTGACACCAAGTTGCAAAAAACTCCCATGAAATTAAGAGAAAGACAAAGAAAAAATTCCTCAGATTTTCTCATATGTCACAAACTTTCTAAAATGTATTTTTGGCAGGTACTGAAGTATGAATATATTCAGATGAAATATGTATATATTGGAAGTGGTCCAGACAAAAAAGCCAGACACAAAGAGCATCTGAAATCCTGATGACCAGTGGAAAATCCAGTATGTTGTCTCTTGCAGGCTTCTGTAAGCTGTGCAATAGAACCAGACTGGAGGGTATTTGCCATGGCTCTAAAATCACTTCCACTGTGCTGACTGGTGTTCAGTCCCTGGGGGCAAGAGCAATAAGCTCAGCAGCTTCTGCAGGACACTCATCAACAGAACTGCCCTCATAGACTGGGAGTGACAAAAAACACCCCATGCTTTAGCTACAGTTCTGCCTGTAACCACAGGATAACCACCAAGCTGATTTAGCTACAGACTGTTTTAAAACAGCTGGTAAGCCCAGATAAGCAACTTCTTCTACACAAAAAACCCAGTAAAAAATTAGGTTTTTAGGTTTACTAAGCATAAACATTGCACTTGAAGTGACTGTTACACTTATGGAAATCTGTCAGAGGGATCTTCATTGTGCAAAAACCTTGCTTCATGCCCAGATCCCAGACAAAATGGCAGGAAGTTGCTTAAGATAAAAGGAAAACAAGCACAGAAAAAAATTCTTTCTTTTAGCAGTTTTGGTGTCTGACTGAGACTGGCCAAAGAAGTACATGCTACTCTCAAGTGACCTAAAGAGCTACTACTACAGTTCAGTGCCATATTAAAAAAGTTTTTAAACATGAGGCAAAACAAAGCCACCTTGCTGATCATGTAGACATAGCTGGAAACAAGCTGAGGAGGAAACCACACACTTCCACTTGATTTGCTATTTCAGGATCAGCATCTCTAATGTTCTAGTAATAAAGAGAGAAAGTCACCAAATGACCACAAAGGATCTGAGAGTTACTCAGCTTCTCTCATGTCTCTTCCATCTCCCAGGCCTGTACCACAATGGGTTTTTGGATGCAGGCACTCAAGTATACCTGGTTAACATGAAAGTACATTACTTTCAAACCAATGTCTGCTTAACAGCCACTATGAAGCCATTTCTCTTCTTTCTAGGAATGCAACTTGCTGAGGAAGGGCTCAATTCTTCTGGCTGACAATGTAATTTTCCCAGGAGCTCCAGATTTCCTTAACTATGTCCGCAAGAGCCCTCATTTCCAATGCACTAACTACCCATCTCATCTGGAATATATGCAAGTGGAAGATGCTATGGAGAAGGCTGTGTTTTTGGGATAAAGAGAGTCATTAATAATCAACTTTTGTTTCAAAGGATGTAAATGCAACTGCACAGGTTAACTTGTCCATACTTTACAGTTTTTTTAATTTTTATTAATTTTTTATTTTGGAGCCTGTAATTAAACAAGCCCTAGTGATCTTTTTAGGTGCGGTAGAACCCAAAATACGGACTAAGTCAGGTCTGTGTCATTGTTCCACATTAACCCGGCAGACCCAAGGTGATGCACACCTTGTCTTGACCAACACAATATCAAACAACAGAGTCTGTTACTGTGAGCTCAATTTGGATTACCACACTTTGGGTTTAGGGTGAAGTGGAGAAATACACTGAAACTTCTGAAGACTTGTGTCCCCAAGCTAAACTCATTAATCATTAGCAGGAGTTGAAAAAAACATCCATGTTGCAAGAAAAGACCATTTCATGTGCCCTATTTTTGCTAAATTACTAGCATGCCTCTTGATGAAGTGAAGGCTCCTATTGTGAGATCAGATACTTCTTTGAACATTTACTGCAAAAGTTAATCATCTCTTATGTGAGAGAGAAGAGCACACACTGAAAGAAGGCAGACCCATGCAGTGATGAGAAAAACAAAACAGAATTTTGGAAACACAAACAAATAAAATTATTAATCTGCCCACGCAGAGGCAGGGAAAACTGAAGTAGTAAACAGATGAAAATAAACACAGTAACAGAGAGGTAACAAAAGGAGCAGACTCTTTCCCAAAAAATACAAAACTACATAATATTTGACCTTGAGAAAATGCTGTTTATCCTCTCATTATACTGTACATACATAGTACATGCTTTTTCGGGGCAGGGCAAGCTGCTTACTCTGAAGTGCTGGGTATGTTTAAGATGCTGCACAGAAGTAAAGTCCAGAGAGAATGGGTTTTAGCAGGTGAGTCCTGCACACCCTGGTTAACCTCAGTGCTGTTACACCATGTGAAAAGTGTGGGTTGTCACTGATAAGATTTAAAGACAAATATGAAGTCTCTAACTCATCTGAAAGATGCAGAAATCCAGTGGCATTTCCTAGCATGTCCTGCTGTGATTATATCAGGCAGCAAGTCACATTTATAAATAAAAAATAAAAATCAACAGGAGCAGGGGCATGACTTTCATTTTTTCCAAGGAATTCTCTACTGCATGTGAGGCTTCCAGACTTGCAACAGCCACAGAAAGATCCAACAGTAGAAAATCAGAGTGAAAATCAAGGATAACCATTCTTGTCTTTCCCAATATGAATTCTTTCAAGCCTGTTATGAGTTTCTTCCCTGTATAGCCCACCTTACTGCAGTGGTCCCTCCCCTGGCCTGTGTGCTGCAGAAAATCCACCTCCAGGACACTAGTAAGGAGCAGAGGTTCACCAAAAGTAAACTAGAACAGGCTAAAGTGAAAGAGTCAGTTTAAAAATGGACCAAGCAAACCATGGTGACCCAACCAGCTTGTAAAATGTTCATCTCACAGGGATAAGAGAAGGCAACACTATCAGAGTTTTCCTGACAAGTGAACTCTGTCATATTGAGAAAGACACAAGATTTCCTGTACTGGGTTAGATTAAGCAGAAGCAGCCTCAGTTGACTCTGTTGTGCTGTTCTGTGTAGAGCCAACACTGAGTTCTAACACCTCCATCTCATACTTTAAGTCAGTGATTTGTTCTGTAACACTGCTCAGCAGCACATCCTCTTGGTATTCAGCTCAACTCCAAATCATTGGACCAAAGTCCTTCAGGTGGCTGGAAGCAATTTTTGCAAAATTTGCAATGCAAAATAATCTTCAAGCACATTTACTGGAGTATAGAAGTTTCTAGAGAAAACTGGAAAATCTGGATACATACGGTGGACCAGAAAATTCTTCTGTACATCTGAAGCCTTGACTGCAAAGACTTCTCATTTGTGTTTAGCCCTAAACACCTTTGCACCTAACAGACACTCCTGTCACAGCAGGGAACATCACACAGGTTGATGAGCAAACCAGTCTCAGAAGGATGAGTAAGAGTAAACAGGTAGACTCTTCTGCACTTTAGAAGAGAGGATCAGAAAAATGCATTCTACTGCTTGTTAATAGCCAAAATTACTGTTCAAGAGACTATCAAGAAGATTAGGAAAGGTGGGAATCTGAAGAGTGGATATTTCGAAAGGTGCAGTAGTGAATTATAATGAATTGTAATGCATGCAGCAAATGTGACAGCCACCTTTTAGTATAAAAAGGTATTTTAATTCATTAGCATCTCCTACATGGCAAATTGTAAAAATAAGCACAATGTATGTACTATCAGAATATTTGCAAAATTCCATGTGTAAGAAAAAATTTTCCACTTCACTACATTTTTGAAATGCTCTTAATTATTGGTGGCATGCAATGAAAAGAAAAAGCCTGACTCAGTTTGCATGACTGACAATTAGAAAAAAGGCTTTTGGTCAGTTGAGCAAATATGATCTGGAGTCACTGACACATAAACGTGAAATCTCCCAGGGAGAAAAGGCACTTTTCAAAATAAAGTCACGCTTTGAATTCTGGGAGAACCAAAAGGCAGACAGTGGATCTTCTAATTCAAACATATTCTAAAAACCTATTGAGTGTGACTGCAACATCAGCCTATTACAGCTAGAAGACACAACCTATTTTTGCACAAACTGTGTATGGAATTGTGCATGTGAAGCATGTGTTTAAGGAGTGCCCATGACAGTTTACCACTGACAGAAAGTTCCCAAGGGGAAGAACTCCTCTAAAACTACACACAGCTCTCTGCAAATTCTCACAGCTCATGTCAGAAATGGATGATCTCACTGAATACTAGTAATTTACATCTATTCTCCAGATGACAGTTACTGTCTGGGTTGTCTTTGTGATTCAGGGACTACATGAGAGTGAGGTCTGGTTTCTGCCAGAGCCTCTTTGTTACCTCAAAGGGACATGATACTGTCTTTCAAAATACTGAACCAATTTGGTGTACAAGAAAGGAGAAGGATTTAAGAGGAAGTCAAACCTAGCACTACTGCCTTCTGCATAACAGCACCCATGGAAGCAATCCCTCCATCAGAATTTACTTGTCTGAGTACAGCGCAGGCATCGCACGTTTGTACAGGAGCCACTGCCTCCCACCGGCATGAGGAAGTGAAAAGCAGCTCATTGGAGAATTCTGAGCAATGAGTCAAACACTAAATGCAGTCAGTGAACGAGACATAAAGAAACCCCTACAAGAGCAACAAGAAAAGAGAGACCACTGAGGTCCCAACTCTCCCACCCAAGGTGATACCAGCAGGGCAGTCCTTACTTGGCTGAGCAATCATTAGGAATCAGTAATAAGGTACCTTACAAGTAACAGCTATGATTGCTGTGCACACACACACACACATTGAACAGAGTACCAGTTTAAGTATTCGCCTCTGTCTCTACAGCTCAGTTAATGGCATTATAAAGCACCTTCCTGTTTCAAAAGATCCCCAGCAGCTTGTACCAGAACAAGATCCTGCCACTGCTGTGCTTCAGAGACCTTCAAAGTAAGACACTAGGGAAGAGACCCTTGAGGACAGAAGATTACCCCAAGACACCACTGAAACCTGAAACAGATGAAGGCTGTGGTATTTCTTGCTCATTGTTACCAGATTAACCTTTCACCTGCAGGACTCACCGCTTCCATTTGCCCAGACTGTGATAAGCTGGAAATGAAATGATTTTGACAGCTATAAAATGTCACTTGTAAAAACAACATATTTGTTTTAGTTCAGTACCTTACCTACAGCATCTGCTATTCACTGCCATATTAGTGCACCCACAAAGGGAAAATCAGATTCCTCCCTGCAGTGGAAGAATGATGACACCAAGGTGCAGGATGCTAAGCCCAGAAGCCCACATATTATCACAGCACTTGTGAAACTATCCTCCAGCTGCAAGAACAGAGCCAGAGATGATTTTACGAAACACCTGGGGATGTGTTTAAGTCATCCGAAATAAGGAGGGAAGGTAAGCTGGAGATTACATTCAAAGTGCTGTTTGCAAACATTTGCATGCAAATGAAACCTTATAGTGCTGTGAATGGTACAATCAAGAATTCATATATGGCAAACTCTGTTACTGACACTGATTCATCAACTTCTCACTCACAAGAAACCTGACCTCCATTCTCTAAGACCTTGCAGAACATGCTGTGGAGATTTATCAGGTTTTGTCAGGCTTCACAAAGGCATGGTGGTGAATATGGTGTGTTTAGGTGTGCCAGTCACTGACCTCACAGAGATGAGGCAGTCCTCAAGAGAATGAGTATCTACTGGTAACTGGCTGTTACCTTAAATACATGGGTGACTCTTCATTAGCAGCATTTTCTTCTATTCCATAGTACCAAATGTAAATTATTTAGCACATCCTCAAAATAACAATTTCTCATGTCAACCAAACCCCATGCATTGCTACAATTTGTTTTTCTTACATACATTTCAGAAATGTGCAATCTTTGCAAAGTTACATGGATTTTATGACTTATTTGGGAAAGGTTAATAACTTCCCAAATGGAAAAGCTATCAGCATGTTCTGTGCTCACAGATATGCTGGCCCTTGAACAATGGTGTTGATGTCTTTCCCACAGAAATATGCTTCTATATTAAAAAAGAAAAAAAAGGCATGATCTACAGTCCAGGGTCATGCTACAACTCCAGCATATGGCAGTGAGTCAAAAATGTTCAGCTTTACTCATTTATAGGACATTTCAGTTGCCCCTCATTACCACTGACCTTTTGCTAACACACAGCATTGACCTGAGCTAGGGTTGAGTAATCCCTTGCCACAGAAAACTGCTGCTGCAAAAGGCAAAGAATATTTGAGATACCTGATGTAACAAAAAGATAACCAATGGCACATGTATTCTTTCCAGGCATGGTTTATTGAAAACACACCAAATTGTTATCCTACATACCTGGTTTCTAACAAGCATTCTACTTGTCTGCATTATGGAAAGATCCTATCATAATAATAATACATTCCGTCACGGTAACATTTGTTCTATGAAAAGCATAATCCACCTTTTTTTTCCTCTCCATACTTGTAAAATCAAACCATTCTAAGTGTTTCAGTTTATAGTACAGTGTAAATACAATGCAAAAATCCCACCAGTCTAAACTACAGAGAGAATGTTGAGCAGTATTACAGAAAACACATTGTTGATTTTTTTTTTAATTCTCCTACCATGAAAATTTTAAGGCACGTGATAGTTACAAACACATTAGCTACTAATTACCAGTAAGCTTCTTAGTCTAGTTATTTTGCTTTTTCTGAACAGTAAGAACCAGATTGGCAGGCCTTGTAGTATCTGCACTATCTTCCTCCTCACCTTGGACTTCAGATCATTCTACCCTGATGTCAAGACAGAAAACAAAGGCTCATATCATCTTCCCCTTAAATGCACTAAATTAGTTACTTTATCAGTAAATCAGAGAATTTCTCTGTCAAAGATAAGGAAACACCAGATTTTAGGGGCATCATAACAAAGAAATTTTGCAAGAAACTACACCTATATAAACACCTTCAAAAACTCCACCCCAACAGCACAAACCTGCTGGCTGAAGGTATTGGCACACTGTAGGTTTCACTGAGCCAGCAGTCGCTCAGCACAGGAGTCTATAACCACTCTTATGTGCCCATTTGGCTTCTGAAGCTTTGCTTACTCGAGGGTTTGACATGTGCACCTCTCTCACAGGTAGCTGAGCCTATGCTCAACCTTAAGGCAGGTAACAGAAGGTAACTCACCACCTTCAGTCTCATAGAACTGCTCTAGGAGTGAAAACTGCTTTACCTAGCATAAGGCTTTCCTGCTAGAAAGCATTACTGAAACTGCTCCTCAGAGCTGGCACCAACTTAGGAAACTGAAACAGATGTGCCACCCCTGGCTTTCTTCATGTGTCCCTGACAGCAAGTCAGTTCCTAGTCCCCAGGTTAGTCCTTTTTGGGGCATCTTGGCAACAGAGATCCAATTTGCTTCCCTGGTAGGAGCACAGTCAGAACCAGAAGGTCTGAGCATTTGGAAGCAGATCTGGGATAGGCAGCAGTTATGCCAGAAAAGAAGACACTGAAGATCAGGACCTACGGCTGCCCGAGCTGTTCCCTAGGGAATGTTTCAAGCTGACAACACACACTGAGTTGCATTTATGGCTATATTGCTACTTAAATCCACAACAGAACCAAAATGTCCTATAGCCTTGCCTTTTTGCTCTCCTTGGATTCTGAAGACACACTGACTGACCTGGGGAGCACGGCTGCTCGCACATTCACTTCATGCTTTGCCAGGGGAGTTGGCACACAATATTTTTCAACTTGCACAGCTCAGTGAAAGTGCTTGGGAGATATGCGAGCCATCTTCCTGGCAAGAAGATTCTACAGTAATCACATGCTGAAAGAAGTCTCCCTTTCCCCTGTGTTGTCTCGGCCCTGACTGGGCCATCAAATTTCCTCCTCCTCTTTAACAGGAGTCTTGCAACACCATCACTTCCTTCCACAACCATCCCTCCCACTACAATTTCTGCAGGTAGAAATCTCTTCTACCCCAACCCCTTACAGGCAGATTCCCTCCGGTTTTCACAGTGGAATCAACAGGAAAAGAGGAGGTCACGTACCTGAGCCCTAAAAAGCACTGCCTGCCTTTTAGCAGGAGACTCTAAACCCTACTGCAGCATTAGTCACACACACTGCCGCTTTCCCTTCTTTACATACAGTCCCTGCTGCCAAAATACAACAATTACGGGTTCATCCACCCACATCCCAGAACAGCTCCAACAGCAAGTCACACTTGTGCCAACAACGGGAGAGGTGAGGGCAGGGGTGGGCACACATCCCATCAGTGAGCTTCTGGCCACAGACAAAAAGAACATTAAATCACCAGACCTGGTTCAAAGTACCTCGCTTTGGACCTCAGCAGGTGGGCTGATCATACAAGGTGATAGTCTCACATACAAGTCATCCCCCAACCTGTTTTCTTTCCTCACCATCCAAACAACAGTTTGTTGAGAAGAAAAAACCCCACAGTAATGCTGAGGATGGGTTATTGCTACACACTTGGGAATTAGTTGTCAATGTAAGGCATGGGAAGGTGGGGGTTTGATGTGTGATTCCCAGGGGAAGCCTTGGCCCATCAACTTGGTATCCAACTTCTTGACACACCATCCTCCGATTTTCTGCAGCAATAAACCATGTTGTCAGCTCACAACTCTGCTGGCTGCTGTAACACCCCCAGGAAAACAAAGAACAGTTTGCTACCATGACCTGGGCAGCCACTGCCATCTAACCTGATAGGGAAAATTCAGGGTGCAGTGTAAATACCAAAAAGACTTGTGGGAGAAGTGAGATTGGGTCTGAATCTGCTTCTCAAATATCCTTAGTGTTTTTAGCCTGTTAATGACAGAGATCAAAGTAGACTCCAACCCAGATTCTGAGTATCTCTGTAGTGTCCCACTAAAAGCCATGGGATATCTAGGATTGGAAATCATGACTATAATTGGCCCCCAGTCACTTCACTTGCCCCTCCCTGCAGTTTTCTCTGTTGATTTTTCATTGGCTTAGAAATATCTGCACAGTAACTAAACCACAAAGTCTTAGCAGAGACTCCTTTCAACAGTCAGGTCTTTATTTTAAGTGAACTTTTTCTCAGACTCCTTTGGTAAATATATGGTTTGAAGTAGATCAGGGACAGACTGACAGCACGGCCCTTCTCTTACACTGTTCTAGTCAGCTACAAAGCAGGTTCCATTGCTAATTACTGAACGTTTTTAAAAAAATCCTTTCATATACAAAAAGAATACACCAAGTACATAACCAAAAGTGATATAAAACTCTTCTGTGTAGCTTGGTTAAAAGGGTCTCCGCGTATTGGCAGAACAAGTATGAAAAGAGCACCATTGATATAATATACAGTCAACGATGTATCTGGTTTCATTGCCACACGTTATGTCTACACAGAGAGACACTGCCCCGACACAGATAGTCACAGGTGCCTCTCTTTGCTTCCCTTGATCCGCTGAGCATCTTTGGCCCAATAGGACTCTCATGCAGGTGAAAAAACAAATCTTTGCTATGTTGATTTGCTCCAAGCAACTTCACCTTCCCCAGGATCCAGAACGACACTGCAACGTATGTGGAAGATGAGGGTCAAAAAGGGAGGGTGCGAAGCAGCACACGTATCATCCAAATCACTGACAGCTTCTGGCATCAGTCTTTTTCCCTGAATCAACAAATGCTTCCCTCTCCTGCAAACTACTTTACATGGTTTTGTTAACCTATTCTCTGCACAACAATATATATATATATAGATATATAGACTTTTTATTTATTTATATATATGTATTCATGTCAAATTTTTAATATACTCAAGAAGATACAAAGCTCTTGGTACTTGCTTTTTTTAAAGTTTTTAAATTTTTTTTTACAAAAAATGTAATGGTTACTATTACAGTAATATTTTGGGGGAGGTGAGATTGTTGGATACTTCCCCTTTTTAGTTACAAAAGGAACGGCAGGCACTGAAAACTGCAAATGATGTTTGCTAGACTCAAAAATGTGCTTTCCAGTCACACCGTTTTTAGGAGCTTGTTTAAAACTAAATGTGGCAATCCAAGAACAGTGGCAACCAAGTAAAATCAGCGAAAGTCCTCTCATGCTGCTATTGAGACATTTGCTTCCTATTCTCATCTGCTGCCCTCCCTTGACCAATGCCTGGAGAAAATCAGTGATCTGAAATCATTTCGTTCCTGGCATTTCCCAATACCACATTTGCAGAGTATGTTCTCTTGAGGTAAACATTCCCCTACAGAAGGCAGGCCTTGGCATCCTGGAGGAGAGCTGCTGCACACGGGTGATTTTCACGTCAAACAAAATATGCAATCTCAAAACAAAAAGCAAAGGAACACAGAAACCACGAAATGATTTTAAAATGCCAAACCAGTTCCCTTTGTGGCATTTTTCATCAGGATCTACAGCCCAAAGCAAACATGGATCCAACACTGAAAAATTTATCATCAAATGTAAGTGACAGACCCATCTCAAATTTATAGTGTGTTCAAAATAAGACATCCTACAAAAAAGCTCCTATTTCCTTCAATGTCTTAACAGCTATGGCAAAAGTAGTTTATCATCATCAATGCAACAATGATAACATTTAACATGTAAAAGCTCCTTATTGCAATCTCTGAGAACATGAAAATAAAAAGCCAGCCAGCTCCATTTCCCAGCACAGATTTTTGAACCAGGGACATTGAAACCTTCCATAAACTGCTTTTCAATACGTGGAAATAAAAACAGAGACATTACAGAATTCAAAAGGCAGAAGTATTGTACACCAGATTATAATGATAATATAGCACTGTGATTGATATAGCTTACTCTAAAAGCAGATTATACAGCTTGCATCAATTTTTTCATCCACTCTCCAGTTCATTTAACTAGCATTTTATAGTTTTTGTTCTGCATTTTCTCCCTTCATTGAAATCCAATAAACCAACTCAACATTCCTGCACTTTCTGTGGGAATAATAAAGAAAACCTAAACATTTTTCAGAAAGCCTTCAAAAACGTTGTGAGTCACAGTTCAAAAGAAATCCCCCCAAACAAAAACCAAAACAATGAGCCCCAAACCAGAAAAGTGCTATTCTCCTCGTGGCTACACCTACGGTATCATTTCAAATATCCTGCAGTTCCTCTCTTGCTGTGAAGCTGCCGCATGACCTGCACTTCTCCAGCTTGGCACCATCCACATGGTAAGAGTCACCTAAGAACGCAGCCAGCTACATGGAAGCTTGGATTCTCTTTTCTTGTTTTTCTTCTTGCAGGAGTGGGAGGGAGGGAGGGGGAGGCGGTGGCTGTTTCTGGTGGGAATGTCAGGGAGTTAAGCAGCAGAGTGTCTCGCTGTAAGGCATCGTGCTCCGCTCGGCGATGGCACTCGGGTGGGTTCGCTCCCCACGCCCTCCTGGGACCTGCAGCCCTCCCAGTCTGAATGGCAGTGGTGACTGATGAGATCCTCTGGGTCGATTCAATGTTTGTTTCTCCCCCTCAATTTAAAAAAATATGGTTGGACTTTAGCCCTGCAAAATAAAGTCAGAACTGATTAATATCAGTCATTAGCACAGCCGTGGTGATCTCCATCACCTTATGGTAGGACAGTTGGAAATGCCAACCCTATGCCAACACATGTGTTCCTTGAAGGGCATATCTGGGAGAAAACAAGCACAGACTTCGTTTTTCAAAGTCAGGACCCCACCTGTAGGGCTTCACTGCTCAGAGCAGAGTGCGGGAGTGAAGCAGGCACCACAGGCACACTGATCCCTGTGCTTGAGTCACCATGACTGATCACGCAGCACTGAGAAGCTGAAAGAGGCCAGTGGTGCCAGGACCTGCTCCATGACAGCACCTCACAATGCTGAATGCCTCCTCTGGACAGGTGCTTCCAACCAGGAACAGAAACAATCTGCTAATACCTCGCATTTCTACTAGACTGAAAGGAAGGAGAGGAAAAAATATCCAACACCACCACTCAAAAACACACAGGAGTTTTCTCTCCCACTAATGCAAGGGATTTCCATGTAGAATTATGGGGGTTGATGACAGTTCATGGTTTAGAATTTGGGCCTTTAAAATCTCTTGCCCACTCTGATGGGGAAGTTTCTCAGTGCCTTCATGACAGTCACAAGAATTTTCCTTTAGTCATAGCTGGGGGCACAACACCTGCTGTTCCAAACATAGCATCCTCTGACAGAGTGCCAGAAGGTATCACTGGGGTAACTTGAGCAAGACAGCAGGACACAGATTAGCAGTGGCAGGAGCAAAGAAAGACTGGTGACATTACTGAGGAACTTGGCATGTGGCAAAGGCAGACAGCTAGAACACAACAAAAAGGCACCTTTCTTTAGTGACACACAATTAAAAAAAAAAAAAAAGAAAATGCAAAGTGGGAGTTGTGGGTCACTGCTTATTGTGTAACCAGTATCATCTCTCCTTGCAAAGTAACTTGTGTACACTCAGCAGCTTTCCTGCTGTAATTCGTGGGAACCTTAGGGGACATCCAAAAATAGTCAAGGATACGTTTTTTCTTAAGTCTCAGGCTAATCCTTATAATGAGCATTGAGGGAGAAAAATGGTTGGAAGCAGGAACGCACTACTCAAATTCATTCCCATGGCCTAACAGCAGAAATATTTCACATTTCAGCTGACAACTAATCATTCACAATATTAATTTTCTGCCTGGCTATTTGACAGGTTATTTTTAATCAAACAGTGGTGTTTTATTGCATTTCATTAAAGATACACTGAATAATATAAACACCACTTTTTTTCTTCCAAAGGCACTTTCTTGTATCTGTAAGTTAGCAGTTAGATTTGAAGAGATTCCACAGCTATAACAGATCATGCACAAGAAAAAGTTATTCACTAGCCCCAATTACCATTAAAAGGACCTACCATGCATGCAAATTAGACCCAGGAGTCAACAGGCTGGGGTTTAATGTCACGGGCATCCACCAGATTCACCGAAGCCCTGTTACTCCTGTTAATGTTTTTCCTATTTGTGTCATTCTGCAGCACAGGGTGAGGAGTTAAAGCAAAACAGAGCGGATTAATCAAACAAAACCACCAAACAAAGTCAGCTTAAAGTAGCACAAGGGAAAATTAGTCATAGAGGAAGAAACAAGATCAGCAAAGGCACAATACTGACAAAAGCATCTGCAACAGTCAAAAGGTCACACTTCCCTGGATTCCCAGCCTCCCTTGAGCTCATGAGCCAGAACACCCACAGCCACACTTTTATTTGGAAGCACAGGGAGAAGAGCAGCAGCTGCTCAGCTCTGCCCAGGTGAGGGCAGGGCTGTGTACAACAGCCTGGATTCAGGCTTGGTGCTCAGAATCAAGAGGCAGCACAGGCTGTAGGTCACCACTGTTGAGGTGAAATGCTTTTTCCCCTCTTTCTCATAAAAGCAAATCAGCCACTTGCTGAACTCTGATGTGCTTTACTTCAGTCATACACTGGAGTTAGGGCTGCTTGACATGATTTTGAGGGTTGCATTGGACTACTTTAATGAATTTCAAGTGGAAAAAATAACAAGTACTTGTTATTTTTTCTACTTTATCCTATTTTCCTTAAAAAGACTTCTCTTGCCAAGCTCTTATTGATCAACACTTATATAACTTAACTGCATCCATTCCTGCTGCATCGTTGCAGAATGTACTAGAACTGTGATGAGTGAACTAGAAGTTTATTTGATTGATACTGGCTCAAGCAGGACCATCTCTTGCCAACTGGAGAAGGGGGACACATTGTAGGACTTGAGTAATCAGCTTTAAAAAATTTCAGGCAGATTGAAGCCACTCTCCAGGGTATTCCTTCATGGAAAGGCAGAACACAGCAGGAAATGCCTGACTAGACAAGTTAAAACAGGCAGGCTGGTGCAGTAGGACAACTTCCTAGTTTACCATCTAGGGAAGTATTTTTCTCTAATTCCCATTTTTTTATTTCCCTGTTCAATTATGGGTTTGCCTTTCAACTGACTGAAGTTTAACTGTTTCCACTCAACATGAATCATCTGAATTTTCTGGTATTATCAGCAATGTGCTGAAGGGCAGCCTTCTGCAGACTAGCAATAGTGTCTTTTACCACTGACTCTTATTTCAATGAATTCTCATTTTCCTTCTCGAAATTACTCCCCCAGGGGAAAACGCAAGTTTGTTTTAAGGCCAGGGAGAACTGGTGGCCACAGCATTTAGACTTTTTACTCTGAAAAAGTACGGAAGTGCAACAGAAATTACCTACTGAGTCACATTTGCATGCAGCCCATAATACAAAAGGCCTTGTAAAGTAATAATTATTTTTAACTAGAAAGTAGTCTAAATTTGTATTTAGAAGGACACACATAACTTTCCATGTCTCTTCTTCCCTCTCCATCTCCCTGGCCTATGGCCATGGTCCACCATCAGGACTGTGAATGAGTGTTGCAGAAATGAGTACTATTCACCACACTGCTGGACATGGACACACAAGATCACACCCATTTCTCATGGTGAAGACAATAAAGCAGTAAGACAATCTGAAGAGACTTGTCAGAACAAAGTCTGAGCACAGTTACACAGCTCAGGACCAGGGAATGCTGCCTGGACAAAGGTGACAGAACAAACACTTTCTATTTTTACAACCTCATCCATTTACAAGAGTACAGCAACTACCTGCATTTGCTCCTGCACTGGAAAGCAGTATTTTGTTTTTATTTCTAGTTAGCCAAGTGCTAAGTTACAAAATAATGCCTTTAATGTGAAATAAAAAAAGGCCCTTTACAGCCCCCTGGTGAGTGACTACCCTGTTTCTGATGAGGACACTCTATTCCTTTCTTCCCAAGCCACTAACTAGCACTCAGTGGGAGCTCACTTTTAAAGGTTCCTTCTCGGAGGCATCTCCTGCATTATCACTGGTCTTGTACTTGCGCTCCTTGTCCCGGTGGTCGATGGTAGAATATCCATCTGAGGAGAAAACACAACAGTCAGGCGTGAGGCACAAACGAGAGCAGAAACAGAGCTGATGCAAGCAGAATTCCTCAGCAGAGGAAAAGGAAAACGAACCACCCCAAGCCAAAGGCAGCCTGCTTCTCACGTGCTCCAGCTCTAAAATTTCATTTTTACCAGCTAAAAACAAACAGAAAAGCCTTCTTTTTATAGCACTGCCAGATGCTGGCACTCATTAGCAAGCAGCACTGTTTTCATCCCAGCCTACTGCACTTTTTAGTGTGCTCAAGGAAAGCAGCAAGTTGTCATCTCATGCCCTGTGGCTAATGAGCTCCAAATTCAGCCCAAATCCTGTGTTCCTTGCTTAGTAGCCTGATTAATTGGCTGTGTTCATTCGCTGAATGCTCTGCAGCCTGTTCCCACTTTTCCTGAGCCTAACTACTAGCAGGACATGACAATAATTTGGAAGAGTCCCCATCAGAGCACTGAGAAAAAGGACTTGTCGAGTTGGAAGAAATCTCAATGCAAACCCTGCTGTGCTTGGGCTGTCTTTCATTACGAAGAAGGACCTGTTGGTGTCTTTTCTCCTGACAACTAAGGAAGAGCATGAAAGCATGATGAACACAAGGAAGAAAACTGAGAGAGGGTTTTATAAAGAAATGGCTGCAATTATTTCAGAACCTTTGCTTTCAATCGTTGTCAGACAATGCAAAACTTAATTTATTTTCATGATGCATCAAATCTCCCTCGTTATCAGTGACAAATAGATCCTTGCCTGCTCTGCTTTGACAGCATTGTAATCTGAAGTAAATGACACTCGAATTTATACCTCCTTGTAGGCTTTTGTTTTCCCCTGTGTAACTGAGAAATCATTAATATTTTCTTGTCCTGACAAACTGTATTTTTAGAAGACTACAAAAAAGTTTACATGAACTATCAAAATGCCCCTCTCTTTGTTTATTACTGGCCTGTAACAGGCCATTAAGGAAAAGTGAGTGATGTGTTTGTGCCTTCTCACGGCACTGTTTGCCCACATGACAACTGCACACAGAGCCAGGTCAGAAGGAGAACGGTTGCAGTGTTCTGTGTGCCTCAAACCCAAGTGCACACAGACCTGCAAACAAGCACCTGAAGCAGGATCTATTTTTGCCATGGATGATTTAACCATGCTGACCAAAAATAACTAAGGAATTCTGGAATTATACACGTAGTTCACAGACCATAAAGCATGATTTGCTACACAGCACTTAACTTAAAATTTCTTTTTGACAATCAAGATGCCTGACATTCTTAGCTATTTGTTTTGAACAAAAAAAAGAAAAAAACCCAGCTGCATCCAGCTACCCAGCCAGCACTTGTGGAGAAAGCACAACTGATTAATTCTCTCAAATGACAACCATGAACACTGCTAGTAGGCTATGTCCTTATCTACAGATTCATCATTCATTTAGGACAAAATACTTCACAAAAGTATGTATTAAATTATGGAAAAACAGAAAAATCAAACTTAGAGCAACTGGGTGGTAGCTTTTTACAATCTCACAGTAACTGTACTCACAAGGATGTAATTGATCACTTTGCATTTTTTTTAGTGCCATTATGGGTGATCCACAAACACTTCTGAAAGCAATTGCCAAGACACAATGGGAACCTTTAAACTACCCCCAGAAAGCAACAGCCACTAAGTGAAGGATGGCAGCTGTGATATTTCCCAGGGAGTAAAGTCATTAGTAGACTGTAATAATAAAAAAATAAAAAACCAAGCCAGATCTTTAATACTATGAAGAAATTAAACCCCCCAAACTTAGCCAGGACACATCAGCAAGAGGAAAATCCCACATTTGCACTGGCAGTAATTTGACAACAAAGAACACTCAAGAACTTTGCTCTTTGTATCTAAATTCCAACACATTTTGCATTTCATCCTGCAGGCCCCTGGCCTGCACACAGAGCAGCACTGGTGGGCCACGTGTCCAAAACCCACACACTGTGCTATGCCTCTGTCAAGATAAGCAGCAGGAGAGATAGGAAGTTTATGATTTGATCAAATGAAATTAGAAATATCTTGGAAAAGGCTGCATCAGAGAAGTAACACCTCACTGCCTTGAGAACCATGGCTCTGCAAGGAAGTTAAAAATACTGCTTCTCCCATGTTTCAGAGTAATTTGAAGAAGCCATCAGAATTAATTGTTTCTGTGGCATAAAGATCCATACATATCTTGCTGCTCCAAGGTATAACTACATCATTTTGACTTAATACAATCCCTTGTATAGACAAAAGTTACATTGGTCAACAGAGGGATGTCCCACCCTTGGTTTGTTTACTTTTCTCTCTCAGGTTCCTGCTTGTTGCTGTCTCTATTCTCCATCTCCCTCTCACTCTACAGCAACATTTTTATGTCATCATAAATTACAGGACCAAATACATGGCAGTCAGTGTCAGTCCATCTCTGCCCTCACACAGCTCTTGACTTAAAGAAGAACAAAACCTCTAGCCCCATCAAAGAGGAGGAGGAGAAAGGAAAAGTCATGCCTGAAGACATGGAAGACAGTGGCATCTGAACTCTGTGTCTCTGGTCTGAACAGTTTCACCTCCCAAGTGCTCCTGTCTGAGTGACTGCAGGTTAAGTGAGGGTCACACAGAGTTCTGGAGGACTTGGCACAGACTGGAGATCACTGTTCTGCTGGGGGCAGGGCCCCAGGCACATGGTGAGCACTGCTGCTCTGGAGAATGCCTGACAGATCTAAGCATCCCACGGGAACTCACAACAGGCTTTTCTTCTACAGCACATCCACACCCTACCCAGGCTGCTCCACTGCCCCAGACAGCAGGGATCTGACTGCTCTAGCACTGCCAGCTGATGGGGAATGTATCCTTTCTGCCTCCCTAACCACTGAGAGCAAAGTGATTTCCTCTGTTGAGAAGGATAACCCCCACTGCATTAGCAAAGAAGCTGAGACAGCACCAGCAATTTCATTTTGTGATCTTGAAGCAGAGCCAATGTGGGTTAACAGGAAAGGCCCAGGACAGCCTAAATGTTGGTGAGAAGAGCCCATAGAGGAAGGTCAGACAGGTGGGGATGTTCTGGAACCATCAGTACTGTATATACTCTGCAGCGGATGAACACTGGACTGGAAGGTACAGTTCCTTCCAGAGTGGAAGGAGAACAAAAACTCCAAAACACAACAGTCCACAATGAAGCTAAAATCAGAAAATACAGCCTAGAGCAGCCTTCTCATGTTAGGATGCCCATAAGACAAAAACCACACAGCACTTGGAAGAACCTGAAGAAAAGAGATGAAATGTTGTTATTTCAGTTCCCCTGAATTAAGGATAGTAAACTGGATAAATTAAGTTAGTCTCTTTTCAGCTGACCTCCGAAATAGCACAAAGTTATAGTCATATTGGAAGTAAAAGGCACTCAAGAGCTGAGATCTGGAAAACTTGACAGATCTCATCTTCTAAGGTGATAAAAAGACTCGAGAACAGCATGGCCCAAAGAATCTGCCTGGTGCTGTAAATTTGCATTTTGTTTTGTACTCAGGGCTGTACCAGTAATTCCTGAGAGCATAAGGCAGCAATTAATACCGAGACTATAAACAATCAGCACTACCCATTCTGCAGCACCTGCCAGCACACAGCTATTCCTGCCAGGCAATCCTCTCTGAAGATTTTCTTCCATTGCAAGAACAAATGTTTCAGTGTTTCCTAAGGCAAAATACATATGGACAGTTCATTCATGGCAGGTGGCATTTCATTTTTCCAAGAATACAAAAGGTAATATATACCTGTTATTTTACTTTCTTGGCTCTAACTTGCTATTTTATTCAGCCACAATCACTAATAGCAGCGTACCAAACTGTTTGATCTGGAGGCATTCATATAGGTGGTGCATTTAAATAAAAAATAGCAACTAGGAGAGGTACAGCAAATTCTCAAGAGACCACACAGCACCTTTATCTACCTTAGTAAGGAAAAAACCCTCTGGAAGTTGAACACTACAGAGCTTATCAGTCTCAAAGCACATCACTGACAGTGACTCTTCTCAGTCTATAGGAAAAGTCTCAGGCTTGTTTAGATGAAGGTAAATGGAAAGTAGAGCCATCAATATCACACACACTAATCTATTTTTGGTTTTACCTAGAAAAGTAAAAGCAGAACAGATTTAAACACCAGCAATACACTGAAGGAAATTTTCAACTCTTTTCTTTCTGAATCCCACAGACTTCCAGATCTGTAAAAGGGAATGCAGCTGCCTCAGGGACCAAAGAGGAGAATGAAAGCTGGGTCACTGTACCTCCAATATATGCATTAAGTAGTGGAGAAATTGGTGTGTACACTCTACATGTATACAAAGGGAAAAAAAAAAGACAACGACCAATCTTTTGTGAGGTAATGTTCTGTTTTTAAATGTCAGCTTTATCCATCTGAAATAATATCTCCTAGAGAAATAGCTGAACTTTCCTGTGAGTGACAGTGTGCTCTATTGGAACAGACAGAGTCTGATCTATAACTGAATTTACCTGGGCCAAGTTCATCCATAGGTATCATATCACGACTCCCAGACTTCTCATTATCTAGAAAACAGAAGCATTGGAACAACTTGAGGTACATTTGCTTTGCTCAAAACCTGGTAGTTTTGAATTAGTCACAGAACCAGAGAGGTCCATAAAGTACTGAATCCAGAGATTATAGTAAAAGAAAAATTCCCGAACTATTCAGCTGTTATCTATTCAGAAAGGGAAGCCTGAGTTGAATTCTCCAGAGGGCACATATAATCTATGTATTTTCTGCTTTGGCACTGCTACACAGGGCTTCCTCTCTCCAACAGAAACCACAGTTCTTCTGCTTTGGACTACCTGCCACAATTAACAAGCTTCTCTTTGGTCTCTTCAGAATAAAAGAGAAAGAAAATAAGTAAGGGTGCAGCTTCTCATGGCACACAAGCCAATCCAGCAGCCTGCTGAGCCAACAGAAAACTAATCCACAAAGAAAATAAGTTTCTTGTCACGTCAGCAAGCTGACCCAAATCATCCTCTGTGTGCATAACGTGCCAGGTTTGATCAAAGACAGGGAAGGTGGAAACAGGCAGGGTAGTGTGGGGCTGTTGTTTCTGCAGTAACCTGCAGTTAGAGCTGAGAAAGTGCACAAGGCAAATCCTGCTCTTAGCAACCAGAGCCAGGCTGAGAGACACAGGAATCATGGTGAAATCAAGCTACACTGGTGTGGGTGTGGCTGTGCATCATGGAAAAGCACAGACAGGATTAGCTGGACCTTGAATAAACTCATCTCCAATAAAAAAAACCCTGCATGGTATAGGAAGAGGCTGTGCCAAAATGGGCACATTTATTTAAAAAAGAGAAAGACTCCAATACAGAGTAGGGCAACCCCACTTGCAGGAAGATTTAACTGGTAAGACTATGTTCAAGTTGAGTAAACAGTATCAGTAGTGTACACTTTGTAAGGGAAGAAATTCTATCCATCTCCAGGTAATAGGGACTGATTATTTTGAGACTGCAGCATAAAAAATCACACACAAAGAATGCATTTTTACCCCCTTGTGCTGTAACACAGTCAGAGCAAATCCAGAGAACCAGTAAAGCACTATATGACAAGTGATAAAGAGCAGAACTCACCTTGACTTTTATCCACCAGAGGCAAAGTGCTGTCATCGTAGCCAGACCTGCCAGCAGTACCTTTGGAGCCCTTTGGAGCTGCAGAAACAGACTGCAAGACAAAACCCACACAAATACCAAATTGCTGCTCATGGAAACTGAACAATACAAATAAACAAACCAACAAACAGCATGGAGAGAGATTATGGAATGCTCTTAAGCCTCCCTTCTGTTGATAATATGCAACTGGAGTATTTTTTATTTTATAGATTTGGTGGAGGAGTTTTCTTCCTATTTTCTCAATGGCAGCACTGTTGCCCTGTAAAGGCCTTCCACAAGACAAGGTGAGGAGGCTGCATGTCAAGCAAAGGTGGCTTCCCTAGGCTGCTGTACAGAATGTTTCAAACAAGACAAAACTAAGATGAGATATGCTAATTCTTCCACCAGTAAATTGGGGCATTTGGGCTGTACAGGATTGCAAAAGTCCCCAAACCTAAAGAGCTACATTGCACAAACCACAGCAAAGCATAGCCAGCAGCTCTGTGCAGGATGGTGTACAGGACTGAGCAGGGTACAAACCACTGTGCTCTCACCTGGAAGAACAGAAGTGAAAACGAAGATCTACAGACTGTAAGATTAGCCTAAGTAAGGACATCTCCACTCAGGCGTTTTCAGAACTAATTTAAGATCTTTACCTGAAAGTGTGACTTGTTCCATCCATCCTTCTGAAGGGCATTTCGTAGCTCTTTATAGCTCCAGATCATCTGAAGAATGTGAGATGCAGCTTTTGTTTCTCTGGGAGACTGGCTGATTTGCGAGATAAAATTACCGTTTAAGTATCAAGCAATGTCCGAGTATTTGTATGTTAATACCTAATACTCCACACAGCAATTATTTGAACACATAAGTAATGGGATATATGTGAAATCATTCAGTGACTTCTTCATATCTATATGTATTTGCTTACAAAAACGGAAATCAAAATCTTATGAATTTTGCACATTTCTGTTTTCACATGTATTGCTGGACAAATACTGAGGCCATGGCGACCCTTTTGTCTTGTAGCTGCCATTAACAAAGAACAGACAGATTCCATTCTACCTGGATTTATTCAGGAAAAAGAAACCCAAACCAAAAAATGTTCTAAAGCACTTTTCAAACCTTCACCCCAATGTACATCCATTCCTCACAATTCAATGAAGTTGCTCCATGGTTTAAAATACCTTACACAGTAATTCGGTCAGCAAAAAAATAAGCTGTTTGTAAATGGAAAACGAAATTTTATCCATTCCTTACTAAGTCAGTACATAGACACCTTTTATAATATAAAACAGGTCTAGGTTTTTGGTGGCTCCCATATTTTGTAACAATACAACCCAAGAAGGCTACTTCAGCCACTCTCCCAGAAGTTTGCAGCAAACACACCTACAATGTCTAATGGGCTGAACTACACATAACAAAATTTCCTCTACTGCAGTCAGAACACAGTTCTGAAATGGAAGAAAATTTGTCACTTCAAATTACCACCACCAGCCCTTTGGCCAAAACAATTACTGCACATCATTAACTATTTCACTTGAAAGAAACAGAGTTCATCACTGGCATGCCAGGAGTGGAACACTGCCACAGAAAAAAGGCCTGAACTAAAACCAAAGATCATGGTTTTACTGTAAACGCTGCCAGGTAATTGTATATATGGCGCTAAGATGTCTCTGACAAGAAGAGCATGTCTAAACATGACTGAAGTGACTCATCAGTTAACCTTTTTCATCAAGTAAACCTTTTAAAGGTGCTGGCTGTTTTTACTTTGTTTATATTAACTGCTGAAATTACAGCTCTGAAAGGTTGGGACACTCCAATACTTTCACGAAGCAAAAGCTGCTGTTCATAGTGACATTCTCATGTTTGCAAGGAGTTCATATGCACTTTGCTTTCAACTGTCACTTACCTTGACTTGCTGATAGCTACCAGCTTCTGAATGCCCTGTGTCTGGATCAGAGACCTTGCATTTTCTGAGCTGTCAGTAATGATTTCATGGATGGTATTCAACACCGCAACCACTGTATCCTCTTCCAGGTTCTTTGCAGATCTCTGTTGCCTGCTGGGCAAATTTCTTACCAGCTCACCCATGGCATAACTACCTAGATAAGGGGAAGAGATACCATTAGGCAGTCCTAATAATCATTCCACTTTCCCATCCTGAATGATAAAAGTCAATAGCGTTTGCTATGTTGAAAAAAACCCTTATAATGCATGTGTTTTTAAACCACAAGACTGTAACTTCACAGGATATTTATCATTCATTATTTCAAGGTGATTGACAGCTGATAAAGCTAAGATAAAGTCCTTCACCATGGATTCTGAGAGGTATTGAGGGGAGAAAAAACCCCATTTTTACTGAGAATTTTACAGCCAACATCTATCATATTTTGCAAAGCCTGAGGCAAAAAAAAAAAAAAGCATCCAGTAGCTGCTAATGCCACATATTCATGCTAATACACGCACAGAGCTTACTCAACTTAGCCTTGTAATAGGCCTTCTGGGGCAAGGTGTGCAGCCACGCATTTATTAACCTTCCCCAACAAAGGTAAGAGTGTTTCCTCCTGGGTGCAGTTAGCCTTCTCCATGTATAGTACTGGAGAAAAACCAGGGAATCTGGACTTTATCATTCCCAGGTATCCATCTGTACCACCTGCCTGGCTACACCTCCTGAACTATTAAAATGGAAATCTGATGTATTAACATAAAATCCCACCTTGCTATTTGCCACTATCAACTTCAATGATGGCCCTAAACACGTCACCAGTATTTCCTGGCCTGGCAAGGTTACAGTTTAAACAAATACCTTAGTTAAATACAGAAGTCATCTAGTGCAAAACTCATCTCAGCTGAATCTTTCAGGATTCCTGCTTATGGGCAGGTGAATGTCATTTACCACTTCGGACAGAAGCTAGAGCAGTGCTGAACATCAACTTGACACTTGTTTAGTGTCCAGCTTCCACAAGTACCCACCAGGCAAAATGATGTGAAAGAAGGAGGAAGGAAGAAACAAAGTAAAACTTCAGAGCCAGGTTAGCTGGCTTTGCCCAGGTTAGCTCAGCATGCCGAAGGCCAGACTCCCACTGTAACTGGAACAGCTGGCAGGCCTAAGGAGCAACATCTGTGATGTGTGACTATGAGCAAAACTCCTATACCAGCGAGGGCTAAGGAAAAGACAAGAAACCTCTTAACCCATCCGGCCCTTTGCACATCTTCACACACTCCTCTCCTGCAGAAATCTACACCTAATGTTACTCCCAGGTTAGAGATCTCCCTCAAGCCACAGCTTGAGTGGGCTGGAAATGCATTCTGAGCTGACAGCTCCCCACTTGGCAGCTACAGCTCAGTCCCAGACAGCATTGATGGAAACTGCAGAGAGAACAAATCCTCAGCACAAAGGACAGAAAACGTGAGGTCTCTCAAGGGTCTCCAATATCCCAGGTTGGTTAGAGAAGTTTAGAAGATACCTATGAGATCTTTATTGCGACGATCCATGGAAAGGTTTCTCAGGGCAATGGACACAGCCCTCACCACCTTGTCTGAGTCGGACTGGAGCAGTTCCACGAGCACTGGCAGCCCCCTCTCCTTCCGCACCGTCGCACGGATGTACGTGGACCACTGACCGGGACACACGAGGGGAAAGAAACAACACAAGTATTGTGAGTTCATATACCTGCTCCTTCCTTGCCCCCGGCGTTTCTTTCAGTGCTGGAACCCATTTTTTTTTTCTTCGCAAAGACCAGTTAGGTTGTGGGTGCTGATTTATCCCTTCATTTAAGTTCACCGAGCACCAAGGAAGAAAAGGTGTATGAGTTCATCCTACAGCTAAGCCAGGTTCTGCAGAAAGGGCAGGAGCAGAAGGAAGGAGCATCATCTGCCAGCACCTGTTCTGTACACATCCTGGTGTGAAAACACATCTCTCTGGATTTGGAAAAAGAGGCCACTTGGAAGAAACAGTAAAGCATCTAAAGCGTTTATTATCTTCCTCCTCCTCCAATTTCATGCTTTTATTCTGTTTCATGATTGTTTTTAAAGCATGCCTGTATTATTTAAAATAAGCTGCACTCAAGGCAGCTGTGAAACACCACTCTGCCAACCCTCAGGCTGCTATCAGTCCCACTTTGCTGAGCTGTTCTAGAAGTCATCAGACAAATCTTTGAGAGAATTGCCTGATTAGAGCTGGGGATGCTTCAGAGAGGTTATTAGGGGACACTGGAGTGCAGTTTCCTCAGCAAACTGTCAATCCAGCAAATTAGGTATTCAGAACACCTAACTATCTAATACTGAGTTTTCTGAATGGACAAAGCAATGGTAAAGGGGCCAAAGTGATGAAAGTTGATCGTGGTTAAATTGTCATGAGCTCAGTGCTACTTCCACTACGTAAACATCACCGGTCCAGAACATGCAAAACACCTTCAATAAGCAAATTGAAAGAATTTTCTTGACATTTCCACCTCCTTCCTTTTTAAATAAGATACAAATGTACAAAGTAACAGTGCACTTACGATGGGACATCCCCTTCTTCTTTACTTACACAAAGGAAACAAAAAAAGACTGAAGAGAAGACTGCACTCACCGTCCAGTTGCCAGCACTAAGGTTCTGCAAAGCTCCTGCTGCGGCTTCCAGAGTGTTGAAGTTCTGACTTTCAGTGAGGATGGAGAGGTACAATCGGACCACATCTGGCTGGTACAATAATTCAAAGCCTGCAGGTGGGGCAAGAGGAGAAGAGAAGCAGAGAAGCCAATGTTTAAACACACACATACCTTATTTAGTAACGTAAGAGAACAGCCAAGTGAAAGCTGCTACAACACAGAAAGAAGAACTTGTGCAATGTCCAGGACATTCTACCCACAGTTGTGGGAAATAGTGGAGACAGCAACTCATGCAGAGAAATGTTCACCTGGGCTGCAGGTCTCTTTGCTTGTCTTAAGGTTGACAATTCTTTCCAGAATCTGTGCTATGCTATAAACTGCACAGCATGCAGGTAATGACAAAGTGACAAGAGACAATTTTTGCTTGCGCAATTATTACTTTGCATCTCCAGACTGGGCTGCAAATTCACCTTGCACTTGTGTCCTTGTTCAAATCTCTCAATACTTTTAGAGGCACAAAGAGCAGGGCCAAAGAGAGTAACTACACCATCCTGACAGCCACGCCCTGCACACAGCCAGGGGACAGAAGGAAGGACCAGGATGTCAAAGTGACCAGAACCCCCAAGTCTGAGGGGCAAGGAGGAACACTGACTCCAGCTGAAATATTCAGCACAGAAATACACCAGCACTGTCCCACACTGGGAGACTGTGACAGCCACATCTGTTCACTGCAGATCCCCAGAGTCACCATATCAGCTGTGCAGTTTAAGCATGACAGGAATGAGAGCTATTCCCAGTTCTGCCAAGGATTTCCTTTTGCGATGCTGAGTAACTGACAGTACCATCGTGTCCTGAATTCCTCATCCACAGGATTAGGATTTATGCATCTACACGCATTAAAAAGAGGGTCTTAAGCAAGAACTCCATCACTCCAAATTGCTGAACAATTTGAAGCAATTTTTATCTATCTTCCTTCACTAAGTGCAGCATGACACACTGCATCAATGAAGGCAGAGTATGCCAAGCATCTGCGTAAGGACTGGCCAGACAAACCATCTCAAAAAGTGCTGTTCAGGTTATGTGAACAAAAAACTAAACCCCCAAATTGCCTTGGTGGGTGCAGGATGGCACAAGCAACCTCTGGTCAACGGGACTCATCTGCAGTCACTGTAGCTGGTCTGGTGGCCACTGGGATGTAAGCAATAAGTAAGCATTAGGTAATGCAGCAAGGAGAGGAATACCCTAGGAGAGGATTTCTAGAAAAACATGGCATCAAAGGAAGTGTGAAGGTGTGAAGAAGCCTGGGCAAAGAGGGAATTTCAAGCTTGCTTTGAGCAAAAGATTTTTATTATTTGTACACATAAAAAATGTTCTTCACATAAGATGCTGTCCTAGACCTGTAGTCCTGTGCCTGGCACTGGGCTTCTGCCCCCTAAAATTCTGAACGGATCAGGATTTCTCCCAGATCCAAATTGCCACAAGTTGGAACCCGGGCTGCCCTTGGAGTGCCAAACGGCTCCTACAAACTGACATGAGGAACCTGAGGATAGCATAATTCAAAGGAAGTTTTCAATGAGTAAGACAGGAAATCCCCAAACACAAATCACTTTCTCTCTTCAGCACTTTCTCTTTAACATCACCCATCTCTCATACACACACTGCAGATTATCATACTTTAAACATCTTGGAGCAATGCTGTCCTATCCAGTGGATTTTTTTTTCCCTACTGCTAAAGGCTTTCTGAAATAAAAGCCTTGATTTTAAATGTAACTATTTCTTCACATCCTTCACACCAGTTATGGCTGTGTGGCTTTGTGAGCCACAGTCTTGGAACTCAGCCCTCTAAACCCTGTCTAACACTACCTGTGAACACAAGCTGTGTTAACCCCCTGGCTGTACAGGAGATACTTATCCCACTGAAAGCAACCAAACACAATCAGCCAAGGTTCGTTCCACACCAAAAATCCAATCTATGCATGAGGATCCATGTGCTGGCTCATATTTTCCATGCTCAGCCTCTCATGTGCATCCCAGCACGCCTGGATCCTTCTCCAGTGACCAGATACTTAACCTGCTCCATGTCCGTGCCTCATTTTAATGCCACCACTTGCCTGCTACACATGACACCCTACAGATACATGCAAGCTGCAACAGATGGCAACCCCCAAAGGCATCCTGCCAATCCATACCACTGACTTTCCTCTTCTCCAATGTCCTCTCCTTGCACTGGGATCACTGCCCTCTATATTAAATGCTGAGGAAAAACTATGGTTACTTAATCCATGAAGCATGAGCAGTTGTACAGCTTTTCTCCATTCCTTGAATAAGTCTGTGATTATCTGACTCCAATACGACCTTCATATCACTCTTTTCCCCTGCCACTTCACAAGGTGAACTGGCAACCTAAGAACTTCTCAAGAAAAACACTGCTGATAAGCACCTGGTGTTCCTTTTCTGAACACTAATACTTAAAAATCTCTTAGGATAGCCTACTAGAATTTTGACATTGTTATCTTTTAAGGAAGCTTTGCTGAAATGTAAATCAGATCAGCAGAAGAGATGAAGGTAGGTTCATTAACAGATAATATTCATACAGAACATTTTCTGCTTCTATATCTGAGCTCAGACTTGCCTGTGGTTCAACAGGATGCAATTGTTCAGCCAGTCTTCAGTTCAGAAGTACCCAGTTGTAATTTTGGCATACTTGGAAACAGCCCCACACTTTTACTTTGTCCTGTAATTTAAATGCAGTCTGTGATGCGCCCTGTCAGTCTGTACATTCCTTTTTGGCTGGACAAACTTCCTTCTGCAGCACCTTGCTGTGTGTGGATACCGAGACACTCCAACCCCCCCCCACCTCTGCTCCCCACTTGTGGCCACAGCTGCATTCCAGTCACGCACCTCTCACCCACTCTCTGTCATTACCTCTCTCCATGCATGAAAGCCTCTCCTTTTTCCTACTTACTAATGTAAGAACATCTCAAAAATGCCTTCGCCTTCTCTCTTCAATAATGCACAGCATTTTCTCTACCAACCACCAGTACCTTCCTGCTTTGGGGCACAACTCCTTAGCAGGTGGTGGATGATTCTCACCTCACTCCACACTCCCCTTTCCAACTATATTTATGCCTCTGCCCTATTGGCATCAGTCTTAAACAGAGTCAGTGAGTGTTACACACCACACACAGCTCTGTTCTGCCCTCCCTCCTGCCTCCCCTGCTCCCCTCCCAGCGCTGCAGCTCTTCTGGGTCAGCCTGGATATACCAGGGAAAGGCAGCAGGAGTTGCTAAAGCCAAGTACCAGGAATCCCCCTCATGGGGGCAACTCATTAGCAGGGATGATAAACTAATAACAAGAAAGTTGCTGCTGCAGTGGAGGGTTTTCCCTCTGTGACAGCAAGCTGACACTTTTCATAAGCATTATAGTGCCTTAAAAAGAAACAAACAAGTTTTATATTTTCTCCATCTGTCTCCTGTCCTAATGAATCCAGCTCTACTATTTATAGGATGCAATTTGTCTGAATTATTATAAATTTTCTTCCAGTGTTGCATGAAGGCCTTGCACATTTTTCCATGAAGTGCTTCAAGCACATTCCTGGGAAGCACAGCTGGTCACACCTCCATTAAGCACCTGCTTCTTTTCAAAACTGATTTCCTTAATTTCCAGATCATCTTAATTATTTTTTCAGGTGATGCTACTTTTATGCAATATACAGCTAACTCCTTACACCCATTTAAAAATGGATAGAAGAAATAAGAAAAGAGGGTCATTAGTGATAGAGAATACATCAAACAAGAAAAACAACCATTTTTTTTTCTTTTTTTCTTTAAAAAGCTGTTTTAATTATAGCCCAGATTCAGCACTGCCCTTAAAAAGATAATCTTCCTGGAATAAATGAGATTTTTCCATTGGTTATGGATTTGTGCTGAGTTGCAATCTACACTGTTTCCTCCTGGAAAAGCACAGAGATAAGTAATTTATTGCTTCTTTTACTGCAGAAAGCAAAGTAAACAAGTTCACTATATTAGTTTTTGGCTTTCAGAGAAACAGAAATGCCTTGGACACTCATGTCACTGTGAGCATCAGACCTTTTGCAGTGTGTAAGCATTGCCCTAGCTAACAACAACGTGTCACAGAGGAGTATATTCTATATTAGAGTCATCTCCAACACACTGCAGTCTCACCTTTCAGAAAAATAGGGAGATGAGCTTTTTTTGCAGCAGAGTTGTCAAAATTGGCAAATGGGACTAGTTCTGCATGAAGTTCACATTACCAGGATGTGGCAAGTAGATTATTTGCCCAGAGAAGAGTGACAGCACAGACAGCAATTTGAATCCTGAATGGAAAACACCTGAGGAATTAGCTGGGGCTGATTAGGCATCTCCATCCCTTCAGCCCTCAGTCCCTGTGCTGAGAATGATGCAGCAGCTCCTGGATTATCTCCTCCACAAAACTATTTCATCTTGGCAATGCTGATCCTGTGCCTATACTTAGCTACATTCTGGCAATAACGTAAGATACTGCACCAGGTGCCTATCTCTGATACGCTCGCTTAATCCCGAATTCAGACAACTCTTTTTGGAACAAGGCTGCCAAACCTATTCCCCTTCACTACCCATTCCATTTAGGATTTATTTCCTCACCACAGGCATGGGAAATTATACACATGTGGATGCTGCACAGATCTGCTGCTGCTGCTGCAGCAGAAATACACTGCTAATTTTCTATCCACACAAAACCTCTGGACTGATGCTTAAAACAACTGTCAAATTTCATAGGAAGCTGGAAGGACGCTGGCAACACTGCAGAAAAAACCTAAGCAACTCCTAAGCTGGTGTGTGTGTCTGTGGAATCACTGAAGTGAACTCTGATAGCTACTCACTCCTGCAGTGTGCAGAGGCAATTCCCACTTACTGCACTCTGGTTCCCGATGGAAGATGCAGCGGCAGCTGGACTCCTTTTGGGCTGCCAGTAGAGCAGGAGGTGCACACCCAGCCCAGAGCCCCGAAGGGCTGCCGGCACTGGGAGCCCCGGGGCCGCTGTGCTCGCCCTGAGCCGCAGCTGCAGCGCCGGCAGATGGAGTGAGAGGAGCCCGGACCGCACCTCCTCCGCAAGGTCACCCGAAAACAGGCTTGGCACAGTGAAAAGGCATCTCCCTCAGCAACCAGGAAACTATCAGCCAAAAGCCAAAACAAAAAGGAAAAAATAATAAAAGAGTAAAAAATCCTAACACTAAAAGAAACGAACAGAGAATCTACATGACAGAACAGCTCCGCAGCCCTTGGATTCCTGCCCTCTGCTGACAACCGGCCGGTACCTTCCCCACAGCCTGTGCAGCTCATTGTCTGCAAGGTCTAAACGGCTCAGGAGTATTTGATACAAAAATGTTTTCAGAACACTTCAGCAGCAGATCAGTCCTGCGGTTCAACTCTCCCCTGCCAGGAACCCCTCACCCTGCAGTGTGGTTTTAGAGCAGACTACATGAAGAGCCCCACAGAAGGCTGGGAGAGGCAGCTGGTTACTTTTGTAAAAATGGGAATCAGATCCCTAAAAAACCCGACCCATTAGCTCCATTCCATCTGTACACCGTGCTTCAGCACCCAGTGCACAGAGCAGCTTGAATGCCAACATAAACTCGCAAGGTTCTTCTAATTGAAAGGCTTAACAGCAGTGAGAACGCAGCCAGCTCCAACAGAGCCAAACGCTTGGCATAACTGCCCGAGAACGAGCTCGATGCAGATACATGCAGAATACTGAGTGTCGCACAGCACAGAGACAGCAAACTCTGCAACGAATGAAGATGAAATAATAGGTGGAAAGTTCTGAACAGTCCCTCTGGCTTTCACTTCAAGGTACAGCACAAGTCAGGACAGGTACTGAGCTTACTGCAGAGATTCAATCACGAATGCAGCATCCACCACTGAGCAGCAGCTCTGAAGACAGACAGAACAGGCTTTGAAAAGTATTAAAAAGAACAACCAGAATAACGTGGGACACATGAGACTCGAATCAGGCTTGAGGGAATGTTTAAGAAGAGTTTTTCTATTTAGGAAATGAACACCACAATGTGTGACCTTTCCAACAAATCTACTAAGTCATACACAAGTTCTAAAATGATGTAACTTCCCAGCTTATCACATATTCCCACTCTGACAGCAGCACTGGCACAATACTCAGAAAGGTAAGTAAACAAAGCCCCAGCCCAAAGGATGTAACAGGAATGTTACCAGCACTACCAAGAGTGAGGTATGCAAAAAAACAACACAGGGAGCTAGGGTGACTGCAGGGAAGAGAGGCAGCAAGGAAAGGAAATGGGAGGGCACGGCAGTGCAGGAGAAAGAAAGGATGCCCGGGAAAGCAAACTGTCTTTTGCTATTTCTATTACTCTTTACATTTCCCAAGCTCCACAAGCTGTCATCAAAGTACCTTCTTACAGAGTGTGATTTGTACAAGGTTGGTTACAGCCCACTTGGTATCCAAAGAATATGCAATTCAACAAAGAGGTGGCTCAATCAAACACAATCCATTTTGACCTTGTGTGAGTTCCAGCAGTTCTGTTTTTTTGTGACCACACATTTTAGAGCTAATACAGTTTTCCCTTTCCAAAGGACCTGCAAGCAACATTTTTCCCAACAGCGTTTGACACATTGCCCAATACAAAGTCTTTTTCCAAACATATGCAGCAAAGTCTCCTGGCAACTGGAGATGTTCCATTAACAACCTTTTCTCCTCACTAATCAGTAGCAAAGGCTCTGGAGGACCAATACTTAATAAGAATCTCAAAGCTGCTGCAGATAACTGGAGCACTACCCAAGCTACTGGTTCAAAAGGGGAATGCTCTGTCCCGCAGGGCTGTCACTAAAGCACAGGGAATCCCCAGCAGCCAGGCTGATGCAGGGATGGGAGAGCTGCTAAAGGTCTGCACCCGCAGGGAGAGGAGACACGTGGGTGAACTGCAGCACATTTAAGCATTTCTAGGTCACCTCTGGCAATGCTTTTTGTTTGCTTTTGAGAAACACCATTGTTACAAGCAACAATGCTTTGGATTGGAGTTAAGCCCTTTGGCTGCATGATTAAAATGGAGAGTTCATGTAAATAGCTTCCTTTACCCCAGTCCCAGAAGACTTGCCTCTGACCTTGGAGACACTCAATACAGTACATGAAATGTTAACACTTGCTCTCTCACCAGCTTCTCTAATCCAAAGTTATTTTTATTTATTTCACAGTGATAACTGAATGCATTTTCTTTTAAAGGGAACAGGACAATCATATTGTTCCAAAAGCAAATCTATTTTGAAATGCAGTTTTTTATCTAAAAATCAAACATTAAATAAAATTTTCTCCCTCTCTCTTGCACACAGAACACACACTGGAGCCTCTGGGCTGTGAGCTACATATCAAATGCAAACTGTTTGGAAGGACAGGCTTCTCTTTTCCCACCACCAGCTTACCATTTGCAAGCTCCCAGAATACAGCCCTGGGCCCTGCAGCACCACTGCAACATCTCAAAGTGGGACTTGGTTCAAAATCCTGGCTCAAAAACGTAAATGAGTATGAAACTAATTTGCATCAAAGGTCTGCCAGCTCTGCAGGGTTTCACAGTGTGACACTGCCAGCCTGCCGGGGTACAGAATTTCTGGCAGCTCAGGCACACCCGGGACTCTAAGCTAGGGATAAACATTCTCTGGCCTGGAGAAAGGCTGTGTCTAGGGGAGTCTCTCTTACTGGCTGCCCCTTACTCTTGCCTCAAACTTACAGTGTTTTAAGACAAAAGACTGATTATGCTTATCAGGCTGGTGATCTCACTGACAGCAGATCAGTGTGCCAAGGGGGCAGCAATGCTCCTAGATGTGAGCAATCCTGCCTGCTCCCTCAGGGAATCTCCTTGCTGAAGCTTCCTGCTTGGGCTCACACCTCTAACAGCTGATACCAAAAGGAGCTGGGCACACTGATGATGTGCATTGCACTGGGGACTTCTTAAACAGACAGCAATGCAGCCCATGCACACAAGATCAATATCAAGCGTGTCATTGATCATGTTATGTTTCCCTGGGAGGGAAAACCTGAATTTCCAGATGCTGTCTGCTACATCACAGGGATATTTGAAAAACAACTGACAAGGTCAAACATCCATGCCTATTCTTTCAGATCTCAGTGCTGCTGCTGCTATTGGCCATGGGTGCTTCTGATACGTCTGCTCCTGTCTCTGCGAGGGTCCGGAATTACATGACTGACTGGTTTCCTTCCTCCTCTCTGAAAGGACCCAGATGGCAGTGCTTGGTGACCGCTCTTCATGCCCCCAGGACTGTCTCCTTGCTCATGTCACCAAACAGCTCTATTGTGTCACTCCTCCCTTTCAGCCAGAGAAAGCAATTCCAAGGACTGCACAATCCTCTCTGGAAAGGAGAGACTGCCCAGCCTGCCTGGCTTACCTGGCTCCTGGTGCCTGGGCCAGTGACATCAGCAGAAAATGTGGAGAGGCTCAGGGACTGTCACCTTACTGACCTCAGAGCTGCAAATTCCAGCCAAGAATAAGTGGGGATGCCACAATAATCCAAACTCACAGCATTACCAGAGATCACTTCCTAACTGCAGCTCTGGAAAGATGCAGTAAGGAGGTGACACTACAGAATGACTCATCTGGGTATAAGCAGGTGAGAAGTGGCCCTTTCTTCCTCATGGGGAAAGGCTGTAAATGGAGGAATCTCTAGGTCTGAACATGCTTACTCTCTGCCTTGGTAGGGCTTGAATCCACTGCTTTCTGGAGCCTACTGCAAGCCTTTTCCATTCAGCTAAGCTTTCCCAAAGAAAAAAGAGAAATAAAAAGATGGCTGGCAAAGCTAATGAGGATTGGGAACATGAGGAAAATTATTACTTTCCATATTAGATAAACAAATGTGTTTTTTCAACTGTGCATTCACGTATTCACGCCAGTACACGTGTCTTTTCCTTGAACTGAGACAACCAAATGCAGGCAAAAACGTTTTCCTTACAACCCTCACCTACAGCTCTGAGAACCACAACACAGCTTTCTGATCACAGCTGCCATGTGGTGCAGCTGAAGAGACCTGAAACTCTTTTCACTGCCATTACTAGTGCAGATGCCTAATTGTCCAGCCCAACTATCAGCAGGTTTGAGCTTAGTGTATAAAATGTGTTTATTAAACAGAGAGATACAGAGTGATTCCCTGAAGGGAAGCCCATAAAAGAAATTAAATTTACACCACAGCTATGTCCAGTAGTAAAATACAATGTATTGCTGTTAGTATCTTATCGACAAGTCCAAGAGCCTCATAACACAAAAATGTCTCAGAACTAGAGTCATCACTGAAAATCAACAGCACTGTTAAGGGACTCCTTCCTTTAACTTGTGGCTGCCTGAGCCTACAATTTTCTTTCCTCTGGTCTTCAGTGTGTGTTTAACCAAGGATCATGTGTTCCAAACTGCCCTTTTTTGGCCTCAAGCCCCTGTAAAACTCAGCTTTGCAGTTCCAGATGCCAATCAGCTGCTCTTACTCCAGGAAGCTAATGAGCTTTTAGCTTCCTCCCAGCTCAGGAGAAACCTGTCTGCAGAGAAAAACTTACTGCAAAAGGAATCGTGCTTTAGTCCTTGGCTCCACATGCCACCCAAGCATATTTATTTCATTAAAAAGATTCTGACTTTATTTAGAACTGTTGAGATATTGAACAGCTTTATAAACTCTCTGTCATAAAATGCCAGCAAGTAGAGAAGCACAGCAAAGGGAAGAAACACTCCAACAGACAGCTGCATGACAAAATAAAAAACGCTACATGGTCATGCATATTTACTTGAAATATCCACATCCTCTCAGACATTAAATACTGAGGTATGCAAGAAAGGTAGAAAAACCACAGAATATGCTTTCTTACCTCTGCAGATCTCCTAAGTATCTTCTTTCCTGTCTCCAAGACGGTGTATGAAACATGCTGGATCATGAGGCCAGGTATGGTCCCACCAAGTGCCCTCCCCTCCCATATGAGAGACTAGTGACAAACTCCCAGCAGACCAAGGCTTGTGAGGGGCTGTGGAGTGAAGGAGAGGCTGCAGGGCAGAGGGAGGGGAGTGCTCTGCAGGGCAAAGCTGTGGGGTCCAGCACTAGGCAGAAGCAGCACTCTGAGTCCAGAGCTGGCAGCCGAGGGAAGGAGCGGCCGCAGCTCTGGAGCCAGGCTGGGCTCAGGCTGACTGCAGCAGTAACCAGTGCTTTGCCTGGACACAGCAGCCACACTCTTCCAGACCTCCACAGACACTGTTTCCACCAGGTCTGTGGGGAACCAAGGTGTGGGAGGACCCACAACACCTTCTGTGGTCAGCCCTTCTGTGCTGCTACGCACTGGGGTGCTGGCACTAAATCCAGCCAGCAAGGCAAACCCAAATGTTCCATCACTTACGAATTTACAGAAGCAGGATTACTTTGTCAGGTGTGGGACTTATGGGGGTTTCCACTGACTGCACTTCAAAACATTCCTGCTGCTGAGGGACCTCCTGCTCGGGTTTGAAAGCCCACACAGTCCTGACAAGCGCTTGGGTGGATCAGAGCCGGAGCTGCGACAGACAAGGATCGACTGACAGCATTTCCACTTGGGCTGGCACCTGTCAGGTTCTCCCCTTCGCAGCACATTTGGGTTTTATCTTCAGTGCCAAGGGAAAAACAACATCAAGAAAAAACTCAGAATCTTCCAGAGCTCATGCACAGTGAAATAAACTTAGAAGCCAAAGTGAAAGCTTCTTTCTGGGTTACTCATGCTTCACCGAGGCTTCTTATACTTCCACTGCTCATCATGATTTTTATATAAAGCCTCATAAATGGTCATAAGCCATTACACAGGTATTTGGTTATTCATATCAATTCAGCTGCTTGTTAGAGGCCCGTCTGCTTAAGGCTGTGAAGGGCTGCAGAACTTCACAGCTTGAATTCCTCAAATAAGAAGGCAGAATACATTTTTCTATTCTCCAGTGGATATACCCTCACGGAAACATCAAACATATCAAAATACATCCCAATAAGAAGAAAATATTTGGATATAAACAACTAATCTTTTTTGGGGGAAGCTTATCAGAATCCAAGCTGAGCAGAAGCTACCAGGTCCAGTCTCAGCCTGCAGAAATGAAAGGTCAGTGGCTCCTAATCACTGGGACTGAAGCCTGTTTGGTTCATTACATGCAAAGTCTTGCAATCTTGCCTTTATAAGCATTTTATAAGCAACTGCCATATGGAAAGACTCCCACATGTTAATAAATAATTTATTATACGCCAACCCAAACACTTCCTCCAATCCTGTTTGTGTCCTGAAATTGCTAATTAGTTCCTGCTCCAGCTTCCAAAGTCAAAAGCGTGTTTCAATTCCTCTCTCCATTTCATGAAAGCTGCCTCATGCACCCAAAGGCAGCCCAGTGCCTCTAATCTGTCTCAATTACAGTCACTGTGCTGCTGTCAGGCAAGTATCTCCCAAACATCCAAGAAAAAGAATTTGATGTTTTCAATGTCAAATGAATGTCAAGCCAGAGTGGAAGCAGCACAGAAGGTTTTCCTTAACTTCTCTAATAAAAAAAATGGACCTTGCAGACCAGTTTTTTAAAGGTACCATATTTGGGTACTTAATTCTCATGGATTTCAGTGTAAGCTAGAGACATTAATGCCTCCAAGAACAGAGATTCTGCACTCATCCTCAAAGCAACATATCCAGGCACAGATTACAGATGATGAGAGACAAGAGCTGCTGCTCCTCCCTCATTTAAATTGGGACACACTGGAACATACCACATCAAAGTGCTGAGTGAACAGGTACTCTCCCTCTTCCTGCCAACTGCTCTCTGCAGCTTTCCTGAGAGCCAGGGAAGCTTCTGTTAAATGTAAACCCACCTGCTGTTCGGTGCTCTGCCTGAATATTGGATAATCACAGACAGAACTGACACAAAAACAGCTCTGCCTATAGAAGAATAGTTTTCCTGGAAACACAGATCTTGCTGTAAAACTTAAAGGTGGACAGAAATGTGAGGTAAGACAACATGATCTGGAGAGAAGTAGCTCCCTGAAGCTTTAGCTGGCTAAACACACACACACACACACACACACACACACTCTACAACCACAAATAAATCTATTTGCAAGTTAAAAAGAAAAAGAAGAGATTGGGGCCACAGTGTGTAGCAATGAATGAGATACTTTGCTGCAGTGAATAGAGGGAGCACAGAGACATTTTCCAAGAGGCAAGGGGAACATTACACAGCATCCAACTGCAGCCTGCCCCATCTTCACCACCCTTCAGCAAAGTCCTGCATTCATAAAGCAGCCGAAAATCATATGAGAAATTCTAGAACAAAGCCACAGTAGCCACTACCTCTAGGCAACACTGACAGCTTCTTTGAAACCACTTCATTGCCTTTAAAACAGTGAAAAGATCCCCAACCCAACAGCCACTTTGTCTAGGAGAGTTTCCAATTTCAATGCAGCTTTCTTATGGTAATATTATGCAATTAAAAATTGAGCTTAAAATTACCCACGTAAAAGATTCTAAGCAGAACCTGACATTTACTGTGGAGGTTGTTCATGCCTATAGAAGACTGTGAAAAGGTCAGTATAAATGTAAATAAGGTGAGATAGTTCCTCAGGAGTATAGAAATTTCCATCATGTTAGGGCCTATACCCATTTCTACATGCAAGGCAATGTTATGAATGCCCTGATGGCTTCTCATGGGCCATATGAGTCCAGAGCCTGACACAGAAATAGGTCTCCAGACTTCAGTAAAACAACTGGCACCAAATTTTCAGTGTTTTAGGGCAAGTAGGATCCAGCCAGCCAGGAAACTGCCAATACAGTTTACTGTCCATGGGTTTAATCTCAGCAGTGTTTTCAGCAAGCAGGGATGTTGGATTTGGAAGGGATGTGCTTGTTAGAATTTAACTGTTAAGCAAAACCTTGCAGAACTGCCCAAATCCAAGTCACACATGCATTTCCCAAGTCTTATATTTTGGACACTATCACTATCTCCTGAGAGCAGTGCTCATGTAATTGAATAAATGGGATTAGGTCTCACACTCCTAACATCCCCAGTTTCTCATTCCTTGAGAAATTCTGAACACACTGCCAAGAACACAACACCTCAGTCATCCTTCCCACTTCTCATCTCTTCACTCACACATTTGCAGGTTGCCTTGTATGCTCTCTTGTTTTATTACTCAATGTGAAAAGTAGCCCCAAAATGGGAGTGGGAAACCTGCACCTGCAAGGAATGCAGGCTTCCAACTTGCTAAGTGTTTAAAGGTCACTGGGGACACTCCAGGTAAGGCAGATCCTTTCTCTAGACCTTCCTCTTGCCCTCTCATACTCTGAGTGAGTCTTTGGAGATGTTTTTCTAGCTCATTATTTTTAAGCTCTCAGCAGGATGAGATGCAATTATATGCTCAATCGTGATTACAGATTTGCTGGTTGTGATTTTAGAAGTCTCAAAACAAAACTCATTAGATTAAATGTTCTTCCTAGCTTTGTATGAGAGAGACAAGAAGCACTGACATCTCTAAATGGAGTGGGCTTGCTAGCATGAGCAAGCTAGGAGGATTGGAAATTGCTTTAGAATCAGGCAATCTCATCTCTGTTCCCAGCTGTGCCACTGAGCTGCCCCCTAACTGCACAACTCACTTCAGCAGTGGCGCCCCCTCTGCCCTCCCACAAGAGTTCAGTCTTGCTTATCTAGAGCTGGCCTGCTCAAGTGGACTGTGACAGTGTACTGTGGTACTTACACAGTGGTACTTACACTTCACTGAAGCTACTGGTAAAAAACCCCACAAAGTTGCTCTAGACATCTCCAATAAAAGGAATAGGATTTTTAGTAAAGACATAGCCAGGTGTGCAAAACACAAATGACCTGAGCATGGAGGTGTAAGGACTGCTCTCCACATTGCTCCCTTCCAGATCTGCCTGAACCAGGGTCTATTCCTGCACAGACAAATAGCATTTCATGCTATTACGGACTTCCAATTTTCCCTGTGATCAAGAAAGAAAATTCAGGGCTGAAACTAATAGTCTGTGAGGCCGAAATAAAAACGCTTTCCTTTCTACCACATACTGATCAACATTCTCACTGATCATCTGGAAATGCCTGGGTCAGCAATCAACCTCTCAGTGGGTTCAGAGCAGCCAGCAGTTGGATTGACATTGCTTTCCAAACCATGCAGAGGTAAGGTTCCCCCCGTCTCCAGTTGACAGGTAAATTTAAGTGACTGCTTTACCATGTAAAATGCCTGCCTCTCAGTTCAAGGTCATTTTTCCTTCAATCCACAGTTAGAGGTATATGGCACATTAAGTCCTATAATTCCCCTGTCATGGTGGAGAAGGGGGGGAGCTTTTAAGCCTGTGCAGAGCACTCGGGGTTACAGAAATAAATATGGCTTTACATTGCAGCTTTCACATTCAAGGTATCTCACAGTGGTTTACAAAGTAATGAGTCAGATAATAGGGCTGCAGCAGCTGTGCAGGTACACTCACTGGAAATTAATGCTGAGAAAACAGAAGTCCTAATTTTTTGATTCTCTTTATTTGCTCTCCTGAAAAACATGACTGCAGCCTCAGCCTGACTAATGAGCATCAGTGGCTTTGGCAATTTAAAATGCCCAGGTTATTTGACATTCCAGTTTATTTTAATTTTCAGATTAGCTCTATGATTAAAGCTCTCCATTAACTATAATACTGTTCAAGCAAAAGTGGAAAAAACGCATGTACCTCCCTGTCTTGGCTGCACTGTAAGGAAGGTCTCCTTGCCTGATCTCTAGTACCACAATTTGCAATTAGTTTAGAATCACACAACTATTTGATTTTCATTCCCCTTTCTCTCCCCCATCATTAGCTGTTACAAGCAGATCCTCAAAGGCTGATTATTGAGTGTTCTGAGGATTCCATGGTTTATTATGCTGGCTCCAGTAAAGTATATATTATAAGTAAAAATATATTTTTCTTTGAAACAAGCTGTTATCTTGAGGTGCAACCTGATACACTCCATTTTGTATATATGCTCCTTTCTCAGGTTCCATGGGCAAATGGACTTTCTCACTCTTTTTCTCATCTGAGTCACCTAATCCACCAGTTGTGGATTAAGCTGTTTTGGAAAAATGCGCTGGTTTTATGTAGACATACTTTTCCTGGCTGACTCTATAATCAGTTAATGAGAGTCATACAGAACAACTAGGCTGAAGGGAATGTGGGAGGTAACCTGGGCCAGCTTCCTGCTCAAAGCAGGCTCAATGCCAAAATTAGACCAAGCTATTATGCTTTTGTCCACTCAGGTCTTTAAATCCTTCAACAATATAAAGAACCCTTCAAAATCTCTCTAAGGAACCTGCTCCAATGCCTAATTATGTGGCATTAGCCTCCATTTCTGTGGGCAGAAGGATACCCGATGGGACAGATGCTTTCAGTGAGACTTGAGTGATGTCTGTCTAGTGCTGAGTTCAGAAAGCACCAAGTCACCTCGGGCTCTTGGAATCCACATTCTGGTTACTCCTAAAGGCACAGCCTTCACAACGCTCACCTGCAACTGAAACTACCTCCTTTGCTTCTGCTTACACTATTTCTGGCAATCTGCAAAGGGATTGAGATCAACATTACATCACTTTTCTGCCTCAGCTGTTCTGAAACTTTCTGCAGCTCTCTTAACTCAAGCAGCTTTGTCAGCACAACTTTGCTGCGGTACTTTTGATGGACACCAGAGACAACCGTAACTTCGTGCAACAAGGTTTTTGTAATTGATTTTGACATGAAATTTCATCTCAATTCCGACAGAAGCCAAGTTCCTCTTCCCTGAGCTTGCTGGTGATACTGGCTGGGCAACCAGGACAACTTTTGGATTAGTACCCCCCTTCAAAGATCATCTCATTTTTTAGGCTTATGCTAAAAGGGAAGAGGGGGACTCAGAGATTTCACTGTTACTGTTTCTTAGCTGAAACTAAGTGGCATGGCACAAGCTGAACAATGCAACACTGATGGATGGGGTGGATGGAGTGAGTCTTTCACTGCAGTGATGGAATCCCAACACAGAGAATGTTATGAGGGATAAGCACCTTCCCATCAACTCCTGCTTTTATTCCTGGCAGGCTTTCTTGGCACATTCTCATTTTATAAACAGTCCTGGAGCAGCATCTGCATAATGAGCTATGCTCTGTAATAACAAGCATTCTATTTTGGAGTAACAATTAGAATTGCTTGTAGAATAGAAATGCCAAATGAGACATGCAAAAACATATACACAACCTGAAATGTGGGAAGAGAATTTACCATTCTCAGCAAGGCAAACAGTATGGGAAAAGCTGTGAAAATTAAAAACATGTGACTGACAACTACAGCTTTCCAACATGAACTGTTTTTCATCAGAAATATTAGCAAGTGGAAATGACATGAAAATCCAATCAGTGGTTGAAGAGTTAAGATGCTGCATTGCCAGAGAGCACACATTGCTATAACTGAAGTAAACGTAGCTGTGGAGTAAAACTTACCAAGGTTTCCAGTTATGCACTGGTTTATGTATATACCTTTCTATACAAAGCATCATATATAATCCAGTTGAACTTCTCAGTAAAAACACACAGGAAGTTCAATATGCACAGTGAGAACACAAAGCAATTCACAGTATTACATATTTGCAAAATTCTCCCTGTAACATGAAAGCCTCAGCCCATTCCCCACAGTAGCTCACTGGGGCAAAACTCTACCATCAACCTCTAGCTGAAATTATGTTTTTATTTAATTTTTCTATCACTGTGCTGCTAGCAACAGCTATGATACAACATACTTCACCAGAATTTTACTGTTTTTACAAATATATCACACGCACTGCATTGGTTCTCACAACAGCAATGAAAGCACTAATTATTTTAGTGAAGGTAATTACTCCAGCTATTATTTGGGTGAAGTGATTCTTCTAGTGAAGGCAGTGGAAATAGCAGGCTCCTCATGAACAGGTTCACTACAACCCCAGCAACTGAATGCTATCAACTTGCCTAATGCCACTCAGAAAGTCAGTAACTGGGCCAGGAAAATGGGACTCTTCTCCTTCAAATTCTGTCTTTAGCTCCAGATCACTCCATCTCCTTATTAGCTGCTGTAATTACCGTGTGCTCTAGTGGAGCTCCTGCTGTTTAGTTTTTCATAGGCTACTTTATTATGCAAGTATATATAGGCTCTTCCTGTTTAAGATGCCTAAATTGCATTTTCTGTGCACTTATAACTTGGCCACAAATTCACATCAAGTTGGAAAGGGAATTTACCACCTGGGATTCCTGTCTTCTGAAGATACTGCTGGTTATTATAATAGATCTATATTCCTGGGTGTCAACCTCAGGCAAGAAGGAGCTGAGAGCTGATTACTGAGTCTTTGTATAGTCCCATGAGAGTCATAGGTGAAAGGACCTAAAGGGAGAATCTTGCCTCCAACTGTCGGCTTTTCCTCCTCATGTGTTGAGGGAGACTAAACATTTGAGAATGCAAAAGAAGGTAAAGAAGAGGAATAGTTGTTGAGGTTGATTCCCTATTTCCAAGATAACCAAAGTATTTTAGAAGTGAGTCAGATTTTTCTCATTCAGAAGGAAAAGTTTGAAATTATCAGAAACAAAGCTGTTGTCCTAACTCATCCTGCATGTGACCTCTAGCTGTTAAGACAGACATAGAAGACAAAGGGAAAATCAGGAGTTTTACCGGCAAATAAATTACAGCAGAGCCAAAAAGAGATGGACAAGAACTACCAACTTATGACTTCACAAAGAGTTTCAGCTTCTATAAATACAGATCTGAATGGAATTCTCATATCACTACAACTGCTCCTCCTGTCTCCCTGCCCCAGCAGTTGTTTCCCACCGGTCCCTCAGCTTAAACTTCAAAGCTTCATGACCTAAACCTGAAAGACATTCACACTATGAAGGGCCCATGCTGGAGGTGGGGAGGTGTTAAAAGCATTTAAATATCACAGGTGAAATGTCCTCTCCAGTTTACATTTGTTCTACATCCTCCATTCAGCAGAACTACTTCAAGTTCCCAACTCAAATCTTCCTGACAATCTCTCATCTGGGCCATTCACAGCACAGTCTACTCACACAAACATTGTGCTTTCCCTTACTCAGCTGCAAGAGCTTTTCTGTTCCAGATGCCATTTCATCCCTACCTAGCCTGTCTTATCTGAAACATAATTTTTGCCTGGATGTCCCTGTGGACAAAGCAAGGGACTGGAAACCACAGCTCAGGGCTGCAGTGTCAAGGCTTTCTCTGAAGCCAGAGGTTTGACAAACACAGCAGCAATTACCAGGAAGTAAAGCCAAAACTATTCTTCACATTCCTGAGCAGAGAGGTAACACCAGAGCTGGTCCTGTAACAGTCTCAAATTCCTCTCCTATGATTTTGTGGAATAACTGAACTCCACACAGCAGAGCTGTGAGTCTCAGCTGCACTGCTGTACACAGTTACTGTACAGGGTTTCAGATGTATCATTTAGTGTTTCGCCCAAAAAAATATTTGTTTCCTTGCAGTCTCCAAAGTAAGAATATTGTAGGATACAGCTGTATTACCAAGTGAAAAGAATTAGTGGCAGAGACAGAACAGTACCCCTGTACTTCCAATTCACATTCCAAATGCATCTCTCTATATGATTTTTCAAAGCCTCCAGTTTCAACCCTAAACTTACAATTTATGTTCTACATATTCAAATTTAACAGATCCAGAAAGATCACAAAAAAGTTTTCACCTGTAGAGCACAGCTCAGCAGGCCAGGGAACAATTCATGCACGTGTCCACCAGCTCTGAACAAGTAAGAACACTGAACATAAGATTTAGAGAAGATTATGACAAGGCAGAGGATTCCAGAATGATTAGCAGTCAGCTTTGGAAAAAGAGTGTGTACACAAGAAAGGAAAAATCCACAGGTGCCTGCTCTGAACTCCTTGAAAATAGTGGGAAAAAGAATGGGAATTTAGAGGTACCAGATTAGAGAAAGTTTGGCAAGGGCAGGTTCCATATGGGAATTTTCCTATTCGACACAATAAATTTTCTCTGACTCAAAGCACTGGAAGACAGATGAGAAACCTTTCACTGCTTCGTAAATTATGAAAAACACATGGGACTAAAATGAATACTCAGCTTAGGAAAGCAACAGAAATAAGAGATGCTTAATAATTCTGATCAGAATTTCAGTAGCGTGCATGAAATGCTCAAAATATGTTAATACAAGAACATGTTACTTGCTCTCACAGAGGAGATCTTCCCAGTCCCTGAAATTCCACCAGCAGGCACAGGAGGGGTGTGGATGGTGCCATTAATCAATCAGTTCTACTCATTTATTCACAATACGACAATCAAAATTAATGATGGAAGGGAGCTGGAAAGGGCAGGTGAGTGCTTGAGTCAACTTGTAAAGACTTAAAGAAAGCAAATTAAAGCAGCAGCGAAAAGCGAACTGCAGCCAATCTTAATTACAAACTAAAGCCAGAGTAAAGTGAAGTTTCTCTCTCCTTTCACTACATGTTGCCTTTAGCTGAAGACAAATTGCTGGCACTTTTGTAATCTACTAAGTTAAAGTCATTACCCTGACAGTGCCAGGAAGTCTAATTTCCTGGAGCAGTAATACAAAGATTTATAAGGGAATTTAAACACTCACCTTCTGGAATAGAAAATCTATCATCAGCATGAGGCTACATGGAAAGTGACTGAGGATTTCAGATAATGGAGAAGAAGAAATTCACCTGCTGACAAGTTCATCCAAAATCTCATTCCCTGCCTACACAGGCTGCTGACCAGGGTAAGTGTACGCACAAAGCTGAGCTTTCAGATAAATTCAGCTTTTCTGTGATGTCCCCACTGCAACAAAATAGACTTCTTCAATTATAAGCATGTTCAACACTAGTTCAGTATTTCAGCACAACTCTCTCCTAAACTTATGTTCCCATTAAAATGGAACTAAAGTAATCAAAAAGGAAAAGAGAAATTAATAAGCAGTTTAATAACTGCTTTAAAGGAGAAAATGAGCTAGCTCATCCACCAGGCTGAAATGTACCTGCACGTCTCGTTATGGCTCAAGACCTTCAACTCCCTAATGAGATAAACTGAAATGAGAGCTGAACTTCAACACCCAAAGCTCCATAGAGCAGCTGCTGTTCTGCCCTCAGATATATGTGCACATAAACAACAAGCCATGAGATTTGCTTAAACCAGACAGCACAGAGGGTCTGGATTTAATTAGGAATAACCTAATGCTGATTCCATACAAAAAACTGTTCTGCTCTTCTGGACTTTCTCCTCCCATACTCCAGCACTGAGGAACAGAGGTGGACAGTCCAACACCTTCACACGGGAGGATTAAATGTTGCAATCCCTGTAACATCTTTGGGGGGCTGACACACATCAGTCCTGATTCTGCTCAGAAAACCTTATCACAGAGGTAGTGCCATCTGAGACACCGCCTTCCCCTGCACAGGTATGATTAATCCTCATCTTCCCCCAGTGCCTGAGCCTCCTGCCACTATTCCTGCTCAGAAATTAAGGACTCTGTGAGCAAAGCACAGGAGTTGTACTACGCTATGTATTTAATGTGTACACAGGAGAAATCAGCGCTGTGGTAGTGCAGAAGAGAACACGTTGCAGAGGAGGCAGCCAGCACCACTATCACTGACCTACTTTAGACTGGGGAAGGGATTTCAGTACGACTTTTCCTTCCCCACCCCTCACAGAAGCAGCAATTTTTGAAAGTCCTAAATTTAGCAAGGTTCTGAGGACAGCATTCATAATTTCTTGTCAGTGCTGTTCCCTTCTCTATGCAAGCTCGTATTACTTCCCCTCAAATTTATGCTCTCTCTCTTTGACTGTCAGGGAAAAAAATATGCTCCTTTCAACAAAGAGGAAACAAGAAGCTTCTCTTTCACAATCTTTCCTCATGAGGACAGGACTACTCTGGACACTGCCAGGGCATATACATTTATTTTTTAATATCAGATGAGACAGCTTCTGAAAGCACTGCAAGTTCTCCCATCTGACATTATCCAGTTTACCACAGATAACAACCCTGAACTGGAAGCTTTCCCCTGCCAGAATGCCTAGCACATAAAATTATTAAAGGCTTAGAAATGGTTTCAGGGCTGCTCAAATGATGTGCTGCAGCAAAACCTGATTCCCATTAAAAAACCAGGACCCATCAGGAAGAGACTCTAGTTCATCACTCTGTAAAAGAGAACTGCCTTCCTTCACTCATTCCTCACCAGAACAAATTTCATGTGGTGGGGGGAAAAGTGAAATACTAGCATTTAAACTAGCTTACAACTCACAGGACCCCTTAGATTGCTCAGGATATGGAGAGGCTCCTTAGATGTTGTACCAGCAGGACAGATGTTCTGAAGGACTGAGAAATCTGCATCCTGCACAGACACTTGCCAGTCCCCACCCACAATTGACACAAGTTTCTGGTTTTATGATGTTTGGCTGCAGAGCAGGCAGAGATTCCTGCCATTAAAGTAACTTGGAGTCAAAATGAAGTTTCCAGAGCTGATAGAAAATAGGTCTGAAGGAGTTTGCTGCTACTAGTCCATGGCTTTTCAAGTGATCACAATCATACTCTCAATTAAACTCAGTGGTCATACTCAAGAGTATCTTGTAGGGAAACCATGATGTCAAGTTCTTGAAACCACATCTTTAGACCCACCAGATAAGCTCCATGGATGTTGGCTATAAGATTACAGGAAACTTAACAACACTACATCCCAATATTTGTTAACTACCACAATGTTCATTTGCTGCATTGCATGAACAAATCTTATTACTGCAGTTTCATTTGCTCACAAAGATTCCAGCTGAAAACTCACTTTAATATGGCTTTAATAATACATGAAAGAGATTAATCTGTAATTGTTGATTTTTGAAATACCACTTCATCATGTCACTCAATCTGAGTGCTTTTGATCATTAAAACTTGCATGATTTTTCCATCTTGGTAACGAGGTTCTGCCTCAGCTGAGAGCTGATCTCATCAGAGCCAATTATACTCTATAGAAGAGATCTGACCAGAGCTCTTCAGGGTTTTAAAACTGCAATTTTATTTTCTTTATTTTACTGAACAATTTAAAGTTCAAGCAACCTTGTTAGAACCTTTAGTATCCAGGAATTCTCACCCAAATGAGATGCTTGGCAGGAAACTACCGTCAAAAAAGTGAAAGGAAATTCATCACTGTCTTGGCTTTTTTACTCTTAGCACACAAGTCAACAGTTACTCATGCCTTTATTCATGTTAAAGTGCTTCTTTCAAAATGCTGTGGGATTAATCTCCTGACCTTATCTAGCATGAGAGATGTAATCTATTTGACTTTGATTAAATGGGGGTGTCTCAAAATTATCAAACAACTTCTTCAAGAGTGTGATATTTCTAGCAATTGAATAGGATAACAAGCTGTATAAGCTCAGAGACAGATACATCTCCCATCAGATCTGCGCATCACTTCTACCATTAACAGAGCCACATGAAAGATTTTAATCTTATTTTAGAGAAAGCTATGCAAGATATATTTCCTTGCAGAAATTCCTGATTTCCATCTTATCCCTTTAGTGGCACCTACGTTCCAACCATTTAGAAAGGAATGCAAATGCTTAAGCCTTTGCTGAATTTTGCATTCCTTTCTTTTCCTGCATCCCAAAGGTGTCTCCTTGCTCTGCACTGTAATCAGCTCCCAGCCTGAACTGATTGCAGCCAGTGAAGGCTGGTTACAAGTTTCCTGCAGCTCTCTAAATAGGATGGTACTGCAGCTTCTGAGAGGTTTATTAGCATCTTGCATTATTTCACAAGATACAGAAGATTTTATGCAACAATGCACCAAATGAAAATCAGTGTTTAAACATGACACTAGAAACTGCATCCACTATAAAGGGTGTCTGTAAATAGATTAGATTCATCTATGTATTAGGATTAGTTTGCATATCATCAATCAGAGTTTCACTGTGAATTTAAGTGAGTGCAGCACTATGTATGTATAATTATTACCCATTACTGACTATCAGCACATCTCTAAGGATCTCAGACATGGCCTCTGTTGTTGCTCTCAGTTAACAGCAAGGGAACTGAAGCACAATTGAATGGACTGGACCAAGGTCACCAAAAGAGCCTAATTCAGGTATCTCAAGTCCATGGATCTCTCCACTGAGTCAGACTGTCTCTTTAAACCCTCCAAAATTCTCTATGTGATGCAGGAAGAGTTTAAAATTTTTCTTCTGAGGAATACTCAGGTAGTTCTGGGTATTCAGAGCTCATTAAGGTGAAGCTGACAGGGTGGCACCGCAGCAGTTGCCATGACAATGGCTGGATCTTTGCAGAGACATTGCACACATTTCAAATCAAAACCTGTGCAAGTCTCAAAACACCACCAAATGCTCTAAGAATTCTGACAAAATCCCAAATCACCTCCTAATCTCCAATTTTAAAAAGTACCATGATGCAAAGAAGGGAATGCAGATTGTGAAAGATTCCACCTCTGCCAGAGCTGAAATACAAAAGCACAATGCAGAAGAATTTTTCTGTGAACCTCCCAGATTCTAGGAAACTACAAGTACCACTCACTGCAGACAGGGAGGAATACTGTCTTCAGGGGAAGACAGACTTTCAGTAAAGGCAAAAATCCTCAATCCCTGCTATCACACAATTCCACAGAATGCTGAAGAATGACAGAGGGCCAGGGAGGGTAAAGGGTTAGTGACAAGTACTTTCACCAAGTGCATTTCACAACTCCTTACAGTCAGGTCTGGAGCAGGTGGTTGGAGATGGAGCTGTAGAGGAGGAGAGCTTGCACTCACCCCTCTCTGGAGTTACAATCACCTAACACCAAATCAGACAGGCCTCTTCTATGAGATTCCACCAATTCAGCAGCCTTAGATAAAAATTCATATTCAGTATTCAACACCAGATAACAGCATGCACAGATATATCCATTATTTCAATTAACTGACTACAAAAGAAAGAGATCAGCCTGATATGCTCATGTCTCAAGTCCCTTTAAGAGCCTCCAGCTCCCAAGCTACTTGTTATTTCCAAAAGCACAAACATTAGCATTACCTTTTGCTGCTTCAGACCGCTTAGGCAAATCAAGTGTATCAAAATTCCTGTCCAAATCTCCATTCTTCTTTCCTGTGCAAAAAAGAAGACAACAGATGGAGAAGACTGTCAGTACACTGACAGGTAAGTTACTGTCATGTGCATCTAAAAGATGGGAGAAGATACAGACCCTGAATATAAATCGCAGACTGCTACCCATAACTGTATGTATCTGACTGGCAGTCCAGCTGCACAGCTGTGGTTTTAGCATGAGCAAACTTAGGGACAAACACCCGTGCTGCTTGCAGGTTGATCTGCAAACATGCTTAGCACAAGCTTTTCAGAAAGTCTTAGGAGTGCTTTAAACCCTGGAAAATTGTGCCATTTCCCTTCTTGGCAAAGCTGTGCCCCTCCCTCAGAAGCCCAGTGTTTACTTGCTGTTTTCACAGAGGAATTTTGACCTGAAGCTTAGCTCAAGCAAAAACTCAGCAGTAGAGCAAAAAAACAACAGCTTTGCTTTGCAGCCTCTATTTTCAATGCAACAACCAGGCAGGAAGACCTAAATTTAATATATTTTACAGACAGCAGCCAACAACTTAACCTTGAATTGCCCTTCAATCAACAAAGTGTCATTTTTGCTATTTATTAGAAGCTAATGGAAATAATTCCATACTTTGCTAAGAAACAATGTCAAACTATTACATCAGCTTTAATTTATACAACCTTTACATAAAACAGAACAAAACCTGCACTTTTAGTTAGGTTGAGAATTCAAGGTTATATAAACATGTGGAGAGGGAAGGGTTAGTTTCCACACCCCCAAGGGGAGACACTGCCTTGGGAAGCCCACAGGGATGCTCTGGGATAAGCAGGAACCTCTCCAGCAGAGGAATACTGGCAGCAGAGAGATTTGGAAGGCAGTGCAAGAATCTGCATGGCTTCTGAGGACTGCAGTGTACAATTTAGCTTTCCCAAATTATTTTGAGAGGGGAAAAATCAAGTTATTTGGTTCCTCTCTCTCTAGAGCAGGGAAGGCAGGTGCAATGGGATGAATTCAGACAACGCAATTTAAGCTGCCAGAAGTGGCTTCTGCACAGGGACTACCAGGCTGTTAATGGAGGTTTTACAGAAAGGGCTGGAAAGCTTCACCAGTCAGGCTGCTTAAAAGCAAACAGGAAAATGGGCCTTGAAAATGTAATGAGAAGATTAGTCTGAGTCTTGACTGCCAACAGGTCACGAGATGGGAAAGGCCAGTCCCTGCCTTGTTACAGCAGGGGGGTTGGTACATGCACACTGAATTCAATGGGTCACTCTACCTTTCCTCTTGACTAAAGGATAAAAGTATTGACTACTGTACAAGGAAGAATCAGATCTTTAAAATACCATTATGAATATTTAGGAATAACATTAGGAGGGAAACCTCCCCTCAGGGTAGTATTCCATCCTCTCCCATCTTTGGGAGGGGATGGAATCACACCCTTTTCCTCTGAAATGCCAACATAGAATACCAGCCAACTTCAATTGCTGTGCAGAACAAAACATACACCTAGAAGTTCTGCCTATCTGAAGTAATTTCCTGAACTAGAGAATGTAAAAGCCCATCTAAAGCTGCCAAAAGGTCATGCAGCCAGGTATCACAGCACTCTTTGAAAGGTATCTTTTCTAAAGGAAGGAACACGAATCAGTGGCACTTTGCAGCCTTCCACCATTTTTTTGCTCTGTGAAAGGAGCAACACATTGCTTGGGGAATCAAATACCAGAAAGAAAAGGTGCTGTACATCCCCAAAGGACTTTGCATTTCATAACAGCAGCTGAACCCAGTAACTGGCTGCAAACCCTTGTTGACTCTTAGGGCACTGACATGAAAAAGCAGGGCAGAGGGAATTAAAAGGAAAAAAGCATTCAAGGAAGGAAGTCAGTGTAGGAAAGATTACAGACTTAAAGCAGACCAATAAATGTGACTCCATCTTATCTACAAGTCGGACAAACTGTTTTTTCACATGACCCCAAATTTCAGTCTCTGCCATTACACAGTTTAAACCTCAGAACATGTTCTCAGAGAGCCAGACCTTACTTGACACAACTACTTATTTCAAAAGTTCTCTCTATAATTTAAAGGTTGCTTTGGAACTTCTATCAGCCTTGCAGAACTGAGATGGCACAGTAAGAGTTCCCTTCTTCCCAGTGGCAGTGTTTAGTAAGCACTGTGTCTGTGCACAACTTATTAAGGAGGAATTGTCCAGGAGTGCAGTTTGGCTGCTACTTTTGAGCTGGGACTGCCAAAACAACTGCTCATTTACTGACCCATCTTCCATAAAGACAGCACCCTCCACCTGTGCTCTGGGCTCCTCAGTTGCTGTGTCTCCATTTCTGGGCCAGACAGCAAACACTGGCTGGTCTGGAGGAGCCTCTGCTGGTTTGTGTCTCGGCCCTCTGAGGAACTCCCACCCCACAGGCCAAAGCCCATCTGTTCAAAGCAGAAGCTGCCAAGCTGCTTGCCAATGGCAGCAGTACAGAAAACACAACTCTGACCAAGGGGATTTCAACTCTACAAATTACTTGCTTAATCAAATGGATTTGGTTTGGAAATACCCCAGGCACCTACATTTCCAGGGCTTTCCTACAGGGACAAGGTGAGCAAGTTGCAAGATCAACTCCAAAACAAATCCACCCAGAAAGCAAAGTGTCAGTCTGAGGCCCAGCAGCTATTTTTCTCATTTGATTTTCACAAATATTGGAGTCTACTGATTAAAACCCTCTCAGCCATCCCCATGCACCTCTGATAATGAGAAAATCAGTGTCACTACCAAATTCTGTGGCTCTGAACACCCTGCTCTGTTCCTCAAGCCTGTGCATTTGTTCATGACAGGGATGTGAATACACACAACCCACGTGGCTAGGATTTGTATGGAGCACACCACTGCCACTTCCTGGATCTTCACAATCGGTTTGTGCACCACAAACATGCTGAAACCACAGCACAAACTGCACTTGCTGTAGGAGAGAAGTTTAAGTTCTGGTTTTGTACATTTCAATTTCCACCCATGTCCAGGTTTTCCAGCCTGAGGTGTGTCAGAGAAAAGCCAATGCTGTTGGATAAGAAGCATGGCTCCAAATTTTGCCAAGAGAGAGAGTTTTGAACATGCCTGCTGACAGGCCTGTTTTATGAAACCTGCCTGTAGGATTGGCACAGCACTGCGGTTTGGGAAAACTGCCTGACAGGAGACTTGCTTGTGTAAGATGCAATTTACAGTCTCTGAAACAGAGGGATTAAAATTCCTCCCCTCTCTCCCCTTGCTACTTTTCATTATGTAAGAAACAACCAAAACATGACCTTCAGCATTTTCCATCTGTCAGAAACTCAGTACAGACTCTGAAGGGTGACCCAGTGTTATTAACCACTAATGTTGTTGTTGATCTTCCTCAAATGTCATTTTGCTTTATGAGATAATCAAACCATGGTGCAGCCAGAGTTTCTGCTGAAGGATTAATTCCCAAATGCTTGCTTTCTGGTTGAAATAAAAGTTTAAGGGAAAGTGCTTCTTCATAATAATGCCACCTTATCCTCCCGAGTGCTCATTATTACAGCCACTGAGCTGGCCACAAAGAAGCGCAAGAAACCAAGGGCTGAGCTCTGTCCTGCCAACAAATCCATCCTCCACAGCCTCACCTCTCACAGCCCAAAATCTGTGTACTGCAGAACACTACCCAGCACCATGTGTTGGGAAGACAACTAGATTTTGGTTGGTTGGATTTTCCCCTCCCCAACATTTCTCCTTTGGCCCAACCCTCTGGAACCCATGATCTGAAGCAAGTGTCACGACCTGAAAACACCCCTGGGCCTTCACCCCTAAATCAGTCTCAGTAAAGGAGTTTCCCAGGCACCCACAGCCTATCAACTTCCCAGCCCAGGGAAACTTTAGCCTCAGACTCGTGTCTTCCACGTGGAATTTTACTTATTGTGCTGGGATGAGAAACTGAAGCCTATCCCCTGAGGCAGGCACTGGGGTAGCTTCACCCAGCTCCTGTGTGTGGCAGTACCAGAGCTGCAGCAGCCCAGGCAGAAAAAGGACCAAGCCCCCCTGAGAATGCACAGCCAAGCTGCTGCAGCTCACAGCTCCTTCCACTCCATGGAAGACCAGCAGAGCCTTCCAAGTGACAGGGCTGGTGACACAGCCCACACTTGGGTGTTCCTGCTCCCCTGGGCTTAGCAGGCCAGCTGCACAGCAATTCCCCTACTCCACTTACACCAAGAATAAATAAATCCTTGTGTTTTCCATTCGTAATATGGAAAGACCAAACTGCAAAAGCTCCCTCAGAGGATTTTCCATAGCTGCTGAAATGAACAGGAGGATGTGCTGGGGGAGCAGAGGAGAAGGTGGATGAACAAGACCTTGATCTCAGCTCTTAGCCTTGCATGTGAAAGCCGAACAAAGCATGTTATGATGATGATGAAAAGAAAGTATTGCAGACTCACCTTGATTGAACCACTCCTCTAATTACCAGAAAAGCAGCAAAAGGAAAACAAAAATTTACAGGATGAAGAAAATACAAAGGAACAGTCACAAAGAGGCAGAATTTCACAGAACAGGTTCAAAACCTGAGTATTACAAGACTACAGAAGTTTCATCAATTAAAAAACCAAACCAAGGTATTTTACTTTCTCCCTTTTGTTCCTGCTAAAACCCCCCAATCATTCTTTGCACAGCTTTTTTTTTTTTCCCCTTTTCTTTCTCTTTTTATTAAATGAAAAGGTTCTTACAGAACTGAGGGGACAGAAGAATGACTAGCCCTTTGCAGAGGTGTTTAAAATGCTGTGATCAATGACCATGAAATAAAATAAAATAAACATGGTAACACGGCGAGATTAAGTGAACAAGAAAGGAGAGAATAGGTCGATTTTGAAGTCCTAGACTGAGAAAATTAAGGTAGGTTCAGACCAGTACCCACATAAATTTAACAGCAAGACAAGGGAGCTTTTCTTTATGATTTTAAAAGCACATTTATGAATGGATTTTAACTTTTATTTTTTAAGCACAACAGTTGTCTGAGACCCTCTATTCTTCTGATCTACATCCTATGAGCTGTGAGCTCAGCATTATCACCAGTTGATTTCCCTCTAGGGAACAGCACACTTTTCAAAAGAGCACTACTAAAAGGTGGAAAAACCCATTAAAATATATTGTCATTTCCTGCCGCACACACAGAGCCAAACCCAAGCTGTCACTGAGTGCCTGCACTCGTTGCTGCAATCCACAGGCTCATCCCCAGCATCAGATGATTTTGAGACCAATTTGTCCAAAAAGACACGACCTGGTGTGTTTTCAGCTGATGAACAGAAAACACCTGGGTGCACAGCCCAGCACAGGTGGGCCCAGGCAGACACCTGGCCTGGGACACAGCTGAGAGTGCTCCTGGTCACTGCCATCGAGAGGATAGGGACAGGTCTCCCTCAGCACAACACCCTCCTCCCACAGGGCACTCAAAGCTTTTATGGCTGGAAGTGTTTCCACTGACTGTGTTGCTCTCAAGCAAAGCAACAGCACGGACTGCAAGTGGCAGGGAACAGCTCCAGTCAGCACACATGCAAGGGCTCCAAAGGACATCACACTGCAGGTTCAGTCACCCCCTGGGACAGCAGGCTGGCCAGGCGGGCAGGCAGAATTAATTCTTTAGTTTTCCCCCCAGTCTTTAGAAGACTCTCATCAATTTTTTATTTTAAACAGTTTAAATGTAGTTGATGACAGACTAGTCTGCAAAAGCAAGTTCACACTGTGATGACTTCTCTAACACATATGGAAACACATAATATTTTAATAACTTGTGCAGGTCAGATCAAAGAGTAACAGGCAGCACAGTCCATCAAGTTCAAACAACTTCATATCAGCTCTTTAGGGACAAAACCCTTCCTTGTACCTGGCTATAAATAATAAGCCAGGATGGGTGTACACAGGAATGAGGAGAATGAAGCCTAAACAGAAAATGGAATTAATTATCTCTGAATTCATCTAAACCAGCCATTTCTCTAAGAAAGGAAAGAAAACATAATTCAGTCTAGAACAGTAATTTCTCTAAAACAACAAAGGAAACAGATATAATTTGAGTGTCTCTTTGTAAAGGAAACATGGAAGGGGGGTTACTGAGACTATTAATCCTCTCTTATAATGAAACTCATTTGCAACACTCATGCCCCAGAGGAGAGAACAGGTCTAAAAGTGACTGACAATTAAAAGCTACAAAATCGTGTTTGCAATTTAAATTACTGAAACAGTGACTGAATTGGGAGGTTGTACATCTTGGTTGAGTGGGAGGGGAGGCGTTATTTTGTTTTCAAGTGTGAGAGTCTGGAGGCATGGAAGATGTACAGGCAGGAGTGCCATGCACAGGGATGGAGGGATGGATCCATGCTGGCCTGGCTTCCCAAGAAGGGCACACATGCTACACAGCCAGGCAAGGGGATGAGCAGAGCACAGCAATGCAGAGAAGAGGCACAGCACCTTTGTCCAACAGTACAGTGTCAGCTGTCAGCATGCAGCACTCCTGTTTAAAGCCAAACAAAGTCACAGCAATCGTGGAAAAAAGAATCCCAAACATCCAGGAGTGATGTAACACAGGAGATAAACACATGCCAGGACACTGCAAACACTGCACAAACTGCATCAGCCTAAACGAGCACGATGAATGTGCTTGCAAGAGCAGGACTGCACAGCAACATTACTCCCAAATCCATTTCCAGTTCTGAGCTTTATGCAACACATACCTTTTGCTTTTTTTCCACCAAAACAACCAGCATCATCTCTCTTCTTCTTCTGGGAGCCTCCTGTGCCTGCAGTCTGACCAGCATCTAGTTCTTGATACTTATCAGCTCCAGGTACCTCTTTGTGGACATGATAGGAAAGGTTCCTCATGATGCACACACAGTTCTCCACAGACTGTTACAGAGAAATTTATGTTATACAAAGTACTGCACCCTCTAACCTGCAAACCATTGTATTGTACAGATGAGGGCTTGGAGAAATTGAAAAAAGGCCACCTGTCCCAGGAAAACCATGTAGCTCTCAAGGAAGATTTAGCCAAAACCCTTAAATTAAAGTTCATTCTTCCTCTAAACCCCATTTTATTTTTCCAAAAGTGAAACGCTTTATAAATAGTATCCATTCAAAATGAAAACTCTCTAATCAAAAATACCACTTGATCTTATATAAAGAATACAATTCACCAAAAGATCAAACACACAGCAGAAAACGATCACATAAGGATCTTATTTTAATCCAAGTCTCTCTCTCATTCTTCCAACATTTACAATCTCCAAAGGGCCCATTTTATTAAATTTTCTCTGGGTCAAAGCCTAGGCCTAGTGAGGATTTCAATGTGAACACACGTTGTCCTGTAGTAATGGCTAATCCACAGCACATCGGGCTCTGACAAGAGCAATGCTCTGTAGGTTGCAATGGAAACCACCAGGTGGTTACAAAATCCACTTCCAAAATTACCTGATTAAGTAACAGGGCTTTGTAACCCCCTTGTTCAGGCCATCACATGGTGAGACTCAGAATAAAGTAACGATGCTTTACAAGCCTTCTGGTGCTCTAAAGAAATAGTGTGCTCTTTTTAAAAACAGGTTAAAGTCATGATATTCCTCATGCATACAAAAACACTTTTAAGTGCCATGGGATGAGATGATAAAAACAGATTAATAAAATCTGCACCAAAAAAAAAAATCACAGTGAAGTGCTGCAGGTCTGAAGACATTTCTTAATGTCTAAGCACTTCAGTCTTCAGAGATGGTGCTGAATAAAGTCTTTAAAATGGGAACTGACTCCTTTGCTGCTTTGTGCAAATGGGACTCAATTCTGATTTGGAGACTGCACTTATAAATGCCAATTAAGTAATGCAGAACAATAGCAATAATGCCACTGACAATAAAGGACTACTCTCCCCACCTCTCTCAGCAGCCAGCCTTTGCTCCCCTCATCAGCCATAGAGGGAAACACAGCAGCATCCTGCTCATAGCCCATCAGCAGTACCACGGACACCAGAAATGAGAGGAAGACAATGACTATTTTCTGAGGCAAGCAGAAAATAGTCATTGTCATTTGATACCAGCAAACAGAAGTTGGATCCCAGTGCGACACTTCAGCATAAATTAATGCAAACATCCACTCTGCTTTAATACTCAAATTCACCTTATTGTCCGTGTCCTTCTTGCCAACCGCAGACTGCAGAGCATGAAGGAGGGCGTCCACCAGGCCATCACACTCTCTGAGCCTTCTGCGTGCTTCTGCTCCATCTGAACTTACATTCCTGATAGGAGAGAGTTGAAAGAAAATTTAGCCCAGTAACTTTCACTATAAAGTTGAAGGTGCAGTGATTTATATCACAATTATTAAGAGCCCATCACCTTGGATGAAAAATTAGGAGGCCAAGTAGACTGACAAACCTGCTAGATCTCAGTAAAGTGTGGGGAATGCACATCTGCAACTCTCTGAGCCTGAACAAAAAGGTGAACACAACCCCAGGAGTATCTACAAACACATTCTCTGCTTTGCTGGCAAGCCCAGGCACCCACCTTAAACCAGGCTGGAGTCTGCAGAGCAAACAGTATGCAAACCAAAAATTTATTTTCAAAACCAGCAGCTCCAAACTGAAAGATACTTTCACCGCCTTAGGAAAAACACGCAAAGTCACAACATTGCTCAGCAGTATCATGGCCACAGGAACTGAAAAAGCTGTGTGCAGCAGCTTCAGCACAAAGTCTGGATCAGTCACCTCCAGTAAGGAAAGGAGGACAGTTTACATGGCTTTGAAATTCTCAAAACACTGCACAAGAGAATGGCATGGGTAGAAGAAGCCAGACAGAGTGGAAGGCTACTTGAAGCTGCTAAAAATTACACTTATCAATGACTGCAGAAACTGTCAGAGGGGACCTCTGAACTTGGCCTCACTCACCCAGTGAGCACGAACTGATACCCCAGCCTTGCATAAGCATCAATTTGCCATTACTCAATAAATAAATAAAATTCAAGTCAATTTTCCAAATGCTGCCTTCCTCCACCCTTTTTCTTCAGGAGGAAAATGAAGTGACAAAATTATTCTTAATAGTGCTCACTGACCAAACCTGTATGGAAGCTCTTCCCAAAGCTGAAATGCAGTAATTTCAACAATAACACAGACAACCTTTCAACTTTCAGGTCTTTGAATCCCACAAAGCCATGGAAGGTCACCTCTCAAAAGCTCAGGACACCATCATTACCCTCCATTATCAGGATCATGCAGACAGTTTTTGCTTTTAACTACAGGGACTGCCAATCTCCAGGTAAGTGACAAATCAATCATGGTCCCCTCCCGTGTCCTGGTCATCTGGGTAGGCTGCTGTGTTAATTGGACAGCTTGGAAAACCCACACTTTCTCAGAGACCTCTCAAAATCTGAATACACTAATTGTGAGCTGGTTGCTGCAACAGCACATTAACTTTCAATTAAGAACACAACTGAAATGCACAGATAAAAGAATTCTTTCCTCAAATCCTAACACAGCTTCACCTCTAGGAATGGATGACAGAAGGCAGGTAAAGTGGGTATTAAAATGATTCCACAGGATAGATGGAAGAGAATTCTACATGCTGTTTTCCCATCTCCAGTTGTACTAATCCTTTTGTATCAAAAACACAAATGTGAATTTTAATGCTACATCTTTATGAAACTGAAATTAGAATTCATTCCCTGCGATACCTTTCAGGAGTTATAACAATAAATGATAGCAGCTCAACCTTCAAGCACATCTATTAACGTGGAACACTACTTATTAAGCTTCAGGGTGACAGGAATCTACTATAAATGGTCTTATCTGGAGCTGTGTATCACATTTTTATTCCTCATTAAGTCTAAGAGTGTTAGAATTCATAAGCAACACTTGCAGACTAAAGGCAGGACAGCTCAACCTTCACACCTTCCTTGCCCCATGGCCCATTCAGAACAGATTTTTCTCTGGTTCATTTGTGCCACCACACTTGGTTTACATTTTGGTTATGAACAGCATCACAGTATTGTGTATCCTGCTTTCTTACTTATTGATCTGTACTGGGGCTAATATCAAGGTAGACATTGATAAGGTTATGATTGAAAAAAATATAACAATATTGTAACAGTAAGAGTGTGACCTGCTGATATCACTGTCTCTTCAACTATAGAAAAATTTACTGAAAATTATTGCCTTGAGAAAAAATTCCCAAATATATCACACATAAATAAGCATGAAAACTCTGCAGGATCAAGTTAATAGCTAATTAATGCTATGACTAAGTTATCCAGACATCAAACTTTGCAGTTTTAATGTTTTAACTAGCACATCACAAAATGTATCCTTACGAGCATCTCATGCAGAAACATCTGCTCTATAAATACCCAACTCTCGGGATTTTGTTAGTTCTCCCTCCCTGGGTAATGAGCTTTCTGCAGCCCTTGGGATTTATCTACCATGGAAGAACAAACCTCATTTCCTGGTCTGTAACTGCACCCCAGAGCTATGGGAGAGCTCAGCTCCCACTCTTGTCCCAGCAGCCCAGGCAGATCTCAGACAGACGAAGCACAGGGAGATCAGCACCTGCATCAAGGGTCTGCTCCTCCTCAGTCTGCCCTTTCTGCTGCTCCAACACTGCAAAAAGCAGTGAAGATCTCCCAAACCCCATGGAAATATTTGCATTTCAGATCCATGCCAGACATCTCTGAGGTCTAAACTAAGGTGGGCCCTATGAAACTATGACACTATGCTTTGAGTAAGTTCTCATCTGGCAATCCCAGGAGAAGTGCTGCCAGGTTTGCTTTCCATGATCCAGAGCTGCTTTCACAAGCTCTTGCAACCCAGGAAAATGCCAGGCTGCATTTCTGCCATGGCATAAAGGCTCTACAATCCACCTTCTTGAAGAGAATCACCTGGTAGTCATTGATCAAATTCATCTTCAGGAGGGGTGAAGATGAAAACAAAAAGGGTGACATGGACAGGAGAGCTACTGCTGGCACTGGTAATAAGAAACTGAACAGAAACTATCATAGAATAAACACCCTGACAGAGCACTCCACTGACACGAGTCAGGAAAAATCTCTTCCCATTTCACATCTGCACTGAGATTGTTGTGCATCTTTTATCTGTTACATGTGATGGAATGGAAGACGTAACCAAACCATCGTCCAAAGAAAGCTTTCAAAGCAAGGTTTCTGAACACCCTCCTTCCAAGAGTGATGGAAATCAACAAACATGACTGATTCCAGCAGTTAACAGAGGATTTGCAGTCCCCTTACACAGGGCAACGCTCCACAGAAGGAATGCACAGCCTCACCCAGGCCAGAATCTCATGCAATGGAGATATGTAACATATGGCATCCAGACTGGGACACAGTAGAGAGCTTTGCTTTTCATTAAACTTTTCTACACATTAGACAAGTATTGCTTTACACTACAAGTAATTCTTCAGTGGATGGAGTGTTTCACACAAGACAACAAACAGAAAGGCAGCTGAGACCCCAGCTGAGATGCTGCTAACTCTGTTACTTAGGAGACAGGCTGCCATGCAAGAACTGGAATGGCCACAAGATTTTGCAATTAAACAGATGATCTCACTGACTTGCTTGCTGGGGCAAATCAATATCAAGAACCTCTGTAGATTTAAGTCAAAGCTACTTACTGAAGTTTGAACGACTACAGGGCTTTTGAGGCACTGATGATGGGCAAATATCCTATTACAAATGAAACTGATGTTGACTGTCCATTCAGAAGGGTGGGAATGGTGGGGGGAACTACCCAAACTATTTTTACATGAACCAGTGACAAATGAGACCTGCCATTCATCCCCAGTGTTCTGTACAGTCTGCTTCCCTTGCCTGGTCTCTTCACCCCCAGGAAGGTATACTGCTGCTTTCCGTGACCTTCCTGCTATTCAGTACTTTTCCAAAAGTTTATTAAATGACAAATATATTTTAGAAACAGAAATGTCTTTCTTATGTCACAATGCAAAGGGTAATAGAAACCTTCAGTGTGCTTCCTGTAAATATACACAGTGTGAAGAACAATTCTAGAAACAAAACATGGAATTACTGCCCAGGTGTACAGGAAAGAAACCAACTCGATAACTGATTTTATGTAAAATAGTAAAGCACAAATCTCATTCCAAAGATTTTAAATCTCCAGCCTTTAACTATAAAAAGCAACCTTGATTCTTCCTTAAATTCTTGGAGTCCAGATTGTGGCCAGGACTAGTGAAAGAGAATTTGTAAGGATGTTGCAATATATGCTTTCCCTGGGGAAAAAAACCAAAAAAACCAACAAAACAAAGAGGCACTAAGTAAATGTTAAATGAAAGTACATACCTACCAGCATAGAAACCCATCAGGCTAGGAATGTAGTCTGTTGCTATTAAAGACTTCAGAGAATGGGGGCGAGTGTGCTGAGAAATCTGTTCACGCCTCAGATAAGGTTATCATTATCACTGAAGAGTTGTCTTAATAATATGCAATTCTGAATGCTACATTTACATCTGCAGAACAGAGCTGGCATTCGTCACCCCTAGGAAAGGTGAGCTGTTACTACTGTCTGTGCCACACATCAGAATTATCTTCAAGAGAAAAGACTTAAAAGTAATTAAGTACAGGGTACTTAATTTGTGCTCTTTTAATGCAATCATGTGGCAGCGCCCCCTCTGTGCTCTCCCTAACAATCCAACAGAGTGGAGATGTGGAGAGCTTTTGGATTTTATTTTTTTAATGATGAAGAGAAACTTGAAAATAAAGGCAGAGACACCCTTTTCTCTGAAAATTAAAACTAGTATTTCCAGGACTATTGTGTCTGTCTCTTGGCTGGAGAGAACCATGAGTTGCTATTCCACAGTGCTGCAGACGAAGCCAAGTCTGGAGTGTTACTGAACACTTACCCTCCTGCCTCAGTGCAGCAAGTGTAAAAAGCACTTTGTTTAGAGATCTAGCTGGGAATGAAGACAATAGCTTGGAAACTTTGCTTTTTTCTATAAATAGGAAATGGAACTGGAAAATTTCAAAACATCCTCCTAGTAACACTTCCACCTTTCCCTGGAAGAATCACGGCTGAGAGCTGGAGCTGAGACAGTGACGAGCTCTTTCCAGCCCCTTGCCAGACTCTGACCAGCACCATCACTGAGGCTCTGCTGTCCAGACACTGAGTTTTGCACACTTAAGCTGATAAAAGACTACCAGCTTCTCACAAGTCTAGTTTAAAATATATTAGTTTTTCTTGTTCTGTCCACCTACTCCGGCAGGCAGAACCCTTGCTATACAAACACCCTTCCACACCCACACAGTGCTTCACAATAAAGAATTTTTTATTTGGATGCCAGCCAAAGGAGATGGATCAATAATTGTTGTGGTAAATGAACTCTATTTCCAAGCTTATTTCTGGGTCCACTATGTCTCAAAGGAGAAATATACAACATTTAAAAATCATTCCATCATTTCATGCAGAAATAGAATGGATTCCATACTTCAGTTCACATCAAGTACCAGAAAGTTTAATTGGTATTAAAGTTCATTGTTCTGAAAACAAGAGAGAACGAGAAAGAAGCTGCCTGTGACACAAAGATAGCCTCGATCCAGGCAGCTCTGGTCAGAGGGCCCTGTACAGCACAACGCAGGTTGGCAGCAGTGAGCTCAATCAGAACTCAAGCAGAGAATATGGTAAAGAAAGCAGAAAGAAGCCAAAGTCCAAATGAAATGCACAGAAAGCCAGAGGAGCTCTACTGATGCTGATTTAGGTAGGGAGCGGCTGGGTAGTCGCTTTTCAGAGCTGGAATCCCACTGGACACTGCTGCTCCGCTCCAGCATTCACTGACCAGTTACACCCAAGACAGAAGCAGCAGAGCAGCCCCTGTTTCTTTGCATGCAAACCCTTCCACTTATTTAAATGAAGTGGTTGGTTTTGTTTAGTTGACCAAATGCTTGAGAGGACATAGCAAAAGCCACTCCTGAAAAGGGGCTTCACGAGCTGTGTTCCAGCAACAGTGGCACAGAGCAAGAGCTCCAGGGGCACCCTGTCACACCCCATATATCCATGTCTGCACTGCCTACAGGAGCTCTCTGAAACAGGCTGGGGCTCAAGAGCTTGGTTTAACAAAGGTTGGTCTTGACATCTGTACCTTGTTATCTGTGGCATTCTATACCCAAAACACCTCGTAGTGCCTTTTCAGCAAAATGCTGACTGGTTACCTCCTTGCATGACCTACTTGGAGGGCCTCAGATTGCTCTCCTGTAATGCAAAACGATGCAGAAATGCACTGCATGAGAATTCCATGATGCCCAGCAGCTATTTAAGTTACAAATTATTCCAGTCCCTGCCTGGAGGAAAGGCCAAGGGCCAGCTTGGTTGCTTTATCACACATGCTTGCTGCCATGACAAAGAATCTCAGAAATACAGAAAGGAGGTGGTACTAATCTAACAAAGGATCAGGGCTCTCAAGCCTTCCAAAGCAGACTACTTCCATTAGAGTGACTGCAGGGAGCTTTGCTGCAGTCCTGCTCTTCACCCCACTATGGCAACAGACATTTTTGTAGATTTTCTATCCTGACAGCCAAGGGAGGAGGGACCTAGATTCATTCCTAAGTAATGACAAAAGGCAGTAAGCAAGTGCACAACTTTAAATTTATACCTTAAGATATGATTGTAAAGCATTAAGGTTGCATGTAACTAGGTTATGTCTCTGCTGCTAAAATCTATGCATAATTTATTTATATTACAAGCTAAACATCAGGAACTGTCAGGAGGAACCCTAACAGCTCCTTACTAGCACGAATTAAACGCTCTGCTCATCATATAAGCCCCAGGACAGCCATATGCTGTGATCCTGCACAGTATCAGTAAGCTAATTAAGAAACTGCCTTTGCTCACTCCTCTCTTTTGTGTGGGTTTTTAATTTGAGTTGATTTTTTCCAGTCTGGGTTGGACAGATAAGCTTCTCCCTTTTCGTGCTATTTGCTGTCTCCAAAGTGAAGATTCACAGGCAAATTTTGGCTCCGTTTTTATCTCTTTCTGAAACTATTCCTTCTCTGAAAGTCCACTTCAAAAGCACCTGTTGCACAGACTGACAGTATCATTAGCTCCAATACCTGGAGCATCAATCTCCCAAAGGCTGCACCCACTCTGAACACAACATGAGCACAGCAGCCTCCAAGCACTGTGGGTGAGTGGGGACAGAGGTGGCAGCAGCTGCCCTGGGTGGGACAGCCAAGCATTAACCTTTGGGAGGAGTCCCCTCCAGATGATCCTGGTTAAATAACTGCCCTGAAAAAGCATAGGAAAGGACTACTTGAACTAGGATAGGAGAACACACAGAGTAAGAGGGAACGTCAAACAAAACTTTGTTAAAGAGCCCTTTTGGAGGTGGGGAGAAGTGTAGCTGCTGAGGAGGGCTCTGTACTAATGCAAATTTGAGGCTGATAAAGAAGAGGGAAATGTGAGTTTTCAGGCGTCAGCCTTTGGTTTCTACCTTCTCTGCTCTGCCACGCTCCAGTGAGCAAAGCTCCCCTGGCAGCAAGGGCAGCTCGTCTGGCAGCAGCACAGCAGCATCACCTGAGTTTCACCTCCTGCTCCCTGCTCTGCACTAGGCAGCACCTCCAGGTCACAGATTTACACTCCAGTGCCTTTTTACCTCAGTCAGCTGGAGGTGAAGGCTGCCTCCAGTGCAGGAGGGCACACAGGACAAACATCAGGCGACTGTCACCACATACTATTATCATGCCTGCAGGATGTAAAGATGGACAGAGCTTGAAAGTAATGCATTCTGAAAGCTCTAATTCCCAGGCACTTTTCTTCAGAGAAAAGCCACACATTAATCATTAATAAGAAAGGAGGGCATAAGAACCTGGTTTTGACAACCTTACTTCTTTTTGTTCCTCAAATTCAGTACACAGAGATGGGAAGAAAAAACAGGCACAGCAACATCACTAAGAGAGCTTTCCTGCCCAAACAAGACCAGATGTTGCTTGACAAACCTCCTTTATCTCCAGTGCCTCACAGACACCCTCACTCCTGCTACAACCAGTGTGTGCAGGGCGTGGCTGGGTACACACAGGCGTAACAAACACAAGGACAGGGGGACTCACTCCCAGCATTACCTGTGACTGAAACACTGCAAGTGGCATCTGCAGGACAAGGTGTTCAGGCATGTACCATAATGCTGTCCCTCCTCAGAAAAAAGGCTTAGAACATTTGCATACAAAAACGATTTGACACGTCCCAAGTATTACTGATTTACCATCAAGTTCTTGCAGCTGTCTTTCCTCTGAAGTACCTAAGAGGAGCCTGCAGATACTTTTACAGCTTTTCTCAACCCTGTGGAGTGTATTTCTGGCTCTGAATCCACTGAGTCCTTACGCCAGGTCTTCAAACATCATTATGTAACATTTACCAAACCTCTCAGGTTTTGATTTCATGGGACCAAACCCTTCATTTATACCTACAGGAGTTGCTTATTCCCAGTGGATCTCTGTAGGATGAACCATTTCAAAATCCTTGAGCTACTGGTATTTACAGCAACTTCAGGGGAAGGTACACACAGAGGGGCCAGTCCCACATTCAAGACAGAAGAGTGAAGATCAGTGAAGTCTAAATCAGTGAAGTGCCCCGAAGGCACTTTGCAGCCTGAACCTCACTGAAAACAGAAGGAGACAGGGCTATTAAAAATTAGACCACAAAAAGGTTTATACCATTAATCTTGCCTCTAATTATGTCAGTGCAGCAGCACAACAGCAAATAAATCCACACTTCTCAAGTCTTCTGGTACAGCTCCAGCCACCAGGTTGTCCCTTCCCTTCTCAGGGGCTGATGTTGGACAAGCTGTTATGTTCAATCTCCAGCTGAAGAATGCTGTTTTTAGGAAAAGTCAGGTGGGTGCAGCTTGTTTGTGTTCATACACCTCGGCCAGGGCTCTGAACCCTGAGGATACTTGTGAATGTGAATTTCTGTGTACTTGGAGAACTGACAAGAAATGCTGAAACTACAGATGGTACCCCTGGAAAAAGGAGCACTTTGCATCTGTTTGCTATGCAAATTAATTCGTTTAACATTTGTTGACAGCAGGTCAGTTTAGCACAGGAATCAAGCTAGAAAGTTGGCAATTTAGGAACTTAGTTCTTTTCTGTCCTCTTGTAAGTGAAAAAATCCAAGAGAGAATTAAAAGTAATTAGGCAGAAAACAGCAATTAAGCCCAGAATGAATTTAATTTTTAAACCATTAAAATCCTTGCTGCTTCCAGAGAACTTGGAATCATGGTGGGCATCTCCACAGAAAACTAACAAGATGATGTGACTGCAACAGTGCTCTGACCCACAGATGCAGCAATTTCCCTCCAAAGCAGGGAAGCACCCTAGGAGAAGCCAGGGGAGCCAGGGAAGGTCTCTGGGTGTTCATGAATCACAGAGTCATCTTTCCCACAGGAGCTGAACTTACACTCTTCTCCTAAAGCACCTCTATGCCTGGGTAAAAGCTGTAGGAAGGATCATGAAATGGCCTCATGAAGATGCACCAAAATCATACCATTATTTCCCCATGAGTGCAATTTGAAGACAAATGCTTCTGGATTGCAAATCCCAGTAAGGATTTAAGGGTTTAAAGAAAAAAAAAAAATGCAGTAACTAGAGGAGACATTCCTCATGTACCTAAAAGAATAAAATACAAAGTAGAGACATTAAAACTTGTATTTTAAATGAAAGAACATCTGTGCATACTTAATGGTTCTCCTATAGTAAGCAAATGTCTTCCTTACTTCTTTCCCACTTCTAGTGCTTCATAACCAAAAATCCACTTTGCTTTGTTTTTTACTGTTCCTTTCCAGATTTCTACCATACATGTTTATCAGTTTCAACAGAATATAAGAATACCCTAGTTTCATAAAATGGCACCCAAGGCAGCATCCCTCACAAGGCTCATGACCATTTGCAGCAGTAAAGTGATTATGGATATTGCAGATCTATTCATCGTATTGGGTACGCCCTTAGAAACACAGCAGTGAAAGAGGAGGCATCTTTTTCCTGATCTCAGGATGAGAATGGAGACAAAATTATCATCACCTGCACTAGTTTCTGAAAACTTCAGTGGTCAAGATTACAAAATGTCCAACAAATTTCATTTTCAGATCATACTTTGCAAATTGGATGTGCTGCCAGGTTTCCAAAGGAGAATACGGGATTCTCCCCAAAACATTTGTTTAAACAGTTTTTGGCAAGTCAAGTGCAGAGTGAGTGGCACACAGAACCCACCAGCCATGTTCCAGATGATACCAGGGTTCAAAATATCCCTACAATGGGCACAGTCACAGGAGAGGGCTTGACTTTAGAAGGAGCCCTTTAAATAAACAACAGCCAATATAGACCTTCATCAGTGGCCCTTTCCTCTCCTTGGATTCCCACTGGCTCTGTGTGTGTGTAGTCAGCTACAGTAGCTTGGAATGGACACACTGAGTGTCCCAGGTGAAATAACCCCAGAATGAATTAATGTGGCAAAGCAGCTTTTTAAAATGGCTTTCTTGATGATAAACTGTGAGCAGCTTCTCTGATTTCCAGCTTGTGAATGACAAGGTCCAGTGTTTTTTAGTATCAGACACAGATAAAGAGCAGGCCCATTGCTGGGTGCAAGTCCTGTGGCCACATGAACCAAGATCAGTATCCAGCATCAGAGAGGGAATTTTGTTACTTCTGCAGGTGGGTAAATCCGGGCGACAGAAAGCCAGTAACCCACCTCAGCTCCAGCCAAGGGCAGAGGGCATGGATCATGGCTCTTATCTTGTAAGTTAATTCCCAGCCCTGGTTCAGGTACAGATCTTTGCTCAGGTATTGGCCCCAATTACTGACCCTGCAGCTGAAGCATCCTTCCATCCCACACGTGCCTGCCACACCACACTATTCCTGCTGTTACTGCAGCTCTAAATCCACCCTGAGGCACTGGGCCAAGGTAACTACACAGGATACAGCTCACCCTGACCCCCTCAGACCTGCACAAACACCTGAACTCCCAAAGTGAGGAGGGAGAGACTCAAGTTACACAGGGGAAAATGGCTGACTGGGAAGGAAAGTGGGATGGACCAGAAATTGAACAAGAGGTAAAGGTAAATAATTGTAGTGTGGGTTTTTTTTAATTACTTGTTTTTAATTATTTTGAAATGAGTGTTTCCATGGCTCCACATTATCAAAGGAGAAACCTAGATTAAGAACAAAGTAAAGATGAGTAAGCAGTGTTAAAAAAAAAGCAAGTAATAATTAACTGGCAGTTCATGCTGTGAATCACTGAGTTTGAAATAAACTCGCCCACATCTGTTGATAAACTTCATTAACTGAAAAAATGATACTGAAACAAATGCTATCCTGCATGCACAATGCCTGTCTTCTGCTTAGAGACCTAAACTGCAAAGACATCTGAAACCTCAAAAGCTCAGAGACTGTTCCAGTTATTTTGGGAGACAACACAGCTCACACCTGAGGCTCACTTCCAAAGGGGACAAAGGGAGGCTGGCATATCATCAAGAGGCCTAACCTCCCAATTAAATATCAAACTGGTGAACAGTTTGCAGTCTGCAATAGGCTCCATTTGCGGAAAACTGAATTTCTAGGACCAGCTACTGTGTCAATGAGAGAAGCGTGGGCGAAGGGGTTTTTAAACACTGATGTCTGTCAGACAGATGGCTGCAACAATTTATTCTCTGTTGGTGTTAACTATCATATCTTGCTGCTGCTTTTAAAGATGAGCTGCAGAGCATTTCAACACACAACATAAAAAAAAATCCAACGGTTTTAATGTTAATTACTTTTGATTTGTCCATTTAGACCCCTAGATCTGGAAGTGCTCTACAAAAGGTGTGTGTAATATCCCTGACATGGGAACAGGAAGCACCATCAGCTGAAAGACAGCTCATACCCACCTGCTCCTGCACCTGTCTTGTTCCTGCACTCACTCACCTCACTGCACCAAGTGGGGAGACAGCAGGGCAGTTCTCCCCAGTTCCTGTGCAAGAGCCTGCTGTCTCCACGGCTCAGCACAGACATGCAGAGATTTCCTTCTCCAGATTATCCTTCCCTGCTCTCACACCCCCATCTACCTAATGCAGCCACAGTCAAGCATGAGATCACCTCACACATCTGATGGAAGCTTCACATTTTCCACAAGGAAGCACCAAGTCTCTCCTGACTATGAGAGCAGAGATCAGAGATGAAAGGACTGAAAGACATTTCCCCCTTCAACAGCATAAGCAGCCACCATTCACTAGGTGCATTTCAGGGTGCATCAGGAGCACTTTGAAATACCAGGAGTTTAAATTCTCTAACATCTCAGTACTATGTTTCACACTCTTCTTCATAGGCTTTAAGAATATAATGTCAAAAAGCGCAGGCTTGTGAGTTTCTTGCAAAAGCAGTCACCTTACTTTAAAATACCAAAAAACCCTCAAACAAACACAAAAACTCAAACTCAAGTGATCAACAAACCAAGAGATAACCTGGAATACAGAAGTTCAAGTGGATCCACATACTAATAAAATTTTATGATGCGGATTAGGCTGGTCTACTAATGACCAATTTATTGCCTACATTTACTAGAGAATCTCATATGCATTGAGATAATCCTTTTATTTCCTCTTCCAGAACACCCTTAGAAATGAGACACCAGTAAGTAAAAACCTATGATGTCTGGAGTCTGCTTAAAGGACCTCAGCTTCCAGTGGGACTGCAAATAATTTCAGTAATGGGCCCTTTCGGAACACTCTTCATTACTTTCTTCATTTGTGAAGTTACTTGGGGGAACAGTTATTGCAATTTAGAGACCACAAGCCCAAAAAATAGAAATGAACCAACTTCTGAAGATGCATTAATCAGTAGGAATCTGACAGAACTACATTTAACACCAATAGAAGGTATAATGCCAAATCCTTATTAGTTTCAGTCAAACTAATCGACTTCATCACAAAGCTGAAGAATCTAAAGTGAGCATAACTATTTTTTCCTCAAAAAAAAAAAAAAAAAAAAAAAGGGCAGAATGAGACCCACTGTGTTTAGGGAACATTGGCTCTTCAGGTTTTTCAGACTGCATTAGGACTCCTCCTGAACTTCAGCTTTTAGCAAGGACCATCCAGCTTTCAAGGTGCTTTCACAATTGCTAGCACAGTATGAAACCAGAAAAGGCTCCTTTGCAAAGAATTTTAGAAGGAACTCTTAAAATCCTAAATAGTAGCTCAAATTCTTCACTGGAAACCCCAAGAAGCCGCGGGGACAAACATCCCCAGGTGCTCCTTACCGCAGGCAGCCAGAGGTGTTCTTGAAGACCGTCGTCCACTCGGCGTCGCGCGGCTTGGAGTCCTCGTTGGGCTCGCTCTCCCAGCCCGAGTGCGGGATGATCACCTCGTTGGTCAGCGTCTGCAGCCCGTGGTTGATGATCACCATCTTCAGGGGCTCATAGGAGGATAAATTCCACAGGGTGCCTGCAGGGGATTATTAAACAACCGGGGTGTAACAACTGTATTAAATCTCTAGGTTAAATAGAATCACAGGATTCGCTGAGGAGCGCTTGAAGGTTAAATCATAAAACTAAACAAGAAGGGAAAGCAACTTGATGAGATGCCAGACCAGAACCAGCTTAGGGAAAAATCCCACAGGTTCTTCAACAAAGCAGAGAAGCACTTTTATCAAGACATGGATATTCTTGAACTCATCAAGCCCTACACGGAGTACATAAAAGTGATGTACTACTGGAGATTATTAGGATTTTTCAGCTGTATACAAATTGTGTTACACTTTCAAGTCTAACTATGCCTCAAAAAGTAAAAATTCATCCAGTGAAGCAAAGTACATTGAGCAAGTCCTAGGAGAGATGAATTTCTGGAGGATCACTGATCTTATGCTTATCTTCTGCACAAGATAATATTTCATTCAAGTCTCCTCTCTATTATTTACTTTCACATTTTCCTGTCACAAGCAATATCTGTGTTCAAATCTCCTGGTGCCACAAACATATGACTCCTTGAAGAAGCTGGAAATCAGAACTCTACTGTCTTTTCATTTTTCCCTCAATTATGAGCCAAAGCGGACAGAAGTCGAACATCAAAACAGAATAACAGAACAACAGCTTTGTAGCTGCAAAATACCCAGTGCTGGATAACTGATAGAGCCTCCCAGCAGACCTGTATCAGTGTCCTGACAGTTATTACTCATCAGAGTAGGACTAAAACTGAACACTCACTTCAGAGAGAATTTCTGCATAGACCCAGCCCGGTACCATCTGAGAACTGTCAGTAACAACACTTGGAGGGAGCCAGACACAGGCTTTTGGTCTCCAAGGAAAAGTGTGAGTTCTAGAGAAATTTCAGCCAGTCCAAACAGAAAACCCAGATTCCCCAAAATACACAAGGAATCTTTCCTAAACATATCAAATATCAACCTGGGGTAACCTGTTACTACGACTATGAACTTGTGCAGATTATAGTGCAAACTGGAAATCTCCACCTCATTGTACATACATCTAAAAAACACAACAGAACAGAAGCTCAACCTTTTGTTTCAGCTCCTTTCAATCTCCCCAACTTTTAAAACTTACAATTTTCAAGCTTTAAAGGTAACCGGGAAAATGCTTTCCATGTATTACCATGTGGCACAGCTTGACTTGCCATAGGGACTTGCAGGAGTCTAACAGTGACTGGTTATAGAATAACATATTATCTAATAAAAAAACTCTGAGGCAGACAACAGAATGAACATTATGATGTTTCTTGCAGTCTTTTTTCTAAAGTCATACAAAAATAACACTTTTTTGGACTACTGCCCTTGTCACTCATAGACACTATACGAGGATTTTTATAGCCTAATTTTAGCTTTCAAACAAGACAGTGTAGGTAAAATATGAATCTTATCTTTGTAGCTACTACAGTAAATCACTGTTGCTGCAAAGCAACAAATGTTGAAGAATAAGAAAAAAGCAAAACTAAGCAGAAAGGGCTATCTGGCCCTGTTTGTTATCAATGGAAGCCTTTACATCTCATAACAAACTGGCTCAAAAAATATACAGGAAGCAAATGCAAGTCAATAGTTATAATAAGACTTTAAAAAATGGATACATAAGCTACCTTCTTAATTTAAAATACTTTACTAGACTGTCTTTCTTCAGTTACTGTACTCCAATTTCTTCAGCCTGTCAGAATCACTCATATAAAAATAGTAAGTACAATTAAATCCCTAAATGCATGGCTGGCTCAGGACTTGCAAATTCAAATTCTAAATCTGAACACCCAGCACTGAACGAGACAGATGAATTCCTGGAAATTATACAGGATCATCTCTGGAGCAAACTGAGATTCAAATTGAGAACAGCAGTGCTCCTTTCAGTAATGGTCAAATTGAGAACCTCAGCATGAGCAAGTGTGTGACAGAACACACCATGAACAAGGACCTTCTTCTGAGAAGCCTTGGAATAGAAAATGGGAGGAGAAAGCTCAAGTGAGATCAGGAAGCTGATGAGAGCAGGGTACCTCTCTCAGAGAGGAGTCCAGGCCTGAGCAGCTGACAGGACCTCAGCACACATCAGTGCCCAGGAGCTGTGAGCTCTGAGCCAGATGATTTATCTGCAACTTGCTATTCGAGCATTAGATCAAAATATTTCATCTGCAGAGCATTTTGAAGGTCAATCATTTTTCAATTATGACCAATTTGGCAGCAGAAAAATCACATCCTGCACCACTTAAAATCAGTGCAATGTCATTAAACAACAAAATTACTCCAACGTTCTCACAAAGAACAAAATTATTCATTACAGCTACCAACTTCTGATTGCTTTTCAAAGAATGTAATAGAATTTTGGTCTTGCATATCTGATGGGAACATTTTCTCTGCAAAAACCTTATCACTCAAGATAAAACTTTTGTAGTTTTCCCAATCAGAACAGATTTAATTCCTTATCAACTTAATCCTCATTTCTCTCTTTCTCAAAAAATGATCCACTGGGAGTACAGCTACAGGCCTAGCAAGAAATGAAGAATTTTATGGAGTATTCCTCAACACAACTCTACTCATGATTTACTAACAGACACTCTAACACTTAAATCAAACTTCTCAGCGCAATAGCTAGGAAACATTTTGTAACTCCACACTTCAAAAAGAAAAAAGTGAGATCTATGGTATTTTAGGAATGTATCTTTGAGTTTAGAAGGCAGTCTTTGCACAGTCTTCACAGATCTCTGACCTCAAGGCATATCATGTTTAGTGCCATTTGCAGATATGTCTAGAACACCTGGTAAAACAGGGATGGCAGGAAACCAAAGTTGTTTTTCAAATTCTGCTAAAACTAGTGCTATCTGCAAGAAAAAAAAAAAAAAAATCTACAGACTGGCTTAATCTGGCAGCAGTGGTGTATCAGTACCTCTGTCTGCTTCCAAAATTTAATGTCAAAACAATTGTCTAACTTGTGTTCTCCAAACATGTGTCCTGGTAAGTGCCCAAGGGAACACAGTCCCAGCACAGCCAAACTCCCTCCTTCAGCACTGATGCCACACATCTGATTTCTGCCTCGATGCTGCATCCACCTGTTGGGTGTTTGTAACTCACTGCTGTGGCTTTTCCCCCAGACCCAGCTGTGGCTGCTGCATCCCGTCACCAAAGGAGAAGCCCTGGAGCTGTACCAAAGCCAAGGACTGACTCTTACATTAGATGAGAACAATAGTGTCTTTTGCCTGCAGAAAGCCCTGCTCCAAACAGGGTGTCCTACTGTGCACCCAGGTACCTCCTGTCCTGCAGACAGGCAGTGTTTCACAGCCAGAGAAACAAAACTTCAAGCCTAGAACTGCTCTTGAATTCACACAGCTAAATTATTTAAACTTCTTTAAATTACCTGAACCTCTTTGGAAAGCAGGATTATTTTATCATTTGTCCTTAGCTGGGATGACCAGCTGGTGATTACTACTGAGCTTTTGAAAAGTAGCCAGTATTGAGTTAAAGAAAGATTAAATGCCAGAAAAATCAATGTGTCATATCAAACTTGAATTTGGAGCCTGTTAAAAGAAATAAACACACAAACCCTGTACGCAGTTGTAGTTTTTTTTTTTTCTCCTTTTTCCTAATGCATTGCTGATGAAGTCCCCAGACATTTCACTCCAGACACACTGAAAAACTCTCATGGCAAAGGCAGGCTTTGGTTTATCACTAGGGAAAAGCACCCAGATAGGAAGTTGTGATTGCTACCAGGAGAACATTGGAATTGTGATCTGAATTTCAGAGGCTGCAGAACACAGTCCTTTTGTAGCAGTCCTGCTTGAATGCTCCCTTTGCACTTCAAGCTGGCTCTTGTTTCTCTCTGCTGACTTTTGGAGCTCATTTTACGAATGGACAATTCCACATTATCAGCCAGGGCTTTGAACACTGGCTGCAAGTCCAGCAGCATCAGTCACAGAGGCATTGCTGGAATATTCTTCTTTTCTGTGCTGATGCTTGAATGTCTCACACCGGATCTGGTGATATCATTTTAGAAGGGGAATGAAATTATTCCTGGTTAGGTGGAGATTAAATGCACATCATCTGTTACTGGACATCTGTTTAGGTTAATGCCCTTAGTATTCCTGGTGTTTTTCAGTAAGGGGAAATAAAGAGCTCTAAATAACAAAAGCCAAGGTGAAATAAAAGCACTACATTTAATTGGCAAAAACTACTGCCAAATAAAATGCATTTGAACTCTAAAGCTAATTAATCAACAGGAAATCAAAGCAATCACCATTTACAGTTAAAAAGGAAAAACATCCAGTTTTGCTTTTGCCATCTCAGAAGTGACTGATTACCACTTAGCACTATAATGATATTCCTTCAGAGTAAATTATAGACCCGTTTCTCTTTTCTTGAATATAAGGAAATAAATTTATTGCTTCTCAGCACTCCAGAAATGAGTTTTGATTAAACTAGTACAGCAGACAAACAGATATTCTTTATTGAAAAAAAAATTAAGTCTGCCATCATATTAAATGAGTGCAAAAAATAGAATATAAATACCACCTGCAGTTTCCCTGTAGAGGCAGAGCAGACAGCTCTCAAAGCACAACCAGCAGCATGTGCTACTCAGAGGTTCTCTGACCAAACAGACAGCTTTCCTTTGCCAGCTCACTGGAAAAAGGCTGGAAAAATATCCCTGCTAGTTTCAACACTGTGTATTTAGACCTAGTTTGCTAAATAGCCTGTAATGGCTGTGGAAGAACAGATGGAACACCCAAGGCCACTGTTCATCTCAGAGAATTATGATTACCAGTAAAAACTTCAAGAGAGCTACTATAATTTTTGAGGAAATTACAGAATTATAATGTTTACCTCTAATGGCTTAATCAATGTTTGCAATAGAGTCTACCTGCACAAGCCAACATTGATAAGGCAGCTGAACCATTTCAGCCCTGGACCCATTTTCATCCTCACAAAGCGTTCTGAAAAATTCTATTTTGGCACAGAAATTAATTGGAACAGCTCTGGTCCTCATCCAAACATCCCCTGCAGCTTCTCAGAAGAGAAAGGGAAATCCATTTCACTCCTCATGATTTATGGGAGACTGAAGAACAATATCTTTCTCCTTACTTTAAGAGCTGACATACTTTTCCACCCTTTTCCACTTAATGGCTGAACTTTGAAACTTGGCATATACTTTACTGCTCTTTCTGGATGATGCCCAAGACTAAGTTCAAATAAAAATCATGTTAAATAACGGAGTTGTAAGTGCTTGAAAACTCCCAGAAAAGCGTGCACTAACTCAGTAACCTGAAATGTAATTCTGTTTCCCAGCCTTTGCAGCAAACAAATCTGTGTCCAGAGTGGCAAGAGCAGACCCTATGCTCCCTAAAATCCGAGTTTTTCAGTCCAGAAGTGCTGCAACTTCATATACAGCCTTCAGCATCAGGCTGAAGTCCTCCTGATGAGACAGACTGTTCTCTAAATCTGAGGGAGTGAGGACATGGCAGCAGGGTTGTTTTATAAGAGATTAACAAGGAAATATTTAGCTCAGTGTACCTTACCTCACGATTACAACACACTGAGGGCACGTGCACTACAAATTACCTGTCAATGGAGCTGCTGTAACTCTTTTAAGCTTCAGTAACCCAAGCACACACAACCGCATGCTACACCCAGGGAGCAGCATCCATTCCTCAGCAGCCAGGGAATCCCAAGTGGGCCACAGACACACATACAGAGATGATCTTGATCCCCTCCTGACAGGCACATGTCAGGCTCTCAACCCCATAAACATGGTGCAGCTACACAACAGCTGCAGCCAGTGATCTAAATTCTCCTTCAACGCTCTAATCTCCAGAAATTCTTGCTCCTGAAGCTGAAAGGACTGTTCTAAAGACTAATCCATTAAGGAAATCACAGACACCGACCTGTAATTAGCTCTCGGACTTCCATGTCGTTTGTTTTCCTCAACAGCCTGATCAATGCGGGGATCCCATCACAGTTCTTTATGGCCACTTTGTTCTCATTATCCTTCCCATAGGAGATGTTTCTGAGCGCCCCGCAGGCCTTGCGATGCACCTCGGGCTTGGGGTGATCCAGCAGGCCCACCAGGATGGGGATCCCTTTGAGGTGCCTGACGTCCTTTTTGATTTTGTCGTTCTCGTAGCACAGGTGCTGCAGGTAGGCGGCGGCGTTGGACTTGACGGGGTCGATGGGGTGGCTGAGCATGGCGATGACCTCGGGCAGGTCGGGGTCCCTCCAGCGCGGGTCCTTGCGGATGCTGTCGATGGAGGGCGAGCGCTTGCCCAGGCGGTCGATGCTGGCCATGCTGCCGCGCTCGGGCTGCGCCAGCGGCGCCGCGTACCCGCCGTGCAGGTACGGGATCCTCTCCTCCACCATCTCCGTCTCGATGGGGTCATCGTAGCCCCTGCGAGAAGTGACGGGCCCGAGACAAAGGAAGGGAAAAATAGAAAAAAAAAAAAAAAAGCACATTAAAACACTTAGTTACTCTCAGTCGATATGGAGATTTCAGCCATGAGCAAACATTTTAATATCACAAACATCACTGGGGCAGCGTGTTTACAGTTTCCAATAGTTTATTTGTAGTAACTTGAAAATTAACCATAGTTGATTTCTCAGCAGTGATGGGACTCCAGCAGAGTGTTTGTTTGGCTAGCAATGAAATGATGACAGGAACTGCAAGCCATCAAACAGATTGCTTTCATTTTGGTCACTTAGCAAAGCAATTACAACAGAGCTGGATTACATTTAGTAGGAAACACTGATCTTCATTAATGCTGCTACTTCTGCAACAAACCAAAACTCTAATTAAAGGCATTCAAGGCCTGGGCAGAGACCACAGACGTATTTCAGCAAGTCTGACAAGTTCCACCACATTTCCATGTTGATGCTCACACAAGTGTACTCTAAACAATACTCTTAATCGATATTGCCATAAACCACCCTCTAATATATGTATTTTTTCAAACCAGCAGCCGCCTTTTGCTTTATAGCTTTTTCCTGGACAGGTTTGCTACTGTCTCAGTATTGCAGTTAGCTCAATCAAGCAAGTGGTTTTAATTGCTACAAAATGTTTCTTAAAATCCTCCATCTGAAGCACTGAGTGATGTTATTGAACCATTTCTGATGTCATGCTGAAGTATGGACTATTAGAAGTCAGGAAGAAAACGGAGCTTGCTGTCATCCCAAAGGGACTGATAATTAAACTGGGCTCTGGGGAGAAGAGCAACCGGAGGTGGAGACTGAACTTAGTCTTGTACAATTAACGTTTTTAATGTTAAAAGCGCCTCTCCTGACTTTACGTTGCTGTAATTGCTGTTCTAAACCATAAACTGAATGAAAGGATAAAAATGGGCAAGTGTCCAAAACTCAGAATGAATCTGAAGAAATCCTTTTATTGATGCAGTTATTTGTGTATGTATAATTCAGCAGTTGCTCTACACAGTAATTTACACTATCTGGACAGTCGTGTTTTCTGTTACAGAACAAAGCTGCTTCCATCACTCCAAGCAGAAAGCAACAACATTGAAATTATTTACTTCTGTGAATGCACACAGGGTAGAAGGAATAACAAAACCCCTTAGCTACTTCTCAAAATTCTGTTTTTAAAAATGCAAATTTGTGATAACTAGCATTAAAACTACAACAAAATCTCATTTCTCAAACTCATCCTTCATGTTAAATTCTTTTTCACTTCATAAAAGCAGCAGCAGATTAATTTTAATAATTGCACAGCTGTTCCTTGCTTGACTTGGTAACTCACAATTCAGAACATCTCAGTCCTGTGAGCTGCCCACAAGATAACTGTGCACCACCTCAATTACACCTGCACAATTAAGTTTCTTTCTCCTCCTCATCCGTGCAAGTACACAGAGATAATTACTGTCTTGGGATGCAGTTTGTTTGTTTTATTTCCACAAAGCCTTCCAAACAGAACCATACAGCTGGGCCTATCTTCCTCAGGTTGTATCCTCTTCCCTTTGCCCCACAAAGTTCCTTAGTCTCATGACATTTGTCAGAAGAAAACTTCAGAGTCAGGACTTTAAATTGCAACACTGTCATGACAAGAGTATCACATAAGCCTTGTACCAACAACACTGATTTTTTTTTTGCCAATTGCTACTTACTAAATACGAGTGAGAACACCTGAAGTCAAGAATTAATCATTAAAAAAGATAAATAAAAATTAAGATCACAATCCTACTTTAAAACAAAACAGCATCTCTCAAGTATCAGTAGAGAAGAGGATGAAAACAAAACCCCACAATTGCTGGAATAAGCCCACACAGGCCAGATCCAATATTCCTCTGAGGATGAAACAATGTCAAGAGCCACTGCTAATGCACCAGTGACATGACTGTACCTGGCAGCAAAGAAAACACCTGCACACCTGACCCTTGAAGACCCCATTATTTAGAAACTCTGAGATCCTGTGTGAACCTAAGAGCTGTACAAGGAAGCTCAGCCAAGGCAAGTATCACAGCACTTCAGATCCCCATGACTAAACACAGTGATCAAGGCTAGGGAAGGTTAAAAAAGCCAACAGGGGAAGCAGTTTACCTAAACAGGTAATATGCAAAGGAGCAGAACAACTGCTCATGCAGAGCAAGGTAGAAGAGGAGCCACAAGCCTCATCGCCACTCCTTGTAAAAGGGCTGGAAGACCAGGATGGCAGAGTGAGAAAGTCAAAAAGTGTCTATCAGGGCATTAAACACACACTGGTCACCAACACACACACTGGGAGAGTAAAGAAATCCTGTTTCTGAGTCAGACTGGTGCAGGCCAAATGTGATTTTTCACTTGCACATCAGTGGAGCAGCTAGGCTGGGAAGGAAAAGCCACTCCATTCAGAACAGGACTAACAAGAGCTTCAGCAGATACTGCTCTCATGAGACCAAGAGCTCTTTACTCTCAGGACTGAAGAGCTCTGGTGCTATGCCAAAGTTACTGACTGCAAGCATCTTGCCCTCCGTCTGTCTGAAGCAAGGCAGCAGAGTTTTTAGGTTGTCATGGGTCTAACTAATCACCTGTCTCAGGGAATTGATCAAAACACATTCTAGCAGAGTTAAAAACTGGGAAAGAGCCTGTGGATTTATCATCTTCCTTATGGCTTCAACATAGGCACATTTGAGTAAACAGGTGAAGGATTTAAACATTTAATCCTCAACAACTTCTACAAGTGTTACATTCATTACAGTTTGCAGCTGGTGTCTGCTTTGGATAAAAGACCAGAAAGGTTTGGGATTTCAGTAGGAAACTTTGTGCCAAACATTGAAGAGGAGATGTAAAGACTCTGCAGAATGAGATTCTACTTTTGCCAGGCTCTGTTCCCTGATAGGATACACAAGGGGATTCAAAACTGGAGTGAATTCTCTGCTGAGACAAGCCTGAGTTATGGGCCATATGGTTAAAACACCAAAATCTCCTTAAGTGGAAACACCTAAGAATTGCCAATGGATGAGCTAACTCGAGTTGCCTCCTGCCACATCAGACTCTGCCATTTACCACCTTCTGCTACCCAAATATTATCAAACTGAATTCACACTAAGGGAGAGAGAAAAAACCCAAATATTTTTCAAACTGACCACATTGCTTGCTTCATCCTTTCTGCCCAGGCATGTCCATAAACTCCTGCCCCAAACTACACAACATCCCAATGTTGCCCCTATACCCTTGGAATGGTTGTACCCAGGCCACAAGTGCTGACTGGGAGTTTCCCTACAATTCCAAGCCTTTATATTCTGAACTGAAAAAAGCACCAGAAGAAGAATGAGACTGACATGTACGGTGCTACCAGCCCTGTCGCTGTCTATACACAACAGACAGACCCACAGGTAAAGGTATTTTATCTAAAATCTGGCTCATTTCCTGGTAATAATAATTTGGATGGTGAGGTGACCACTAAATACAGTCTCAGTGTCTTAAATCAGGCTTCTGGCATAGACAATTTAACAGCAGAAAACTTTTGTTGTTGATTTAGTCAATATTAAAAATTTATATCCTGTCTAGTCTGGAATAGTAACACTGGCAATAGCTACTCCAGAGCTCTGAGGGAAAAAAAGTGGTCCCATGGATGCTCATGGAAGTGCAGACTGCAGTGATCCACTCTGGGAAGAAATCACCACCAAGGCAAGAAAAAGCTGAACAGAAGTTATTTAAATCAGTAAGGTGAATTATGACTTGCCATTTTTTTCCCAGCTTGTCTGTGTTAATTCCAATTTAATGATTAAGAAATATTCAAACAGCAGTAGAATTTTTTTGTGACTATAAGTGTTCAGTACTTCCTGCTTCTCTTTCAAAAAAAGGACTGTATATGAAACATCCAGCCCTGAGTAAAATTAGACTTTTTAAAAACTCTAATAAAACACCTAGTATAATACAGGCAACCCACCAAATGAAGGAAAAAAGGGTACAAACTCCATTAAAGATGTGTAAATGCCTTCACAAATAAACCTGAGTAACATGAAATCAGTATAATACACCCCAAATGCTTTTCTCTAACCCCAATTTATAGTGCAACCTGACCTACACAGAGCATAAGCTGAGGGGAAGAACAAGTAGAGCAGGATACTCTTGCAGAAAGTGATGTATCTTACATGAGACTCGGCATGAAGGAAAACAACAAAGTCCAGCCACAAGCAATGAGGAGCCAACAGAGGGAATATTTGCCTTTGTGCATTTATCTGGATTTGGAGATGTTTGTGAGGAAGCACATTTTGCCCAAATTTAAAATGAAATATAAGTAGCTTAAAATGAGGCTGGCGATGACAGAAGAAAAGCACAAATAGGTACTTATCTCTGTGATCAAACGGAGCAGGCAAGAGCTGGAAAGTACAATCTGTACTTGTAATTCCCTTGCCTAGGAACCCCTCCAGACACAGCTGAGCTGCCTCATCACACAGGGAGTCAGACTCACTAGCAGAGATTCAGACGAGAAACCTCCACTCGAGCCCTCTCAGATGAGGAACTGACAGTAAGGACTCTTATTTTACCTTTAAACTACTCCCTTAATGAAGTAGCACCTACTGGGAGGAACATGAGAGAACAGCTCAGTGAGTCATCACTGGAGGAATTCTGTTCAGGACACGATGAGATGCCCAAGCTGAAAGTTGATGCAACATAGAACAGTGTCCAACGGAGTTGTTGTTAAACCTGCTCTACACATACAAACTTTTTGAAATCAAAAGTGACATCAATTAATCACATTCATTTAATAATTTTCACAGAAATAAAAATTTTAAAAAACTAGAGAGGAATAATAAATTAGCAATTACCCTCATCTAGTACAAAGCACTACTTGTAGTCTTTATTTTCTTGCAGAGCAGCAGCATATCTGAAATGCAGGTTGATTGAATTGTTCAAGTATTTCTTTGAAATGTCAAAAAGTAACTGCTTATGAAGAGGCCCTCACACAATCTTCTTATGTTCTCAACAGCTAAAGTTTGCTGCCACAGTCAGGCTAATTATTTGTCAAAGCCTCTTGATCACATTAAATATGGAAAAAACATTGCAACAAAAGAAAATGTAGGAGAAAAATTATGAATTGGTCCCACACAAACTGCAAGGAACAATGAATCAAAGGGATGTTTAATAAAAACACCAATTTTAAAAATGCAAATAGGTAGGTTCTAAGAATACATTTAATTATTAATTTTGCATACAGTTTGAAAAATGTTAATAAAAAATTAAAAGCATTGATGCCTGACTTCTTTTAGCAAGAATTGAAAACTTGCTAGGTTGAGGGAAGCACTAATCCAAGTCTGATGGATTGATCAGGATTCTGGCACCCACTGGGTGCAGGAATTTCCTTCAGCCCCACATAACAGGGACCTGATTCCACTCCTGGGTAAGCCTGAGAGATCAAAGATGTCACAAAGGACTTGAGGGGTGTTCTGGGGGATATGCCTTGATACCTTTTCACTGGGTTTTTGTCTTTTTATTTCCTCTCACAAGTATAGATGACAATTTGGAAGTGTTTGATTCTGTCTAGCTTTGGAATGAACTTCCAGAACAGGGAAGGAAAACAGAGCCATGAAACCATGAATGACATTTCCAAGTAGGAGGACTCTGGGAGAACAAAAAGGCCAACACAAATCCCACCAACAACTGCTGCTGATGCAGCAAAGCCTCAGGTCAGAAATGTTAAGTTTAAAGACTGTCTCCATACAGAGGCAGGTGGATCCAGACTCTTTATAGCTCTGGAAACTATCCTAAATTAAAAGGAAAAGACTGAGAACTAAATCCATATCAAAACATGAATCATGAGGATATGACTTCAAGTAGGCACATGTAAAATCTGTACACCCCTTAGAAAACAAAGTATTACAAGTTTTTCAGGTCTGTGCAAGACAACTTTCAGCTGAGTAACAGGACCATTTTCCCAAGCCCGTAGGTTGTTGGGTTTTTCTCAAATGGAAGAGCAGATAGCTATGAACACAACATAAACAACTAATACCAGAAAACATGGCATAAAATAGAACATTCCTTTGGAAACTGGGCTGAACCAGAAGTAATTTGTAACTGGTCACTTTAAATGCAACACACATACTCTTTTCTCCCCTTCTAGAGACACAAGACAAAAATAATGATCTAGAGTCTTTCAGACCTGTGAGGTTCAGTACAACCTGGTCAGACAGCTGAGGGTCTGTGCTTAGCACAGGATCTGGGCTAACCTCACAAGACAGCTTGGCACCCCTTCACCACCAGGGATCAGCTCATCTGCAACCCAACCAGCTGTTCAAAACTTTTGTTTGGCAGATGTGCACACAACCAGAGCTGTCAGGAGTCTCACAGATGAGAAATCCCTCTTTTCACCTTGCTAGTGTGGGATGGCTCTGGGACAACACAATGCATTCACAATTCTTCTTTAGGAAGAGGGGAAAAAAGTAACTTAGCCCTCTTGTACAAGGCTATTTTTCTTTCTAAATTCAACCTGAACTAAGCAGCCCAGAATCACTCAAAGGGTCCTTGGGCCCCACCCCTCCCTGTCTTCCACACTTCACATGCGTTTTGCAGTTATTTATGGGCTGTTTTTCTGACAAGCAATTCCAGAATATACCAGATCACAGAGTTTGACTGTACACGATGAAACAAGCAAAAGCTGCAGAACAGCACTGTGCAAAACAAACGTGTTTTACCTTCCTTTGTGAGGTCTTCCCCTCTCTGGCACACCTGCAGATGTCCTCCTGTTCACGGTGGAGTAATCTGGATCCAGTTCATACCCCTCATCATCCACTCCAAGGCTGCGGTTGTCATCCTCCAGTCCGTAGGGCTCGGGCTGGAAGCGCTCGGGCTGGGAGCGGTTCAAGTCAACGCTGCTGCCCACTGGCACCTGGGGCTGGGCCACGGGCCCATAGTTCTCCCTCCTGCTGGGCAGGGTGAAGCTGCCGTCGTCGGGCCGGTAGGTGCCCCCCGGCACGTAGGCGTAGCGGGGCCGGTAGTTGACGCCCCGGGACAAGCTGCCGTAGTTGTCCGAGAGGTCTCCGTAGCCGTCGTGGCCAATATAGGGGCGGTACTGGCCCTCGTGGCTCTCGGGGTACGAGTCGTTGTAGCTGTTGTAGGAGCGGGTCAGGGTGGACGAGGCCTGGGGGGTGATGAAGCGCTCCCCGTTCTTCAGGTACCTCCTGTCGATGGAGTCCGTGTAGCTGCCCATGGGCGACGAGCCGTCCATGGCGGGCAGCCCGTCCGGCCCCAGCGGCACCTGCCGCACCGTCCGCGTGGTCACTGTCTTGACCATCTTGGTAACCTGGAAGGAAGCAGGGAGTAAACAGATGTGTTAATGTTCTCCTGCTGCATAATGTGGTGAGACACACAGGGAGGTGGAGGAGTAGAAGGGGGAGAGAGCGCCACAAAGTCAACTCCTGTGCTGTGCCTGTAACACTGATGTAGCAGTCAGCTCAGCTACCTGCTCTCAGAATGAACAGTGGAGAAACTGAAAAAAGCACTCTGGGCTCTTACTTACCAAATCAAAACCACTGCAGCCACGTGACAGCACATGGAAACAGTACTGATTCATTATACCAGTTTCCATTCCCCAAAGTGTTTTGAGGAGACACCTGTCCTAGAGAAGACTTTACTGTGTTGTGGAGTCACAGCCTGTCCTCCCACAGCTTCAGCATAAATACCACACCACATTCTCTAGTACAACAAAAATAGACTTATGTGCTTCTGCCTGATCTGGATCAAGCTTGCACCTCTGTGTAGTTCGATGGACCTCAAATCTGGCAGTAATATTTAGGAAACCATGACCTCAAACAGAGAAGTTTTGGGCTTCAGGATTCTGGACAACACACCTGCCTTTCTCTTTTAAGCTTTCTTACATCCCCCAACCACCACATAAGCCCAATAGGTAGCTGTTGTCTTTATTTTGGTGACTAATAAATTTGTAATAATGAACACTAACATCACACTGTTTTTGCAATTGCAGCTACCTAAACATCCTAGACAAGCTTGTTTAAAACACTGAAGAAAAATCTGTATACAAATACATCTTTACTTCCATAAAACACGTTTCAAAACAGAATTCACAAAAACTGACAACAGTAAATGTCCAGAGGGCTCTGGTATTCAGGGTTTCTTGCTGAAGGGTAAGAACAAAGAGTCCTTAAAACTTTCCAAGAACCATCTGCCTTTGTAGCAAAGGTCTGGTAATCTGTGTAAGGCAGTGCTGGACAAAAGCCACTGTATTTACAAACTGGCAAAGGGCCTTCTGTTTGGGTTGGTATCTAGGCTCCATCGACTTCTGTACTGTCTTCCAGGGTGACCAGCAAAAGATCTGTTGGGACGAATAAAAAGTCCAGCAGATGCCAGTCTATCCTTGGTAGCCCTAACCCAAATAAAATTACTTTAACCCTATACAAAATTACCCTAACACTAATAAATGCTGACTTTTCAGCCCAACCAAACAAAAACCAGCACATCCACAAAGATGAGAGAGACAATCAACCCACCTGACGTGGGTTGATTACACACACACCAGGGGAAGAACACCAAATTGGTAAAAGATATTTGGGCTTTCTAAGCTATTACAGACATAAATAAGCAGCAGCAAATGATGCTTATTTTCTTCATCTAAGTCTCAGAACGAAATGCTACATTCAAGGGAAATGTTAACCACAACACGTGTCCCTGGATTGTTCAGTGGCTCTCTAGTCCAAATAAATATTTTGACCTATAGGCTCTGATTTAAACATTCAGATTGGCAACAGATTAGCCAAGCTGCTGCAAAGCAAAGTAAGTGCATCTCTTAAAGTGGCTCCAGACATGTCCTCTAGCCAGATGTTTTCACACAGAAACCCCAAACAGAAAAAAGATTCACCCAAACAGCATTTCTTTTCCTAGACACATCTGTGAGCAAATGATACTTCAACATAATGAAGTAATGAAATCCTACAAGACTGAAAGCAGCACAAATGCCTCTCCACCAGCAGTGCAATTAACAGTAACACCATGCTGAATACACCATAGCCAGGTACCAACATGACCCTCTATCTAATTTGAGCCAGAGTTGAAAGAATTTTCCTCTTCACTACAAAGGGATTTCCTGAGCAAGTAAACATCAGGAAAGATGCTATCCCTTCGAAGCCTCTGAATCTTTTCTCCCCTTTTCAAAGCACACATTTTAATAACTGGAAGAAAGGAAACTAGAAGCTCAACATTTATATCATGACATACAATCCAACAGGGGTTTTTGCTTGTTACCTGTGCACAATACTTCTCCTTTCTGCTTAGTTGTCAGCATGATCACTGTCACAGCTTTTATAAACTCAGCAGTGAGAGGAGAAAAAGAGCTGGAGGAGTTTACAGTAGCTCTTTGTGAAGTGGATACACACAAAGCAACACAGCTCAGTGTTCTCCTACTGAAGTGGGAAACAATACTTTTATTCAAAGTACCATATTCATAAGTGATCTTCCAAGAGCAGAAAAAAACATTTCTCAAGCCTGAAATATGCGAGTTTTGCAAAGCCACGACAAAACTGGATGCAAAGTGCTCTTGAATCTGGGAAGCAGCAATGGGAATAACAGGAATTAAGGCAGGACATCAGCAACTTGATGAATCAAAAATGGATACTTCTGCTCGGAAAGGAACAACGAAGGAGCTTTTTAAATGCCAAGAAGTGCCCTTGCATAACCTCACAAAGCTTTTTCTTTCAGCACTACACAACAAATCCAAGCTCGAGCACTACTTTTCAGACACGAGCTGCCATGCTGGCACAGCTTGTCATGTGTCATTTCTCCTAAAGCTGGAGATCAGACAATAGGAAGTACCTGATACACCTCAACAGCACGAAAGGAGGAATAAACTTTGACCTGCGGGATCAGGTCCTCCTTCATCAAAGACTTGCTCCATCTTATTGGTAAACAGGACAAGGTAATCAACACAGAAACATTACAGCCATGACAACTGTCTCCAGGAGTTGCTACATGTACACAAAAACCACAGAGCAGCATTTCAGATCACTGAAAATCACTTCCTAGATAATGTGTGACTTACCAGTCATCCTTAGTAAGTTTTTCACCATGCTCTGGCACTCTACAGAGTATTTACAGAGATCTGGGTTTTTAATTTAAATTACCAACACAAAACTCAAGAGATTAATTTGCAATTTATACCTAATTTGCCTTATTTTGCTGTCTTTTAGATTAGCACAGACAGGCTTTCAATGGCTGTGGCTCATCAAAAAGCCACACTCAGTGTCAGGCAGCACAGGACATGTAAAAACAAGTTTACAGCATTAGCACAGCTTCACCTCTTACTGTTTTCTGAACACTGCACCCAGCAGCAAATGCAAAGTATCAGGACAATCAAAACCCCCTTGTCAGACACATAAAAAGGAACATTTCACTCAAGCATTAAGGTATGCACTTCTCGTGGTATAAAAGCATTCAGTAATGCTAAAGGTGTTATACTGGGGCAATCATACAGAGCCATTTTATATTTTGAGAGAGAGGGAGTATTTGCACTCATGCCTCATTTGTCAGGCACAGGCATTGAGATAGAAGATTTATTGTGTGATAAACAGATTTTGCTGCTGACAGGACAATAAAGAGAAGCTTTTTGGCAGCAATTAGCCAGCACATAGATGAAGGTCCATTTAATGAAAGGTTTCCAAGCAAAAGAAGAAACCCAACCAACAAACCAAACATGTTTATTTCAGGAAATCCTGCTCAAGGGAATGTTTCATTTATATTTCTTAAAAAGACACAAGCAATCTTGAGCAGCTGACAGCACAGTAATCTTTTCTCCCAACATTTCTGTGGTTTCCTTAATACTGATGCATTAGCCAGAGAGAATGAAGCCATTCCAAATGGGAGCTCCAACAGACTGCCTTATCTGAGGGATACCTGATCCTTCAATGCACCCCATCTTAAAAAAGATTTATTAGCATCAATTCCTCTCTATAGATGTGCTCTAATAAAAAATTTAGAGTTACAAGTTACTTTGAGGGTAATGTGACCTTCTCTGTTTACTTTCCATCTCTAAAGAAAAGATGTAAAAGGGTTTTTTCAGCCCAAAGACAAAACAAAGATGCTCCATTGTTTAAATTCCCCAATCTCAGAGTACCAGAGGAAAGCCTCAGAGTACTTTCCCTATGAAGAGGCTGTCTGAGTAGGCTTCCAATAGATCTATAATTCTTTGTTCTCTGTACAGATATCATGATTTCAGCTGTAGTATAAAAAAAATCGGATTTACTTACTAGTTCAGGCTCTCTGCAGCCTAAATTCAGCAAGTGCTTCAAGACAGTGCTTTCATTGCTGCTCTGCACACCCCAGAATCTAAGTATACTTCAGGTTTACTGATCTTACCACTGTTCACCCCACAAACAACAACTATTTCAGTAAATTTTTCCTTTACAGGCCACATGATAATGGTTTCACTAATTCTGTTTCTGGAAATACATTTGCCAATGGAACATAAAGAAAATATTCACACATTTGAAGCAGCTTCTGTATTTTTCTGTCCCTCATCCTTCTATTTATCTAGAAGGATGGGAGAACAAACATGAAACTATGCAACAATTAGATTTACTGGATGGATGTGCAAATGGTACAAGTAGGTGCCTCACAGTGCTCAGTCACAGAGGAGTAAAGACAGTACAAAGATTCCTGTGGAACTGGGCTATCACAGTCAAATGCAGTCATCATATCTTTAATTCTGCCTTCTGTTTTGTTTTTGAGCTTGGTTTTGTTTTCCCTCTTTTTTGTTTTTAAGTTCATTATAAAAGCTGACAGGGATAACAATTTTGTTGAAACTGTCATAAACCAAGAATTAGATGAGAAGGAATGCAGGAGCATCTAAGCATCCTGACATTTCTGTGAGCTTATTTTTGAACTACGGACTGTAAAAATTTATCAGCCCATGCAGGTTGAAGCTATTACCTTTCTGTTAAATGCTGTGGAAGAACTCACCCTGTAGGTTTTCAAAACAACAGCTGAAATCTCTCCCCTTCAATTTTAAGCCTAATATTTCAGATTTTGAAAGGGCCCTCAACTTCAGCTGAAATCCATTCCTGCTCTTTTGCCTAATTGCTTTGAACTTCCTGCAAAGTTTGGAAGAACTGCCTCTTGGGGTACCTGGTCCAGCACAACCCAGAGTTTTGGTCACAAGCACTTTTTCATCACAGGTGTAAGGAAGTGGGAACAGCAGTTTATCACTGCTGGGAACCACCTGGACTTGCTGAGTATTGGAAAGCTCAAAGAAAATGGATGGACTACAAATTAAAACACTTTGTATACAGACTGATTTCACACTTAGCTATGATAAAACATCAATTTCAATGAGTAACAGTGACCTAAAATCCCTCCAAATCTTTTGTCATTTCAAAGATAAAAGCAAAACGTGTGTGAAAAAGAAAAAACAGAGAACATTTACACAAACACATGGACACATCTAATTTCCTTTACTGAGTTCTCTTGAGCCACTTACAAAAGGCTCCCTTTAACACCTGGCAGTGCTCCAGCCAGCAGCAAGAAGTGGAAGTCTCTCCCCAAGGTGACTTTCACTGTTTTACCTTGATAGGTATTTGGCTTCCAGAGATATTATAAAGTTGAAATGAAGTGTTATCTGCTACATCTTTTGTGCAATGAATGTTATGTAGGGACTTATAGTATAACACTAAAAGAATAACAGGTAGGGAAGAATTACTCAGATATCTCATTTTGAAAAGGCAGATGTTCTCTATTTAAAATATGTCAAATATTAAATTCTATTATGCCTTCTTCCTGCTTCACTGCTACAGGCATTTTCAAAGATGAGGGAAAAGCAAAGCAAAACTGTCAATGCATCTAGATTAAGGTTGTTTACTTAATACACTATTGAAAAGAATAACCTCTATAAATTACAGGTTTGAAACAACAAGGGAAGGAACAGAATAAAAGAACAGCAGCATCCAGGAGCATTCACATTTACAGCCTTAGCTGTGCTGCATTTCAAGAGGAAGAATTCCAGAGGCATCGCTCTCAGCAAGCTAAAAATTCACATAATTTAACCAAAGTAAGTAAATTTCTTTTTAAGACTCAAAAAATGCATACAAAATGGTATTAGGTTGACCAATCCCTACATAAGCTATGCGGCAAAGAAAGAACACATTTGAAAAACATCTCTGGTCTCTCTGGCTCTTAAAAAAACATGACCTGTGTTATTTACTCAGTCAGAGGAAGCATCTTATGCTGCCACTTTCTTTGCAAGACAGATATGCTGGAGATTGTGGCTGACACTGTCCAGCAGAGCCTTTAGTTATAGACACAACAAAAACAGGTTCTAAATCCTTCCTTAAAGGAGCCTGGAGCAAGCACAGCAATGTAGAGCCTAAGAGGCTATGGCTCAGAGTTTAATGATAAGCTGAGCACAAACCCTCCTGAGCACAGTGTAACCATCTCAACTTCACACACTGGACAGTACTGAAAAGAGTTGTGAGGATTCCCACCACAGGAAATGCTCCTCCTCTACAAGGACAAGAGCCACATGCACACTGATTTCAAGGCCAGATTCATGTGGGGTTTTTTGGTTTGGAGAGGGGGATTCGTCATTTGTATTTTTAATTTCTATAGATCTGTGAGGGAACAGGCAGAGAAACAAAACTGCAGCTTTTGGGCTCAACACCTCCTACTCCTGGCAAGGAGGATGCCCAGCAGCCCAGCCCAGCAGGGCTGCATCTCCCCTGCCAGGGAGATCTCCTCACCACCCTCCTCTAAACAGCAAGGTCAGAATTCTGCCACTGCACACAGGTACCAGGAAACTTAATTTTCTCTGTAAGGCTCTCACATATAATAGCATGAGCTATGAAAGCGCTATGATGACACCTATTAGAAATGATCATGTCAATGACAATTAACTCCAGGCCAATTAACTGAAGCTACTAAACCCCAGTGACACAGTTTTCATTTTCACAGTTCCCTACCAAAACAAAATGCACCTTGAGGATCAAAGTGATGTAAAAAACCTGTAAAATTTGACCTCAGATTAGTATCTAAGAGCTGTTGAATCCATGCCTTTTTATCACATCGAGGAGAAGTCAGAACAAAACCATTTCAGAGGCAACACCAACCCCAGCAAAGTCTCAGCACCTCTTCTCACAGTAAGGGCCAAGCCAGGCTGTGTTTTGACATTTCAGAATCACTTTTCTCAACAACTGGGTTTTTAGTATTTTTTGCTGGTCCTTTTAGCAATGAACTACTAGGAAACAGCTCCGGGTAACACTTAAGCTGGAGTCAGTGGCATTATTTGAAACAACACAAATGGAGAGTAAGACAGCTACACATCCTACCCCCATCCTGGACACACTTCAGTGCCTGCAATGACCTACAGTAACACAAGAAAGCCTTGCTCTTTGAAATGGAACAGTAGCTCCAGGGTTGCTGTTTTTTCAATTTGCCTTTCCCATATGCAGTCACAATGCCTGTTTTGAAGCTGCCACTGTACTTTTCTGTGGGAAGATGGAAAAACAGGAGGTCCCCGACACAGAGGAGAAAATGGCACCTCTGAGGCTGTGACAAACACGCAGCTTTTATCAGTGCCATGACTATTTCAGACAAACTACTTCACTCCATGTGGTCCTGTTATCTAGGTGAGGAATGGCCTCACCTCTATTTTTACAGTCATAGCTATAATCTTATGCCCTTGCAGCCTCCTAAAACTATGCACTACTATTAGTACATATAAAAAGATGTCCAACCCTGCTGTAATTTTATCACTTCCTTCCTGCAAATAACAGTTGTTGTTGCTGCCACTGGAAAGAAAATAGCATTTCTTTCATGTAAGTCACAAACTAATTACATTAGATTATTTGAAGAGCTAATAAAAATGTGGGGGGGTTTGTTCATCTGTTTAATTTTATTTAAAGACCTTAATCTCCTTCCAACAATGAGAAAATAGGCCAGTTATATTTACCTTCTAACTAACTGCAACAACTATTAAACCAGATAGTTTATTATAATGTGTACAGGCCTACTGACCTCAAGAAATCAACATTCATTTACTTCAACCTGAGGATCTGATGTCCTGAACAGATATCCTAAAGGACTGCAATTCTGGAACACCAGTGAAAATAAACACTGATTTATGCAGTGACCTCTCTTCAACTCCTTTTAACAGAGAAAGCAGTTGAACAATCCCCTCCCTTTTTGTAAAAATCAGTCCTGTTTAGAAGTCTTTAAAAAGGGAATCACCCTTAATCTTTTTAACATTCCAGTGGCACTGAAACAATGCAAGGCAGCCATGAACACACAGCACCAGCTCAACAGGGACTGCAAAATTACCTTACACAAGGAACAAAAAGGTATCACGAAAATTAGAACATTTGCAACACCTGTAATCCAGCCAAACCTGAGGTACAGTCACTTGGGAGGACACCCAGTTTTCCCCATGCATTAGGAGTAAGATTCCAATCACAAGGTTGTTGCAGATTTTAAATGCTATGCTGTTATTTACATAGGCTGTTTCTTGTTCTAAAAAACAAATGTATAATCACATCATGCTATTAAAGTTTGTCACTAATGTATTTTCCTCAGACAAGCCCTACCAACTCATCAATTTTTGTTTGCAGAGCAATGCTGTGAACTGCTTCAGTAGAATGAAGTGAATGTTACAAGAATAAGCAGCCTGAGAAAGGCTTCTGGTGTTTTTGTTTGGTTAACCTGGATAATTTCTACTGCTCAGTTCACAGCTCCATGAACAGCTGTATCAGCACAGCTGATAGGAGCAATCTAGACACAGAGGTGAAACTGAAAAAGCCCTGAACTCCGCTCTGCTGGCAAACACAATGTTCAAAATCACTGAGGATCACAATAGCATGATTGTCATCACTCAGGCTACTCCCTGCTATTTCTATTCCATGATTAGATGGCACTTTGCCATTTTCCTCAGTGGTTATTAACCTCTCACCTTGGTTTCAGTTCTCCTTGTGGTTCCATCTTCAGAAGTGACAATAGACACGTGGGAAGTGGGAGTGCCTGGGTCCTCCTCCACAGTAACTGTCTCTTCCACCATTTCTTGAGGCTCTTGCATCATTGCTATTGAAGTCTGGTTACTGGGGCTTTGTTCCTATAAAGAAGCAGGTTAAAAAAAATTAACTTCTAACTCCTACTATCATGGTATAACTATTCCACTGATTTCAGCGTTTTTGACTGAAAAAACCATATTTTACCCAACAATTTGCAAGCAGAGATTCAGAGAAAGGAGTATTTCCTGTCTCAAACCAGCTTGCTGCAACTGTGCTGGTATGACTGGGCTCAGTGCAGCAAACAGCAATCATGTGAAGCATCCATTAACTACTTCATATTAACAGGCAACAGACTAACAGACTGCTATCTCATATTTAAATCTGCTTTAAGCTTTCTCTTCAATGCCCAGCACAGAAGGAGTGGATTTTTTGTCTGCAAAAACATTCTTTGAGTTCTGCAGTGAACAGGCCCACTGGCTTTCAGAACTGTTAATCTTACACACCATTGTAAGTTTCTTTTCATTTGATAAAATACACTCAGTTGGAGTCTAGAGAAGGCTATAAAACATCAACACCTACAATTAAATAGACACCTTTCTCAAACTGCCCAAAGCAACGATAATTAAAAAAAAAAATCATGACTAGAGATTAATTTAGTGAAATGCTTCCCCTTCCCACATCTTCACTAAGTTCATAAGATCTAACTGGCTACAAGCTTATTTAAAATTTATAACAGATAGACAACAGAATAAAATCTAAACAGAAAGAAGGGAGATCAAAGGCGGGTTCTTGCAGGGATACTGCCCAAAGAGAACACTCTGCTGCTTGCCAGCACCCGCGTCTGAACCTTCCTTTTTCTTATGCAATTGTGTGTTTCAGCAGAGAAATCAGAGAAGCTCCCTTTGGTAGATGAATGCCTTTCAGAAGTTTCCCAGCAAGAGGCCAATAAAGAACCAGCTTAGGCACTGAGAACTCAGACTTTTGCCCAGCTTTACGAATCCTCAGCCACGTGAAATGAAATGACAGACTGATCATGTCATTATGAACCCTCAAGGTATCTGGCTACATGGGCTTTAAAGCCAAAGCAGGGCTTCTGTTGGCACATCCTGTCAAACAGACACTCAAAGAATTTCCTTTATTAAGGATTATATACACACACATGTTTTTACACACATATTTTAAAAGAAAAAGCAGAAAATCCAAGAAGAATGAGACAGAGCCCAAAACCACAAAGTGAACACACTTTGCCGAAAGAAAACTCTGGACAAATCCACTCACTTCACATCACAGGAAAATAAAAAGGGTTGGGATGAAACTGTTCCAATAGAGGTGCTCAGCCTAATTACATTAAAGTTTAAATATTCTCCATGTGTGAATATTTATTCATCACCAGGGAACTACATCACCAGGGAACTACAATACTACATTTTGTATCATTTAGAAAAATTGCATTTCAACCCAGCTATAGCCTTTGCATTTCCCCTTTTGCTGTGCCATGCTTTTTGCAGGCCCCCAGGGACCTTTTGCTGCTGGTGTCTTGTTAAGGTCCACGTTAGTTCTTGCATGATCTATAATTTCTCCTTAAACAAGCTGAGATGCTCCTGCTCAGTTTTCCCTTATTTACAGCCGTATTCTGACCTTCTGGAACTCAGACTTGAGTTAGAAAGCCATTCTCATTTTCAGGTAAGCACTAACATTAACCAAGACCATGACAACAAGCCTCTGCCAATCACTTCAGTCAAAATGCAACACAGACAGCTGTCAAAGGAAAGGCACCAGAAGTGATGCAAGCAGGCACTACTTCCATTTCTATTGAAATCCCAGCGTAACTCAGGTTACAGAATCAATCAATGAGAATAAGGCTTCTGATATCCTCAAGAAAATCACTCCTTCCAGTCTGCAGGACTCAAACCATTAATGGCAAATAACTTATGATACATGCTGAATTCCTTATGGTAGAGTTCAGATGTCACATCATGTCTTCTGCACATGACTCCAGAAGTGGAACTTGCTCCTGCAATAAATACATTATTCTCTTCACATTTTTCTCAAAAATACTGTGTAATAACTGCAACTCCCCTTCTCACTGCACACAGCGAAGCCTTCCTCCAAAGAGAATAATTTACACAACACTGTGAAACAGGAGAGACTCAGAATTTCTATTCATCTTCACTTGACCAAACCTTACTAAGAGCAAAGAAATCAGTTACGTGTACAAGGTTTTTGCACCACACCTTATCCCCATAAACATCACCATCCAATGCCAAAACTGCTTCAAGGTGGGCCCTTCTCACTCCTCTTACACATCTGTGTACACACACAAAGCTCTATCCATCACCTTCATTTCCAGCTGCACTTAAGGTGCTGGCACATCTTTTTATTCCCCTCTAGACTTCATAGAGGCAGCCTCTGTTTTCTGATAATACACCTGAGGAGATGGAAGGTGGAAAGAAATATTTTGTTCTTTGGGCTTTTGCAATACTTTTTCTTTATTAAAAAAAGAAAGTCTGCCTTTGTATTCAATTCAGACTGCCTGTGGGCAAAGGAAACCTTAAAAGCTGGGTACTTAAACATGAGCAAATTGCAAGCTAGAGCATATTGACTTTAAATGAGCGTTGTGCTGGGTTTTATCCTCTGGCTGCTTCTAAAATGAAGATTCAGGCAGATATGGTACAGATTTGCATTCCTACAAGAGAAAACTATTGTTAGCAAGAGACTGTCCTAGGCATCAGAAAGCCTAAAAGCTTGCAAAGTTCAATGCAGATACCTCAACACAGACAGGTACCCCGGCAGCATCTACTGGGTCTTCATTCTTACCATGTGAGCTAGTGAGGAATGCCAGCAAGCCAAGGGGACAGCCTGTCACCCAGCTCACCCCCGAACTGCCTGAACCAGGTGCTTCTTTGATCTCCAAACCCAGTCCTTTCTCTACACCGCTAGCCTGGAGCTGTCACAAGCTAACATTAACATAGAAGAGATGCAAAGGTTTTGTTTTCTGTTTTTAGACGCCATCATTAAGGATTTTAGGTCATCACAAATTGCAGAAACTGGGACGCATTACTGCTTTCAACTACCTCCTCTGTGCTCAGCTTCGAAGCCAGTATTTAGGACGCTCTTTTTTTGCTAAATACACCTCAGCATCTCAGATTCCAAACATTTGGCAGGTATGCCTAATTATCCAGAGTAAACCACAAGCTGCTGGATAGGGCTGGAACATGACACCTCTAATGAATAATGCTACCAGTAGTTCCCTGCCTGCTAGAAGGAGGTTAATTCCAGTTCAAAATAACACATACTCATTTGCCTTACTGAAGGCTTTCAAAGCAAAAGCAATGAGATTACAAAACACTACCAAATTATAAGAACAGATACCAGTGCAGTTATTGCATGTGGTGTCAGTAGTCATGACTCTTCTGTTTACTTTTGCTTTTCTGAGACCAAATGAATCCTATCCTGTTGATTTGTACTTGCATCTCCAGCGTGCTTTAAAAAAGCCATACTATTTAAAACACAAAGCAACAATCAATTTACCTTCAGCCTGTAAAAGTTAAGTGCAGATGAAATAGCTAAACACCTTGTAAAATAAGCAGGAAACATAAAATAACAGTAATTCTTGTTTTGTTAAAGAACAGTGATTTATCATTTAGGGCACATATCTCCTAGGGCTTATTTTGCATTAGAATACTACAGCTTCTGTAATCATCACCAATTCAATTCCTAGCATTGTATTTCCATCAAAGTAGCTATTTTATATCTGTTTTAATAAAAGAATAACCTCCCCCAGGAGGATCAGACATCTGACTTCAAGACAGTAAACAGAGTTCTTTATTCTCTGCCTATGGAACAATTTTAAACAGTCTGGAAATAACGTAAAATTGCAGGAGATTATTATTTCCACTAAAACAGATGCTCTTCAAGAACACTGAAATCATGTACATCGAATCTTCATTCTCCCCAAGATCTCCTTTGTTCTGCAGATTGCAGTGCAGGCTATTCCACAGCTAGTCCTTACTCCAGGCTACTGTCAGATACCAAATTTGATGTTTTTTGCGAAAGTACAAAGGCTGGATACTACATCAGTGGACATACTTGTCCTCAGTCAACCCCAGCACAGGCAAAGCTCAAGTGTATCAACTCCTGTGATATTACAAGTCTGGGCACAATTAATAGCATTGGACAACAATGTTAATTGAATTAAATGTGGGTTCTCTCTCCTCTACTACTCTTTAAATTACTTGTTAAAGCTTCAGCCTCTGCAAAGCATGAGATTATTTCTAAGAGTAAAGCAAGCAAACACTGGCTTTGTTGGAGTCAAATCTCAGGCTGATATTCTGCCCCAGTGGTCTCCTTCTCACTCAGGTCTGCACTTCCAGCTCAGTCATGTCCTCAAGCTTTATTTGCTGAAGGCATGTGAAGAAAGACACAAAAGGCAAGCCTGCAGGAACACAGCTGCTGAAAAAAGGCTGTATTGAGATCTGCATCAGACTGGGACATCAGAGAGGAAGGAAATCACTAATGGAATTTGTTGAACTTGGTATATTTGAGGGAGACTTTTTCTAGTACAAAATCCAGCTCCCCAGAAGCTGAAGATTCTCAAATCTGGTTATCACATCCTCCTTGCCAGAGCATCCTGCTTCCACCACAGCCTCAAGACCCCTGCTGTGCTCTCGGCCCTCATTTGTCCTGAGAGCCTTCCAAGCATCTCAGCAGTGCAAAAGCTGGACTCCAAGCTGAGTAGCTTGTGCCCATCACTGAGCCTGTGTCACCTGAGGGGCAGCAGGAGACTGTCCCACTCTTTTTGCTTGTTCTTCAAAATGAGGTGAGCCCTCACACACTGCAGTGCTTGCACACTTCTGCAAGCACACGGAGATCTTAAGTTCAAGGACTGTTAAAGGCTGTTTCCCCCAGTACAAAAAACACAACAAGATCCAAGGCTTTAGCACCAAAGCAAAGGTATGCCTCCAGACCTATCCAAATTCTTCCTGACTGGGGAAACACGGTCCCAAAACTGGGATCAAACAATGGCACATTCAAGCAAGATGGCTCTAGAACAACAAAAAGCACATGGACCAGCATGTACTGAAACCCAGGCTGCACAATATGCTGGAAGAAGAGTCTGCAATACAGACAATGATTTAAATATGGGAATACATAAATATCTACTTTGCTGCAGATAAACTAACCTCCATTTAGTAAACCTACTTTTTTGTTTTCTCATGTGAAATAAAATATGGGGTTTATATATATAAATATATATATATTTATGTACATGTATATATACAATGGATTCAGTGCACTTCATTGTGAACCCAAACACATCAACCTATGAGAAAGCTTCAAGCTCTGCTAGAGCTCTGACAAGCTTTACCCTAAGGCTGGTCAGCTCAGAACAGAAGGGAAATGTTAGCCCCAAATGAAAGCAGGCTGTCCTGGCACAGGGTACCAGAATGAACTCAGCCCCACACCACAATGCACTAACTGTTTCCTGAACCCTTACACACTTCCTTCGTCCTTCAGAAACACACACGACAAGCAACGAACAAATAATGCCAAGAGCTTTTAAAGCACCAAGGTTAAAAGGAACATTTCAGCAACTGGTGAAAACCCTTAACTACAGGAGTTCTGAAAAGCCACAAAGAGGAGCGAGTTTTTTTGGAAGCAGGCATGGTAATTCACCCTCTGAGGGCATCACACCTTTCAGGGAGAGCAAGAGGCGGAGGTGAAGGAGAAGGAATCAAACCCCAGACAAGGCCTGGAGTAGCAACATTCATCCCTCAAGTACAGCAGGACACAGTGGGGTTCTGTTCAGCCACGCGGTAGCTGCCCATCAACGGGGAAATCCAGTGCCTGCCCAACGGTCAACAAAGAGGGCTTTTATGCTATTTTAAACAATCTGAAGTGTCTCAGTTAATGGAAGACCGGGCAATTGGCCCTCAACTATTTCTAATTGACTGGAATGATGGATGAAGCTAAAGGGAAAGCTGACCCACTGAACTTTTCCATACAAAGCTAGGAAACTCAAGGAGATTGTAAACAGTTTATAAGAACGAGAAGTGGGAGAGGCAGAATCCCAGGGGCTCTGCTCCTCTCAACCTGCTGTTGTTTCAGACGAAGGAAAACAAAGAGCTTCAACTCTGAGCAACAAACAAAAAATACATGGGAAGGCCTAAACAAATAGGGTATTTTTCCCATGCTCTCCTCCTCCTCCCCTTTCTCCAGGAGCTGTTTAGCTCTGCCATGCAAGCTGGTCCTCTGAATCAGAAAGGGCAATTTGTCATTCTGACAAGATGTCTCTCAGGGCTCTCTATTGCCTTGCCCTGCTTTTCAGATCGACTGGGTGTTAACCAAGGATGTCAAGACATTACATCTCAGTCAACTTCAACAGATGTGATGATATATACTTAAAACTTACATGTTAATCAGTGCCACTACATTAAGGTAATGCTCAGGAAACCACACATGCCCCTTGATTTTCCGAACAAAACCATCACTAACAGCTTTGCACTGCAAAGGGCAACAGTGCTGCAGTGTGACAGAGCTGTCTGCTCACCTCAACAGCTCCTGGGAAGGAAGTCTGAGGATATGCAACTTCCAGATGGGAAAATGGATGAGTAATAGGTTCAAATTCACACCATTTAACTTTAGGCAGCTTAGCAAGGTATCTAACTACAAGATAACTTAATTCTTTCTTGTTAGTCAAAAGGAAGACTAGGAGCCTCAGAGAACAGGACAGACTGAATTACTTCCTTGGACATATCCAGCCATTGATTCTGCAGGGCAATTATATCAAGTGCTTCAAGATAGCATTAAAGCTGGAGGACAAATCCAGGCCACAAAGCCACAGTGCAAGTATCCAGTACAGAACCCAGAATAAGACAAGGGTATCACAAGTCATCTCTCAGTCCCTTAGTCATGAGCCCTTCTTTTCCCAGTAGTTCAGCAAGATCAAGCAGTAGAATAGAAGCAGAAGCTATTGTTTGTCATACGAAAATAATACAAGACAAAACAAACAAACAATCCCAAAACAACAACAACAAAAACCCAAACAATGCACCAAACAAAATGCCAAAAAAAGAAAGAGCACCTGGCACACAGAGCTCTCCTTCCCTTAACTGTTGACAGCATGGCCAGTGTTTATCTGGACAGCCTGCCCAGTAGGAAACTGAGCAGGAAATGACTGTTTCTCACCAAGATTTGTACAGAGAGTTCACTGCAATTTGCCAAACTACCTCCCAAAGGCAAATACAATGTAAATCTGCATGCCTAATCTTTGACCAAACCCAAAGCAGATCTGATTTGCTTCCTCCCTGGAGTCTTTGAGATGACCTAACCAAGGCTAAATTAGGGAGATTTTTAGTGGCATGAGGTTATATCATGGATTATAATTTTCCACCAAGTTTTTTCCTTCATTTCCACCTGCTGCCTCTACAGTGCTGGCATTAAGGGTGGTGTGGGATGACTAATTTTACATTCCTTTCTGCAAGACAAGCATTCAGACTTCATTTCTTCTAGGCCTCACAGAGCTCAGATCACAAATTAAATGGATGCACTTATTACTAGGTATCAAGTCCACACACTTACATGTACATGGGAGTCAGAAGTACAAGCTAGGTCCTTCATCTAAAACAAAAAAAACAACCGTCAGTTCGGCAGGTGAGAGCAGAAAGTTTCTTTATGCAGTCTGTGTGTCCCAGACTCTACCCCAGCCACCTTCACACATCATTAGTGAGTTAAACCAAAGCCTGCCAGACACAGCCAGTTCTAGGCTCACACACACACGCCTACTTGCACTGCTTCAGAACTGTCTTAGAGAATTGCTTTTAACTTCAAGGCAGATGTAAACCATCTCTGCATTCTTTGAATTATGACCAAGGCTGGAGCATTATTTGAGTGTCCTAGGAGCCATATCAGATCAGTGTTAAATTTAACTCATCTCCTCACCCACTCACAATCTTGCTGGTAGATCTGAAGTACGCAACAAAAATGCTTTTTGTGGAAAAAACACAGAACAGAAAAGGCAAAAAATTCCCAAAACAACAACAACAGAAGCTTTTCTAATCCTGAGGGAAACAGAACAAACAGATGAGTTTTCAAGTCTGCATTCCAAGAAAGCTGTTCCTTAAAATAAATTATTTCTCATTCTAGGGAATACAAAGCAATTGACAATAAATCCAATCACAGTCTCACAAGGACTGTGCCTGCCAGTGTCTCCCACTCTTAAGCCCCAGAGCAGGTCTGCCTGGCAGTGAGGCAGCAGGACTGTGTCAGTCCAAACAGCTCCCCAGGAGATGACCCCTGTTACATCACACACTGCTTCTTCTCTCTGCATCTCACCCTGTTCCAGGCCTCCACCAAAAGGCATGGTCTGAACAAAGGCCAGCAGGAACGTGTGAACAGGCTCTGACACAGCCTGGCTCCCACTGCTGTGCCACCCCAGAGAGCAGGAAAGGGACAGCAGGAAAGGAACAGTGCAGGAGGTCTCTGCATAGATACAAGTCCATTGGAACACCAAAAGACACAAACAAATCAACAAAGCCAAAGGCTTCTCCAACTGCTGTAAATCTTCCAAATGGAAGAGATTCCAGCAGAAAGACAATTTTCCCAAGTGCAAGGCAGTTACTGTGCTATTTCAACTACCCAAGAGAGTTCACCGATGGCTTTTTGTCTGGTAGTCTGTTTATTTCACACATTTTCTGTTTATTTCCTAAGACTGACCTTATAACCCCTACTTGTACAGGGCCAGCCCTCACACACTGGTAAGAGAGCAAGTGCCCCTGCTAAGCTCATGCTAAACTAGCAATAAACAGTATGGAAAGAAAAAAAAAAAAAAAAAAGGAAAAACAAAAGATGACAGCAAGCACTTGGATATGAAGGAAAACCCTGAGTAAGAAGCTGTTCAGTTCTCACATCCGCAGCTGTGGAAGGATGTGGATGCACTGCAGTGGGCTCACAGCACAGCTATCGGGACACCCAGAGAACAGGAGCAGAGGTCTCTCTTCCATGCCTAAGGTCCAAGCCATTAACCTCAGAAGAAGGTCAAGGAGTGATTTGATTACAAATCAAGTGCCTAAAGGTATAATGGAAAGCTGATGGAGAACCCTTCAGAGAGAAAGGTTTAAGCAGCGCCAGTGTCTGTGATGAAGACTGACAACACACACATTTAATTTTAGGACAGTGAGCATGAATTTTGGTAAAATTTTGCTGCTTAACAGGTTAGACCTAATTATTATGTTTCTATTACATTTCTGTTTACTCATAAACCTGAGAATGAAGAGGTGCTCACATGCACACACACAACTGCTCTTGCTTCACTGCTACAACACTGAAGATTTTTCAGGTTAAGAATAAATTATTTAAAGTTTGTGAAGTAATTCCCCTTCCCCCCTCCCAGCCTGCCCTCAGCAAACTCCACTTAACTGCAATAAAGAGATTTTTGTCAGCCAGAGGAGGGGCTAATGATGCCTGTTCATCTTTTGGCCTAAGGAGCTCCCTCTCCTCCCACCAGTGTATCCCTTCTCAGCTGTCAAGCAGCACTTCAAGTAAAGCCGAACTGCAAACCAGAGCATTGTGTCAGCTGAGAAACCACCATGGCCCAGGAAGGACTGTCTGTCCCATTCCTCAGCCTTTGCTGTCTACAGCACAGCTCCCAAAACCTGTAGTGCCAGCATAACTGAAACAGCTGTGGGACAGCAGGAAAAGTGACTGAAGGGGAAAAGAGAAGAGACGAGCACCATTTATCCAGACACTGTCACCTAGAAAATTAATGGGAAACCACTGGCTCTGTTCAGTTTATAGTAAGCGTGCTCAAAACTGACAGTCAGGCCATTCAGCAAGGACTGCTATTACTGCATGGCGAACATGAATCTCAAAAAGGAAAAAGTCATTTAAGCTAAGGTGGAAGTCACTTGCCCAGAGGTAAATACCTTCACCAGCGAAGTAAAATAGCTCTCAATTTTTTAGTTAAACATGTTTGGCCTTTTCCATTTGTCATCAGCTCTGGCTAATGGTTCCACATACTTGCTGGAAATAGGAATCTTTCTATGACCACTCACTCCTCCCAGCACTGTGCATACAAGTCAGCTCTTCTGCATTAACACACTGGAACTGTAAAATCCTATCACATTTGCCAACCAATTATTTACATAGTACCCTTTTTATTATTATTTCTGATATGCTTTTCTTTAAGAGTTCACAATGGAATTCAAATATGATGAAGACTAAGACACAGCCCAAGAGTCAGCAGTCTCAATCACTTGCAAACAGGTTCTTGGAGGGCTTTTGAGAGAGCCATTTCTCAGTTAAATCCACAGATATAAAAACAAGAGATGATGAAATTAAGGACTTGCTATTAACAACCATCAGCCAGAAAACTAAACTCATGCTCTGAAGGCTGCACTTCTCTGCAGTTGGCAAGACAAGCTGTTTGAACCTAAGGACAGGACAGCTGCATTTCCCTCCCACTCCTTGTTGTGGTTTTATGCCAGAAAACAGAATCTTTAATTTTTCCACAGAAGCTCTGCCAAGCTGAGGCTGCAAATAGGATATGGTGTGTTAGTAAACTCCCAGGCAGCTTGCTCACACCTAGTGAGCAGAACCTCTCCTAGTGCCTAAATCCCTACATGCACACTGGCAGCAGTGACTGCCTCCCTTTCACACAAACGATCCTCCTGTGTTAAGACTCCTCCTGTAAACCAGGCCTGTGCAGGGCATGCCATTTTCACCTCTTCTGGCAGAGTATGCAGCACCCAGGTACCCAGTCTTGACTTCTCTCCCTTACAGGCTTTCCTATGACCCACCTCCACTACTGTAATTTTGGCAAAAATAAACCAAAGTCTTCCATAAAGCATTAGCTGTTCTAGGATCATCTATACACACAGCTGTCTTTCCCAGAGTTCAAATGAAGCGGTTTTATTTTTTCTATCAATTCTTCACAAGGAATCAAAGACAAACAGTCATCTCACTCACCTTTTTTAAATAGTAAGACAGACTCAATCATTACAAATTTAGCAGCAGCGAGTCCAGCACCCACTATGAACACCCTGCCATAAGCACTGCTCCTGCCTCCAGGACTCACCCTGCGCACAGCACTGGGAATATTCTCAGAAACACACACCAGCAGGGTTCATCCTACTTTTGTTTTCAGCTTGTGAGTTTATTTTTTTTCCCCAAGAGAAAGCCAGTGTCTTTTAATTCCTTCCCAGAGCCTCCAGTAGCAAAAACATCTCCAAAAAGCTGCTGCTGAACCCACAAGTCAGGTTTGCTGACCTGGACTAACCTATCATTCAATTATATTAACAGATTGTTAACAAATAAGTTTATATGACAAATCTGTAATGATTCTCCATCTCAACTTGTTCAATCAGGAGTATAACAGTTAGCAACAGATAAACATATGCATGGAAGAAGGTAAGTTTGGCAAACAGTTGCAAAAGCAATGCTGGAGCCTGAAGAACACCAGAAAAAGATGAGTAGAGGAGAAAAACATTACAAAATGCATGAGTCTATCCAGGGAGGGCAAAACCAAACAATAAAGCATGTCAGAGAAAGGGGAGGACAGATAAAAATGAGAAGAGACAGAACCAATAAATGAGATGAGTGTCATGTGGAAGCCAAATCAGTGCCTTTCACATGAAAAAAAAAAGTGGCAAGAAAAGTGGAGGGGGAAGTATGAAAGAAATATTTCAGTTTTTAATTCCATCCTGTTAACACTGCTTTCGTTCACCATATAAATCTTTTGGTGAACAGTAGCTCCCTCACACACAGCAGTATATTAAGATTCTTTATTAGGGCTTTCCAAACACCATAATGTCATTCTTCGGCTTTTTATGTGGTTTGCCTAGACTATGTTTCTGTTGCTAAGCTCTCATTAGATGCGTGTCTTGCACTGACAGGGAGGAGATTATAAAATACAAGAAACCTGAGCAAAAGCCCAGTATTTGATTTGACACAAACTCTCAGGCAACAGCACAATGCCTTGTGTGTAACTTGGGGATACTTCTGTATCTGTTCAGCACGAACAGAACGGGTCTGAGCTGTCCCATAGTGGCATGTGAGCAATTAATTTCGGTAAGTACAGAAAGGGGAGGCGAGCCCAGATCCAGATGTATCACAACCCATCTCCCACACCAGCTCCTGTGCCAGCCCCAGTATTTCCAGCCCCCAGGCAGAACAGCTCATGGCTCTGGCAGAGGAGCTGAGGACTGGGAGGAGAATACTGCCCCAAGCCACGAATACCAGAGAAGCACAAGAACAACACACCACAAAGATGGAGCCAAATTAATAAATCTTGCTTACAAGGGATGACAGCACGTCAGGAAGAGCAAATGTACCCATCTAGCTACCCGGGTGGAAGACAAAGATATCCATCCTGAACAGCAAATTGTGTCCAACATCATGAACACTTCACACCCCACAGGCACAAAGCCAGCCTGATTCTACACTTAATTCAATTATCTATGTCAACAGTGACCAAACACATCAGCATTTACAGCCTCCCACCATTTATCAGTTCACACGCGCAGAAATTAAACTGACTCCTGAACAAGGAATCATCAGCAACTCTGATCACAGAAAAAACCACAGAAAACTATTATTGCCAGGAAGTGCAAACTGAGCACAGCTCCATTTGGAAAATGACACAAAACCAAAGGAATACCATATCATTCACTTAACAAAAGCAACCAAATATATTATAGCAGGCTGTTAATACACATCTAAAGTGTGTTTAGAAACCCAGAAAAGAGACCAGAAAATGTGCTCTATATACCCTCGGCAGCAGACGTTACAGCTATTCTTAATCCTAGCTTTGTGAATCTGTTAGACATAATTCATTGTGCTTTTGGATCCATAATATTTTGCAAAGCACTGCAGTTTGCTGGCTTACAAACATGTCCCGCCAGCTCACTGGGTAGAAAGATTTCTGCTGACTTCACCCACCATTTCAGTTGCATTCATCAGGGATTAGTATTTTTCCCTGCTAAGGATACAGGCTGCAAGTACCAAGTAGGAAAGGTTACACACGTGGCTGAAAACGACTGGTAACATTTTAGTATGTGATATACACACACAGTGAATAAGCACTTAAGGGACACTTGACTATTTCTTCCATGAAGTTCAAGTAGCATATTTAAATTTCAAATGCTTTAGAAATTTTACTTCTTTTAAAATATATAATTGATAGAAGTTATCCATCATGCATTTTATACTCGTAACTTCTCTAAGAGAAAATGAGATCATCAGAGAAACCTCTGTATTATTTACAGACTTCCATGAAAAAATTTCTCCTTTTCACAACTTTAGACAACTTCAAACTTGCACACAAGAAATAAAACCATTTTTTAATGGAGAGTATTTCATGTAACGTTAAGAACCTAAGAAACCATAAAGGTAGACTAACAAGCACTTCTGGTCCAGTCCTCTACCAGTAAGGTTACACTTCAGCAATCTGCCCATTCTAAAGCACTGACATATTTTGCAATTAAGGTGGTTTTCCATCACAGGGATTTGGACTCCCATAGTAGGTTTCTGTCTTCATACAAAGCAGGAAGAAAAGCAAATTCCAATACAAGTCTGTATAACTAATCTAATGGAATTTTACACCATTAAAATGGCAGCCTCAGAACAAATCACTGAGTAAGTTGTTTCAAGAACATTACCTTCACAGCTGCAGCAACCCCACAGCAAAAGAAAACATCAGTGAAAATAACTTCTCATAATATTATGCAGCATTTTGCAGTTTGAGCAGTCAAGCAAGTTCAAATGGTCAGCAGCACAAAGCTTTTGTAAACAATTTGGATCTTGCTTCTCCTAAGAAAGTTTTACAAGAGTTCATTATCAGCAGCTGGTGGAGAGATGTTAAAGTCTTCATTATCATTGACCACGGCTCCAGCACAAATGTTCACTGTTCCTACCCTCAGAGCAATACAAACATGATGATAGAACAATGGATTTATTTCTACAAGAACACGAGTTTGTGCAGGTTTGGAATTTCAGGAGAATTGCCCTGCAGTGTGTATTAACCATCCAGCCCACCCTGCTCAGCCAGTGCAGGGCCACAGATGGATGCAAACAGCTGCAGCACTGGAAGAGGAAGACTCTGCAGTGCCCTGCCCACTGCACAGCAGCTCTGCTCTGCACGGGCACATCTGTGCCTCAGGACACATCGAAGCTGGGATCAGAGTGATCATTCCACAGGCACACACGGATGAAAGGAGCTCCAAACAAAGAGACCTCAGAGTGCCGGGAGCTGGCCTGGCTCAGCTCAGCATCACAGGGCCCGGCTGGAAACCGGCGTGTGTTGACATCACTTATGTGTGAGAATGCTGGTGGCTGACACACAGCTCCAGCATGAGCTGCAGTCTGCTCTCCCAAAGCCTGGCAGCCTCTGGAGGAGGCACTATCCAGCCCATCAAAAAATAACAAGTGACAATTCAGGAAAGCATGTTTGTGATCCATTCATGCATGCAAGCCATCTTGGGCCAAACAGTGGATGTGCTAAAAGGTTTTCCCCAGAGGAAATGTGTTTATTAATTAATATCTACTGAATTAATTGGTTCCCCATATGCTCTGCTGTGCTTCTAAGACTGGAATCCTGTTGCTGTTACTGAAAGGTGTCAGGCGTGGTGACTACACAGGAGGTTCCAGCAGTACACTTCAGTCAATCTGAAAAACTAATTTATCTTTTTGTATTCATCAAATTCACAGTGTATCCACCTATGGTAGAAGACATGGAAATGGCATTCAAAATCTCCAATCCATAGTAATTTTTAAAAAGCCAACACATGCTCTTACTTCAGCCACAAGTGTGGGATACAGCAGAAGCACAGAAGTGCTGATCTGAGACCACCAACTCATCTCTTGGCCCCTCACCTGCAGCAACCCTGGTTACTCCCTTCACACACCATTATATTCCTTATACCAAACTGTTCTAGCAACTGCTGCCCCTTCTACCAGACTAACCCTTACATCCACCACATCCTCACCCACTCCCTTTCATCAGTGCAGGAGAGGTATTTTTGGATTCTGACTACATCTGGCACAACTCCCTCCATGCAGTGACATCATTTTTCTAATGTTATCAATCTCTCAGACACTTTATTCATCACAAGTCAGTGTCAGCTGGCAGGGACCACAACTCCTGTCATTCCTGGTACTTCAGCACTCATCCTGCACCAGCCTCTCTGTGTAAGCTCAGATTGTAGTAGCGGAGGAGACAGAACAGTCCTGCAAACTCCCTCTTCTAAGCACACACCAGGTTGTGCATCCTCATCCCTGAGAGAGACAATTTACTCTCCAAGATGTTCCTCCTCCATGGCAATGCCACCTCTCCTAAAGCAGAAAACCCTTTGTCAGAGTATGGGAGGACAAGCACTCATTATGGCAGCCTCTCTAGCAGATATAGAGATCCTTTGATGTTTATTTAGTCCAGTCTCCAACTTCAGCATTCCCTCACGAATGCAATATCCGCTTAGTCCAATTCAGAAACCTGAATATCAGCACTGTAATTACCACACCCAGTGGTGAACTCAGACTGCAGCAAGAGCATCCATGAGGCAGGCAATGCTGGTCAGCCTGGCTCCCTTTCAGAAATAGTCTAAAGTTGGTGCCTACAGTAGAAAAGGAGTGTCTCAGCTGTATTAAAATACTGTTTCCAAGATTTGTACCACCACTACAATGCACTGCTTACTGCAAGCTGGACAGGCCCAAGGTCCAGACATTTGGCATCATTCAAACAGAAAATGCTTTCACAGCATCAGAAAGGTCTCAGGTGCAGCCATAACACCATTATTTAATTCTGTATGGCCAGTGCTCAGCCTGCAGTAGCAGAGGGGAAGAGCAGTTCTTCAACCACCCTCTTGTAAACACATGTTAGCACAAGCTTGAATTTCTTCAGCTTAAAACCTAAAAAAAAAAATGAAGCTGAAGACAGCCTAACCGTACAGCTTCAAAGAGTCAATTCTGCTGCAGGAAATGGTTAAAGCGCATTACAAAAGAAACATTTATCAATATAAACAGGTGTGATTGTGATGTGCTCAAAACAGCTTCCTACAGAGGAAGAGGGTCATGCTTACCAGGCCATGCTGGTAAGCAACAGAAGAGGCTGCAGAGAGGCATAAAATCATGTTCCTAAATCAGAGGGCTTGTTAATAATTATATTACAAGTATGTAATAACTAGAACAAAAATTAATGGTACCTTCAGAGAATAACATCTTCTGTAAGGCAAGCTGCAAACAGAGTCAGCAGGATCTGTGCTACCTGTCTGGCAAACATATTTTCACTTGATAACAGGCATACGACAAGCAAGACTTTTGAAGTGACCTGTATAAAACACTAGTGCAGAATGCAGTGGTTAGAACAATTGCAAATGAAAAAGGTGGGATGACTCCTCCTGTCTGGGAGAGCTGTTTCTGAAAGATTTGCAACACGCCACATGGCACCAGGTACAGCACTTCATCTTTCCAAGAGACAGCAAACCTCTTTTAAAGCAATGAACTGCTGCTCTTTAATTCAGCATATCTGCCCCACCCAGTGATTAAGTCCTTTGACAGTTAATTTAGGAGGATGTATTTCTCTTCCAGTAAAAGGCATACAACAGCAAAAAATGGTAAATGTTCCGTTTCCAGCCACTCTGATACAGGATAAACCTAGAGAAAGGATTTGGAGTAACAGTAACTTCCCACATCACATCAGAATAACCTCAGTAACTCCCTGTGCACAGACTGAGCTGGTCCTGGAGGCACCTATTTTGCTCTTCAAGGATTCAGGCTTGAATGGATCTTTTCCATGCACTTCACTTAGTTTTGGTTCACTGCCCTGCATGCAGATACAGAACACTTCATAACACATTTGCTGCCCACCTGCAAGACATTAATGATTAATTTCCAAGCATATCAACTTTACACAGCTGTTGGGCTTTCCTTTTTCCTCTGTTTCTTCATTGCTTGCTTTGAAGAAAAAAGAGCAGGAATATCACACAAAATCCAGCCAGAGATATTAAAACATTGCAGTATTTTTCCATTTCAGCAGAATAGCTGAGGAGTCAAAGGTTTTAATCAAAGGATTAGGAAAAATTATTTCAAATACACAAAGTGCATGCCAGATTAACTCCTATCTTCTGTCATACAAGATAACTGTTATCCAGTGGACTTACTTGCAAACGTAATTTTATCTGTTTATTACATAAATCAGACTAGGTGAAAAGATGTGAAGACATGATTTGGAGTGTCAGCTTCACGCCGGGAGCATGGACACTGAGGATGGAGGAGGCACTTGTATGAGGTCCATGCTGAAGTGAGATCTGCATGCAGAGACAATTCAGTTGATGGTGAAAGATGACATCCACAATGACTCCTGCCTGGTCCTTTGAATAATGTTGTATTTGTTCTCTCATGTCTGCAGAGCAGCTGTGGGAATGGCTGAACAGAGCCCGGAAGGCAGCAGAAGTGCCCCACACTCACTCCCTGAGGCACCAGCTCAGACCCTCCCAGACAGCTCCTGCTCTGAAGGGATTCCACAGGAGCTTCTTCCAGCAGGACACGAGGAGCTACTGCAGCTCAGCTGCCACAGTGTGAAAGCATCGCACAGAGGGAGGGGGAATACACCTATTATGGTCTGGTAGCCACAGCTACATTTGAATTTCTTGAATTTGTGCCATCAGTGGAACCAAGAGATTTGATTTAGATTGACCTCACCTATCTGGTTCTCTGCCCTTGTAAACGAAAGTATTACTAAGGTTTTTCACGACAGAGTTAAACGGAACTTCCTGCAAAGATCTCCCCAGACAAGAAGAGCTAGTGACTTCTTGCAAGATATAAATACAGCAAAAGCTCTCAAGTTTGAGTCCAACTTTCCCAGTACAGGTTGTCAGATGAGTCCTTGATGTCTTTTGTAGCTGTACATCACCTGGAGGCTGACTGTAGGAAAGCTACAGCTTAGTGTAACTCCCGACACAAATATTGTCCTGAAGGAAAAACAATGCTCTTTTCAAACAAAATTAAACCAACTAGTAAAGCAGAGCAGTTATTCTGGAGACAAGCCACTTTTAATAATAATAAAATCCATGCAAGGACAACTATAATGTATAAAATTTACACTTAAATAGACTACACAGACCAGCACATCTATCCAAAGGCATCTCTCTTTGTCCAAATTCACCACTTTTTTTCCCTTAACAAAGGTTTGCAATAAGAATTCAGGAGAATATAACAAAAACCTTTGACCATCTCATATATGGAGCACAGAAAAAAACTGAAGTACAAAGAAAAAAATAAAATCAAGTACTTATAGAGGATGTGTTTAAATGCCTTGTTTCTGCCTGAAATTTGCCTTCTAATGGAGCAAGTCCACTATAAAATCTTTTTTCCATCCAGTTGCTCTTCCAGATCTTTGAGATGTTCTGGGAATGGTGGGAAGTAAGAGTCTTCACAAAATACAACCCGATGATCAGGGAAGTACCAAATGGCTGAAGGGTTTAGTAAGGGAAGGCTAGATGAAAACATCCACTCTCCCCACGCAAAAGGAGACAGGGAAATAAAATTGCCTTGATTGATATTTCTAAAGAAGAGTTCACATCTAGGGATTTACTAATAATGTTCTTCCAAAGCAGGCTTTGTGTGACAGCTGCCTTTTGTCTCTCTGGTAACACCGTTAGAAGGAAAACCATGCCAGACAGAGTACACAGAGCATCCACTCCAAGGACTGGCCTGCACAGTCATGGCCAATGTCATAAGTCTTTCTCTCTTTGTTCTTAAAAAAATAAAAAAAATAAAAAAAAGAGGGAAAATCCTATCTGTGACATACCTTAGAGCATCAGAAACTTGGTCAGCTTTTGCAGTAATCTGAATCACCCCTGTGACTGCCCTTGAATTTTCTCACAAGATCCAAGCCCTGCACAGACAGGATGCTGTACTGCAACAGGTAAAAGAGAAAACCTGCAGAACTGAGGTCAGGGGTCTGCACTTCCGCTAAAAGCTTTTCTTTTTCATTGGCAGAGGCAATGGGCTACACGTGGTGTGTGTGAAAGAATGAAAGCTAGAGCAAACAGCTTGCAAAGTCTTGTTAAATTATCTGTACTGAGTAAGAACCATGAAAGGCACACAACATAGAAAGAGATTATGAGGTACAGTGAAAAAATTAAAGATTTGCAGTTTAGGGCCCAGTCACTAAGTGTGAGGTATCCAGAGTCCTACAGCTGACCAGAGGTTACAGAAAGAATCCATGTGCATTCCACTGTAAGCACCTCTGCTGACTGATTACATGGGCCTAAAAATTAGTTGAGGAAAAAGGATCAGCAGCTCAGAGAACAGCAAAAATGAAGACAGACTTCTAAGGATACCCCAACAGTACCTGGAATACTGTGCTACAGAGGTGATCTAATTAGACAGTAAGTCAATTATTCACATTTCATGACTTAATGATCTCTTCTATTGTATCAAAGATCCTGAGAATTTTTTGACATTTTCAGAAGTTGCATGTGAGTCACTGGGAGTCTCTGATGAACTCTCTCTGAAGGAAGCAGGCCATTATGCTGTCTTTCCAGCAAAAGCCACAGTGCATTTTCTGTTTGTGGTGTTTAATCATTAAAAAGAGAGGGGGGAAAAAATCCTTTTTGCCAGGACACGCTAATAGTAGAATGAACTACCTCATTCATCTAAATAAAGTCAGCTCTAAACCATGCAATAACCATTTAAGTGCCTGCTTTGTTAATTATTTCACTGTTTATCTAATTCATTATGAGCATCTAAATAATAAGCTCATTCAGCATTAGCCAAGATCAGACACAGAAGACACCCATTCAACCTATCCACCCTTCTGCCCACTGGGGGTCTGTCCCCTGCAGCCTCACCCAGGTTTATGGGGTCTCTGACTCCCCTGAGAACGTTCAATCACTCCACAGCTCAACATAGCACAGCTTTATGAAAGCTTCCTGTCTCTTCTACCATAACTTCTTCCATAGCCTTTGCTTGGATTTTTGGGATGGTTACCTCCAATCTTCTAATTTTTATTTCTGGAAAAAAGGTCACCTCCCAGAATGAACAAGGACAATATTCCCAATGGGAGAGAACAGGTGAATTGTTTTGTTATTAATCCACTTCCCTTTTCCTCACCTGTTGCTTCTGAATTAGTTTTTTGCATACAGCTGCAACAACTGCTCTTCTGAAAATCAGGATTTCTATAAATGCACAACAGAGCTCACTTGGGAAACAAAGGCAACACACCTTTCAAAAGGGCACAAGGAATTGCACCTGCACCTCCCACATGACCTCAATTATATCCTGCATCCACTTCCTTTCAGAAAGGCACAGAACTTGCGATTCCCTTAAGAAAAAGTACATTTCACCTTTCTATGCTTCATTTCAGTTTGGCATTTATATAGCTCAGAAGATAACTGCACCTTTTTCTGGTGATGTTAGCATATGATTAAGTGTTCCTTTCTTGGAGATGGTAATTGAAGTCAGCACATGGACTGGCCTGAGAGGCTGCATTAGCAGTTCAAACACTTCTCTTCTAAGGAGTGAGCTAATCTTCAGGTGGAGTGCAACAGCTGGAGCCTTGGAGAAAAATAGAAATGGCAACATGTCTGGGAGCCCTTTACTTGGTGCACAAGCCCATCACAACATCACTCCAAGTGGCAAAACACAACTGGAACAAATCAAAACAAAGCCACAGCCACACTCGAGTTCCTACTGAGGGAGTGGTGTTTTCCTCAAGTATTTCCAAACAGCGGTCAGGGTGGGTGGGTGTGGGGAGTCAAAGGCTTCAGTACAAACTGTTTATTAAAATAATTCCCTTTAATTGCCCTCCCTCACACTGCTGTTTTTAGCCACAAAATCGCTTGTGCCCTGGGAAGGGGCAAGTATGTATCATTTGTGACTGCAATTAAAGCAGAGTAATTAACCAACCCCTCCACTTCTGCAAGGAAAGTTTCTTAAGCTGATAATGAATTTAAGTATTTGAAAGTAGTGAAACTTATTTTCCATGCAGCAACAGGATAGGAATTGCCAAATGCTTTCCTCTTGACTATTCACTGAGCACCTGAAATGATGCAGATCATTACTTCAGCAGGCACCAGGCTGTTAATCTCAAGATTTACACAGGAGGCACAAACTTATATTGCAGTATAGCCACAGAAGTGCAACTGTACAACATACACAAATTTCATAGGAAACAACAGGCTCTTCTGAGAAATTACTGTAATTTGGGTGTGAGAAAGCAAAAAGACTTAAATCTGCACAAATATTGTTAGGACAGCCAGGGTGAATTTACACAGCACACCAACTGCCAATTAAAAACGTTAAACAAAAGCCAACCATCTTGGTCTGTAAATTTTTTTCTCCCCAACTGCTGTGTAGGCACATTATTTAGAGCAGCTGTGTTATTAAGAAAGAAAGAAAAAAACCTAAGCAGCTCCTATGCACTTAAAAATCCTGTGTAGAACTTTGACCCTGCAGTGAAGGGCTTAGCCTATGATTAGGCCAACAGAACCTACTTGACTTGTCCCAGATTTAGCACTGAGAGGAAAATTCATCTCCCACACAAATCTATTAAATGAATGTGGCATCATCTGAGTCAGGAAACAAGTCTCATACAACCAAAGCACAATTAAGTATCAGGCAATCAAAATGTTGCAAGGCAGAAAAACTTCCCAATTGGATGTTATAAACCAGGATAAATAAACCACAATGACAAGAGGCATCTTTGAATTACAACTCCATTACAGTTAAGCCATAGATTCTCAGCCACTTCACTTTGCAAAACTGAGAAAAAATGTGCTGGCTTCCCATTTTGCAGCTGGGCAGCTGCACCCTGAATGCTGCATCAGCAGCGGTGGGTAGTGTCAAGCTTTTCCCTTGTCACCCACTCCTGTATCCCAAGAGCTATTCTGATCTTTCAAAAGCTATTTTTTTCACAACCTCATGGGATTCACTTTCTGTCTATTTCTTCCCACCTCATTTCAAACATCTTAGCGGAAGCTCAAGCAGTCTAACTCAGGTCAATACCACAGCAGCTACTGTAGAATGGAAAGACCATCCTGAGCTACCATCACTTGGCGATGCAGGACGCCTTTCATCACGAAACCTCACTGAGCTATCAGCTATACCAACATGTCTCAGGCACAGCTCTGTTCAATCCATGGCAGTGCAACAGTTCAAATGAAGGAACACTTTGCCTCAGCTAGGAAAAACACAGCAGAAGAAAACAAAAGTTAGAGGTGGAAAAAAAAAGCCAACTGGAAGCTTTTATTATCCTTTTTCTTGAGTTCTATACTACTCTCCCCCATCTCGGAAATGGTTCTGAAACTCTCACAAACACATTAAAAAGACAGAAGCATACAAGAGATCTTGTCCTGGAGGCACAAAACAGAACTGGGTCAGAAAACTGGGAAACATCGGACTTGCTCAGGCCAACACAATCAGGCAAAAAATGAAGTTTTGATTGGAATGTGGCCATGCTGGCTCAAAGCAGTTATCTCCTACACTGACTTCAGTACTGATGCCTTGAGCAACAGCAGTATATCATGTTCCACATTTTGAAGAGGACATGTTTGGTTTCATCCTCCACATCGTACATCCACAATGTCCCTTATCCACCCAGCAGCAAAGAGGAGAAACCTTTCATAACCTTTTCCTGAGCTTAACTAAAAATCACCTGGTACTTGTCAACAGAAGCAAGAGCAGGGATGACAAAATGTCATCTAAGAGCAGGCACTTGACCTTCCTGCCTTACAATACCTGAGTGCACCTACCCAGGTATTGCCATTCCTGTGACACCGTGAACTGAGTACAAATGGAGCCCCAAGCCCCTGCTCCTCTTCATTAAGATCAATCCATTTTGAACACCACAAGTATCTTAATAGAAAATGACTTCTGGAACAGTTAACCCTGCACTGCTTTCACCTGTTAAAAAGTTTACACTGCTTCTCTGCTCCTGGAAAGATCCCAGAGACAAAAATGTTCAGGTCTGCTCCTATTCACTGTCATTGTGTGATGGGCTTCTTAGCCCTTTTTTAAAATTTTTCTTTCCCATACAAGGAAAGGAGGGAAGATTTATTCCCCCAAAATTGCTGAAACAAGACAGATGAACAGAGGAAAACAAAGCAGTGTGAATGCAGCAAAAGTGCATAAACACACAGGTGAAAGCACAAGGGTGGGACCCTGCTGGGAAACAGCGCAAGAGCCATTAACACCATGCAGTGCAAACCATGTTTAGACAAACCCTGAGGATGCACATCTGGATGGTATTGACAGAAGTGACCTTGCTACAAAAGCAGGGATATCACCAACTCTCCAATATTGCAGGAGATGTCCCAAACAAATAAAGGCCCTATTTGAAATAATTCAACCACCTTCCAGCAATATTTTACATTTCACAATCATTACTTTCTCTACATTATGGGAAATTCAAAACCAGCATTCATTTTAAAGGCTGTGTATTTCTAAGAAGAGGAAACTGAGGCACAGACTGGCAAGGGATTATTCCCCAGTCCTTCAGTGCCTCCAGTCATCCTGAGCTTACACAGCACATTGGTGGTCAGAAACAGCATTAAGTCTGAAGTGCATTATTGTGTGACAGACAGACTCATGTCTCTTCCATCATCCAAAGAGAAAACTCTGGTTCTTTAACTTTTCAGGCCACTGAAGAGCCCAGCTGAAAAAGTTTATTCTTTCTGTGTGGCAGATTTTGTGAAATGTCCCACAAATGGAAGGTTGCCTCTGGAACTCATTTATCAGGAATTTCAGCAATGCTCTGCACAGATGTTGCATATCACTTTAGGCTCCTGCTAAAAGTCAAAATGTTGTTGAACTCAAACATGAAGGATTAACTCCACTGGACTTTAAACTGCAGAACTCCCATGAATACTGACTGAATTCCCTCTCATGGCAATAAGAATACCTCAACATCCAACAGTGAAACGACCAAAGCAAAAAACCTGACAGTCCTCTGAAGTTCAGTGGCACGATGAGGTTCAGGGCCCTGTAGGCTGCACCTTGTCCTCTTCCCCTCATACTTTTTTCCTACAATTCAACTGAAATTCATATGTGTTTGCTAAACTTTCCCTAGGCATTCAAGATTCTAGTCAATTTTCTTAAATTCTCAACATCAGCTACTATCTCTGCAGAGGTTCTAATCTCCCTCAGTATTTTCAACAGCATTTTCTCTCTCTGGTTCATCACTGCCCACCCTAAATTAGCATCTGATGCCCAACGTCCAGCTCCTTCAGTATGTGCCTGAAGCACTCAGACTCCCATTTAGTAACTATGGAAAGACAGTTCTTCAACCATGAGCAGGAGCCATTTCTTCCTGGCCTTTCCAAACAACCTTTCTCCAACCGTCAAATACAATTCACAGGAGCTCTGCCTCAGAGTTTTTATTACCAGCTCCTTTCAATCAAAGGCACTGGGCCAAAATAAACCATCTCACTTACTAGTCCTGCAACTCGCTGTCCATCACTGCTATTCTTAGCATACTTGGCACCGTGTCCTAGGGATTGCTCATTTTAAGAGATGTATATAGGGAACAGGACCAAGAGAGATTCTTGACTCCTTCAATGGCACATCAGAGAGCCTGAGAAACAGTGATGTACAGAAACTGCCACAATGGCATCCATCAATAGAGGCAGAGACACATGGTTATCTTCTTTACAAGAAGCTTTACAAGCTGTAAGTGTTCTGGTTATTTGTAGAGCCTCAGCTCCAATTCCATGAAGCCTAATCTAAATTTTTGCTGAAGTTGCTATATTAATAGCAGCTTCTTTCCTCCTGGGAAGTATCAACACAATCATCTCTTGGACTTTTTAATACAAGCTAATAACAAAGGAAGGCAAAAAGCAAACTACAAAGGAGACAACAACCCAGCTTAGAGAAGTTCTTATTTTTTAGTTGGCAAGCAAATGAAAACTCCCTATCTACAAAGGTAGAATAAGTATTTCAGAAATGTATTTTTTCATCCTGCATGGTGAGAAAAGCCTTTTCCAATGGTTTGAAGTCCCTCACTTCAATCTTAACATTAATATGAACCTTTCAAGTATTTTCTGCTCTTGCAGATCATCCATGTGCTTTTTAAAAACCTTTTTCTCAGAAAAGTAAATAAAGTTCTTTAGTCTTCAAACTGAAGCCAACTCTACATACACTCACAGGTCAAATCTCAAACGCTGCTATTTCTTTACATGGACAGTAAGAAAAGTGTGGCTGTTGAAACAAGTACAAATCCTGAAGGAGTGTCCCAATCATGTGAATGTGAGCTGGAAAACAGGCCACCATTCTGTAAATTCTTTAGCCTTACAACCAATTTTGACTGTCTGTTGCACACATACTTACATGCTTTTCTTACAAAGCCTCTTCAGTCCCTTTTGTGGCTCTCCAGCTCACTCACTTTACAGAGGTCCTTCTGGGGAAAACTGTTTTTTCTCCTTTGTACCCTTGCTGGTGATTTCCATGTTAATTAATCAATAGATGAGGTTCACTATAGGCCATCACTCCTCGTTACTGCACAGCTCACCCCAGTGCTGGTGTGTCCATCTGCTGTGCTGGTGAGGCTGCCTGGTGCCACAGGATCTGCTGGCTGGCTCCAGGGCAGGCAGCCAAAGAGCTGCTGGCCTTCCAGCAGCATCATCCTTCTCCCTTAAAAATGCCACATCCTCCTCCTTCAAACACACAGCAACCGCTCTCCAGCTGAGCCATCCAAATGGCTGCACTACCTTAGCACGACAATGTATCCTGAGCTTTGAAACAAAACGTTTTTCCACTTGAAAGATGTCAGGGGTTACCTACAGACACCTGCCCAAGTATTTCCCTGGGCTGTCTAACAGCCAAGCACAACAACAGCAGTCATTCTGACAGACTAACAGGCCAGCACCAGCTGCCTACAGCAAAGAGCCGTTTTCTTGGTCAAAAGAGAGGCTTTACAAGTAAGTTATTACATAGTGGTTGAATGATACCCATAAAACTTCTTTGTTTTTAAAGCTGATTTGATGTAGGTGAAATAAATCACTGGGTAGCCCTAGTTTTACTGACTTAATTGCTTGTAAGTTTTTTTCCTATTTTACTGAGTAACATTTTCAAAAGTTCTCCTGATGCCTGGTATTCCTCCCACCAGTGTAGGCAGATGTGCATCCGGAAAGAACACAACCCTATTATTTTGCTTATAACAACAACCAAATAGACCTTATGGAAACAGATTTCATGTCCTATGCACAGGGAAGTGTGAATAGTGAAGCAATGATCTATGGAGGTGATGAAAGATGGAGCAAAGTGTTTTTGAACCAGTTTCCACAGGAGCAGCCCCAGCAGATGCGTGGCTGCACCCAGCAGTGTGAGAGGACGCAAGGCTTGTGCTGCAGCCAACGACTCACTAGAACACATCATCACCTCCTGATGTGCTTGATTCCTCAGTACAGTAATGCAAAAATAACATGGCTGCATCACAATACAGTACAAAAATCATACACCTTGGATGTTTGTCCTATTTTAACATAAAGGATTTTCCATTAAGCAAGAACAGCCTTTCAGTAGTAGAGTAATACTTCATGGGGAAAAAAATCCCCATCAGCTTTTCAGTTTCTGAATAGGAAAAAAAAAAGCATTTCCAGATATCCTTTTGAAAAAGGACCATTGAGACCAATTCTGTTGTCTACTCCAGAGGTCTTTACCTAATTTTAACCCAAAGTGCATCACTCGGTCATGAGGAGGGAAGAAGAAAGAAAAGGGAAAATAATTTAATTTCCCCTGCTCATCTGAACACGCATCAAGTGAGCCTTTCAACAGCCTCATAAAAATGTGCAAGGCAGACAGAAAATAATTTAGGATGCATTTAGAATTTATTGACTTGGCCTGGTCATACGTTTGATAACATATCTTGCGCCTGGTATGGCAAGTGGGAAAAATAAAATTAAAGCTGATCTGTGGAAACTGGCAGGCTTAGCTCTAAATGGAGCTTCAAACCATACCAAAACAAAAAACATCTGATCTCTCTTCGGAAGATACACTCAAATTAGCCATATTTATTACAAAACAACTTCCTGAAGAAGAAATGGGTTACAAAAACACTCATGGGTAGTAGGTATGAGAGACTAAGCACTTTAAGATTAGTCACTGGCCCTTTGCTCCTACTGTTCCACATGGCCAGTGAAAGCTTCCTTCACAGGAGCAGCTCTATTTCAGAACTACTACCTGAAAGCCCAGTATTTTACATTCTTGCTACATCAGTTTGACTCTTATTTAGTACTTCCTGCTTGAACAAAGTCTCAGTATTTTGTCTGGGGTGAGGGGGACATGGTAACTTACAGGGAAAGGTGAGGGTGGTTTAAGAAGAGCCTGTCAAGCATGGATATATGAACTCTAGCTTTCTGTTATACAACAATTCATGCTTTCCCCAATCCTTCCCCATCACACAGCCAGATATTACCAACTTTGTCAGTGTGAGTTCTACAATGATGACTTTACATGGCAAGGGACCAAACCCCTGCCTGCCACTGAGAATGTACCTGCACCTCTCAGGGAAGCTCAGTACTTTGCTTGAATTATTTGTTACACTGGTGGCTCTACAGAAGGGCTTCAGAAACACAATCTTAAGAGCTCTCTCAAGGGTGAAGTGCAAAAATATATTGAGATGTGAGATGCCTCAATTTCTTTGTGGTTTTTTAACTCTTCAAACTTAGGTCAATTTCCCTGCTGGAGCTGGGGAGATTTTTGAACCCCAGGCTGCCGACAGCACACCAACAACACATTCAAGCAGTTCCCAATTTGGACAGAAGACCAGAAAATCCAGAGTATTCAGTCTCCCTAGCTAATGTCTGGAGTAAGTCATCTGAATTTGATTTTGTTTCATGAGAAAATAACTAAAACACCCAGTGGGGTTTTTTTACATTTACTTTTTAATACACTTGTGAGAAGGGCTGAGGAAGAAGCCTCTTGTTGCAATGCCCTACAGCTACAGAGAAAGCAATCCAACCTTTTACAAAATAAGAAACACAGCAGAAAACAAAACCAGCGAAAAGCTCTTCAAAATGATCAAGCACAGTGTTACCTTGGAATCTACCTCTTGACTAAGGAGGAGTTTGGGATGCTTCAAATGGCACAAAATTTCACTGAAAAAGCCACCACCTCAGCATTGAGAAGAGAACAGCAAAGCCTGTCCGGGCTCAGTACCAACCCCAGTGGCCTCTCCCCAGGATTATCTCTGTAGTCTCCCATTCAATGCTGTTTAACACACCACAGCACACATTTTAGCTGCTAATTCAGCTCTCTGGTCAAAACAGGCAACACAAGCAAACGGATCATTTCTCCCCAGACCCCGATTTCAAACCTACAGTCATTTATGCACAGCAGTGTTCACAAACTCATCTCCAGCAGCCCCTGGAACACAAAGCTCAGTAACCTGAGATGGTTTCCATGGGCCCAGATACAGAGATTGAAGGAAGGACCATTAAAACAAAACAAAAAAAGCAATGAACTACAAGGGAGTTGATGATGTTTCAAGGCATGTAGCAAGTCTCTCCTACGGATCATTCTGCCAGTTCTTCAACTGAACCACAACTGAAAAGCCAATTTAATAAACATCTCTCATTTCAAAAGGCAGGACACCACCAGGCACCAAGAAATGTTGCAGCTCAGCAAAAAGATAATGCAGTGATCACTGGGTGGGTATAATAGAGGGATTATTTTATAATTACAGCAACAATGAAAAAGCAATTTATACAGTAACACACTGATGAACTGGCAAGCGCCTGTCCAAAGGGATTAAAAGAAGTCTGAGACTAGAGACAGAAGAATGTCTTTAGCGAAAGGTTTCTGAACTTCCCTAGACATTCACATTTCTAAGCAATGTCCCTTAAAGACAGTATCTTGTATTTAGACCCATTTTAGGTAACAGGCAAAATGCACAATTAATAAATAAAGTTCACTTTGAGAATTTTTATTTATTTAAAGAAAAGCAAAAGCAGGTATGAAAAGGCTAGGTCACTTTTCATTGCTTCAGGAAACATACTTCAGTGGCCCCCAAAATGCCTTCATTTCTTGGGTTAAAAATGGTCAAGGAACCTCAGAGGTGACACTGGTAGTTCTTGGTGAGCTTCTGCTGCAGCAGTGACTTTGACAGAGTATTTCAGAAGCCCTCAGCAGAAGTAACAGGGAAGCAACCATGAGAGAGGAAGCTATCCCAGAACACTGTGAATGGACAGAATAGCTCAGAGTGTCTCATGCCACTGAAGCAACACCCCCAGTATTCTCTGAAAAAGCTGCTGAACAGAATCAACCTGCAAGGATAACCTGCAGGTAGATCAGGCTCCCTCCCAGAGCAGGGAACATCCAACTGAGAAGGAAAAAACCCTCACGCTTCAGAAGAGAAATTCGGATAGTTCAAAGGGAGGGCAGATGAACATTTTTACAAACCACAGAGCTTTTAGCTCTGGTTGATTTATTAAATGGGTCGTCCTCTTTTTCCTATCACTTCAGGCAACAGTTGAATTATTCAATGAGCTCCAGTTGACTATGTTGTTTCTAAAACACTTGGGCTACCTCTGGGGAAGGAAGACAAGAGGCGAGGGGGAATAAAAACATGTTTAAAAGTTAAAGAATTTAACAGAAGTGGGTCCTATTCATTTAGAGAAGTCTCAGAAGCAGAGAGGAAGTCAAGCATTTGTGCAGGTCTCCTGGCTAAGGAAACTTGTACCACATGGAGAAGTGGAGATGTGCAGCTCAGCTGCAAAGCTCACAACACAGGGGCAGCCTTGTTGCTCCCATACCAATCCAAGGGTGATGCTCCTTCTGCTCCCACAAAGAGGATTCAGGGCTCCAGCCTCAGTGACACCCACCATGTATTTGGAAACAAACACATGCTTTACCCTCTGAACTTCCCCATCCCTAACAGAACCATAAGAGGAATTTCTCCTGCAGTCCAGCTGAGAGAAAAGCAGTTTTCAGACAATCCTTCAGAGCTTATTAACTGCAGTACTTTTTTTTTTTTTTTTTTTTTTTTTTTTTTTTTTTTTTTTTTTGCCAGCCCAAAGCAGAGTGACTTGAACTGGACAGGAAGAACAACAATGAAACCAGCCTCTCAGTGAGGCAAATACCAAACCATCAAGCTAACAAAGTAACATTCCTCTGAACACATCATTTCTCACGGATCACCAGCTCCAGGACTTAACTCCATACTGGCATTTAATTAATGAAAACACTGTGTGAGGGTCATGTGAACAGAGGTTAGTTTTCAGATGTTTTTTAGATTTCAGCAGCAGCAAAAGTGGTTTGTCATGGAGCAGCAGATGAGCTCTTGCAAAACTATTTATCATCTAGCAAAAAAGATTATTTGCTCCAGAGAAGGTCAGCTTGCTAAAAGAAAGCCTGTTGACAACAGGGAATCCTGTTATCATTTGTGCTTGCTCAGTAATTAGAGCTGGATGCAGAAAAACACTGGGATCCATCACCATCAGCCAAGTCAAAAATCAAATCAGGAAATACATAAAAAATTAATATAATCAAAAAAAGCAAAGGACCTGACAGCAAATCATTGAAGCCAAAACCAGACACAGTTCTTAACTACACTAAAATAAAATTTTAAATCCCCAAGATCTGTAGATAATTTACTCACATATGACATATTTTACTACTGCTCCCAAACACTTGCAAATCACATATGTATATTTCCAAATAAAATGAATTATTTATGCTTCTTTAGATTACAAGAAATTTACATGCACATAATCTATAAAGACACAACCAGAGCATCCTGACCTGAGTAAATCAGAGGATTCCATACGCCAACTGATGCTCAAATATAAAGATCAAAACCAGAATTCAGCACTGACAGCTGCTAAGAACTTGGTAAAACAATAATCAGAGCCAACAATCAGGGGCCCAGAGCTGGGCCCTGTAAGTCTGCCAACCCAACCAGTTCTGTGGGCCAAGTACCAGTAGTGGATATTGGATTTTCTCTCTTCACTCTCAGGTGAGTAGGAGAAATAGCAGTACATACTCACTGGATTTATCTTCCCTGAAGAATTCCTGTTTCTTGTCTTGAACCAAAACACTCCATCCCAACTGCTGCAGTGTCCTGGGTACCTTACAACTCCTACATGGCTTTGATTACAGAACAGGCAAGATCCTTTTCTAGTGATCTCTTAATATTTCTTCCTGTGTCTTAGTAAAATTTCTTCCCAGCTTCTTTGGTTGCCATTTATCTTTTGTACAGATGAAGTCTGCCCAATCCAGCAAGCCCAGGTTCTCATTACTGCAGAAATAGCAATGATGCAGGAATTTTAAATATGTGGGTTTAGTTGGTGCGCACTCATCGGGATAACTGGGAATGCAGTGCAAGAATTACTCATTGCAGTGATTTCAAAAGGATACTTTAACAGCTTTTTGTAAAAAAGGAAGTTTGAGCTTCTGAATCACCTATGTAAAACAATCAAATCTGCCTATTTTTTTTTTAAACTAAGAACACAGTCTTTTTGTTGTATTCCAGTAAAGCTGCTTCATTGTAACCGAGCATATTGCACAATGCCAATTTTCAGCCTCTAGTGTCATTGGGAAATTCTCACTCGAGTAACTTCCATTCAGTCCTAGCCAAGAGCATTAGAATTTGTATAAAGCTGACGTGCTTTACCCAGAGAACAGCACCCAACCAATCCATTTCAAACAATCAATAAAGTTTACTATACAGGCTCAAAATTCAATATTGAGGACACATCTTTGAAGTAATCTAGAATATCATCCCTGGGAGAAAAATATTCTCTAAAGCCACTTCATTTTAGTTTTGTGTTTACTTTCTGTGGGTTTTTTTTAAATAGGCAAACAAGATTATGACAGAAATTATGCAATAGGCAGAAAAGGGGCTTATCTAAAGTAAATAAAGCCTCCTGTTCACAACCAGCTGACAGCATTTGGTATTTCTCCTTCCCTCCCCCTCTTCAAGAACAACTTTCTTAATTACAAATCAACTTTCAGAAGAGATTTTCAGGTGAGTAATGACTCCCCTCTCTGTGTGGCCATTCTCATGGCACCACTGAGCAGGAAAATTGATAGGACATGGTGCAAATTTGACAGTGAGCAGTTCAGACACTGAATGCTGCTTGAACTTGCACAAAGTTTTTTTTATCTTCACTTTTTGGAACACTAGGTACATTATGAAGAGCACTGCAAGCTTGAGATGCACCAATCAGTATGTTCAATGCAACTCAGGAAGATTTATAAAGTTTCTATTCAAGTAACTCCAACTTCCTCAGACTTTTAGGTCTCAACTCCTCTTCCTTAGACTTTGAACATCATCACACAACCTTGAGACAGTCCCCCAAAGATGCCTTGCATTAATCAAATGATGCAGCACCAGCAGATAAGGGGCTGCCAGTGGGGTTTTAGCGACAAAGAACACAGGGGCAAGATGTTCAGGATGAGTGACCTCTCGTCCAGACCTTCTCTACAGGCCAATCCTCTCAGTAAGTTACAGGCTGTAACATTTTCTCTGGACAGCCATCAGAGGAAGAACACTGAGGGCAGTGCTCCGGGGAGAAGGTGCCTCCCATCAGCCTGGGAACAGAGGAAGTTGCCTGTGAGAGCTCCCAGACAACCAAAGCAGAACTGTCAGGCTGTGCTGGCAGGGTGAGCCTGAGCACCTGCAGTTTCTACAGCATTCACAGTTCTGCCTGCTCAACCTCTCAGGTAACCGCGGACTCCAGGCTACACCTGACTGTACAAACAACCATATCCATGGATACTGACATACACACATACTACCAAATAAACCAGAAAAATGGAAAGGACAGGGATACCATGGTATTCCAATAACAACTTTCAAACTGGAAATGCAAACCAGAAGAAGCAGTCAGGACAGCAACCTGACACTGTCTCCAACAAGTTGCTTTACATGGGAACATCAACACATTTATCTGCAAAATCCTCCTGTTTATTTTTTTCCTATCCAGCAGAAACAGGTCAGACGTCCCATGTACATGCAAAAACTCCTACTGGCTGTACTTTATGGCCAGAGTTGACTACATATGTTTCACTTGCCATGTCTCTTACCACCTACTGAACACACAGGGATCAGCATCTGGACTCCTCACTGCTCCTGGCAACACAGACACAGCAAAAGGTCCAATCTTCAGCCCTAGAGCCACAGGTGCCTCTGGCACAGTGCCTGCTCTCAGCTCAGCCCACATAGGGCACACATTATTTACTTTGTCAAAATGTTCAGAGACGTTTAACCTGCCCAAGGACTGTCCACTTGTCTGCCCACAGGGGAGAGTAATGAGATCAGTCATTATAAAGAAAGAACAAAAACTTCCTACAGCTCCTTTCCCCTCTGCTCTGTGAGGAACATGCCCAGCTGGAGTGATTCCAGTAGAGGCAAATATCCTGAGCCTTTAGCAGTAACACAAAGGGGAGTGAACAGGGAGCAACTCTCCAGGGTCTAGATCCCTGAATGGGCTAAGACATGATGTGGCATCCCAATATGCCTTTTCTCTTTATGTTGTTACCTAAGATATCTAGATTCAAATCATCATACTTAGTACTTGATCATTTCACATTCTGCATACAGAAGTCTTGAAAATCACATCATCCACTGGAAAGAGTAATTTTTGGTTGACTTGTCTCAAACTTCAGAGAATAACTGTTTACTGATATTCTCACAGAGTTGGTCAACAACACACAGAATGCCACATTAGTTCCCCACAGCCAAGCTAACAGACTTTCCTGTAAAAAACACACTGAGCAGGGTTTCTCAGGACAAGGGCCACTACGGAACCCTTCTTCAGCCTGATGATGGGTCCCCAAAGCGTGTCCTAACTCTCAGCAGCAAGACAAGCTTTACTCTTAAGACTGTGTGGGCTTTTTGACTAATGTTTTCTGTTTAATAAAAACAAGGCATACAAGATACAAGGAGGAGAGAGGGAGGACAAAGCAAACAGTCTAGGATCCTTTTTTAGATTTTTTTTTTCTGTAGAAAAACAAATCCAGGGAGCCTTATGGCACAGGAGGTCCTAACTGTTCTCTGTAGACCTTCCAAGCACAAGAAAAGAAAAACAAAGCCATTAATCCAGGCAGTAACAATGCCAATAACCACATTCCAAAAGCCATGGTGCAGTTAAGGTTCCTCACTGCTGCATAACCACCACAAATACATCATGGCAGGTAAGAAATGTGGAAGTGGAATTCTCCAAACCGACAGGAATGGAAATCTCACATCAATTCCACAAAAAAATCAGAGTAAAGTCTTTCTCCACTTGATTAGCACCTGTCACATTTAAAGGATGACAAAAATAACTCTTTCTGTTCCCTTAAAATGTGGAAATTTAACAAGGAGAATTTCCTCAGCAATGATCCTCCTGCATTTGGCTCACTAGTGTGCTGTCATTCCAAATGCCTCTGGAAACATCAGCAGGATCCAGATACCCCAATTAAAAGCTGGCATGTACTCAACTGCACCGCTGAACAACCAAATGTTTGTCCTCTAACAACTGTCCAACAACTCTCTCTGCAAAGCTGTCCCTACAGCAAGGTGCTCTGCAACTGGCAATAATCGATTTGGGAAGTTTGCAATAGTTTAAAATAAATGTATCACTTTCCTAACAAAAACAAGGAAGTTTTTCTAGGCATAGTACAATCAATTTAGTTCTATTACTCATAAAAGCTCTTAAAACCTGTCTCCAAGGATCTCCTACACTCCAACTATCTTTTATTAGATAAGTGTAGATCCTAGGAACTTAACTGTGATCCTTCTGATACAACTGCCTCCTGTCTTCAACTCCCACAGTCAGAGCTACTGAAGGAGATATTGCCATTAACTGAAGCCTCTTCTTCAATAAAATCCACAGCATGAAAAATGCACAAACAGGTCACTTGGAGCAGGAGGTCAGAACCACACAGAATTTGCAACCAACGCACAAACCACATATGGCAAAATGATGGTACACAAAGATGCTCAGCCTTCACCACAGAGCTCTGCACATCATTGCTCTGACTCATGGTTCATGAGGCTCACACAAAACGTCTGTTTAGGGAAGAGCAACAAGTAGAACTTTGGAAAAAGCAGACAAAAGGAAAAAAGGCAACTCCATCTACATATTCAGCAATGAAGATTTACAATTTAGCATAGACTGTGCACCCACTACAGCAGAAAAGGCCTATTCCATTTGCCTATTGTAATATAAATCAAAATAAATTTATTTACATGAGATTTTCCTTAACAAACAACATTCAAGTGGAAGTCATTAGTAGTTTACTTGAAAAGACAACATTTACTTGAAAAGGCAGCATTGAACTACAGCATCTCCTTGAAGCAGAAATGGATATGCCTTATAACCTTTCTTTTTTGAGCTGGTCACTTGAACAGAGAAGTTCTGGAAACAAACAAAATACCATCAAAATCAGTATCCTGGTTCCTCTTCATGGCATGAAATCAACTTCCACCCTACTAAACCAGCTGATTGGTTTTAAAAGCATTGCCTGAGCTTAGCATTTTATTTACTTATTTTTCAATGGGCTATCCCTTTAATTTTTCAGCATCTTGGCATGCTTGGTGATTGTTTAAATGTATTTATCAGGAGATATACCAGCCTGGAAAGAGAAAAACCATGCGGGATCCTATCAGTGTAAAGAAATACCTGATGAGATGGTTGCAGGGGCGATGGAGTCAGCAGTGTCCAGGGTAAGGACAAGAGGCTCTGGGCACAAACTCAAACACAGAATGTTCTGTCTCAACACCAGACATTGTGAGGTTGACTGAGCACTGGCAGAGATTGCTCTGGCGAGCTGCAGAGTGTCCACCCCTGGAGACATCCAAAAGCCACCAGCAAGTGTCCCTTCCTGAGCAGGGGGTTGGACCAGATGATCTCCTGAGGTCCCTCCCAACTTCAGCCATTTGGTGATTCTCTTGCTCCAAAATATATCCTACTGGTTTTGAAATTATGAATCTGCATTCCAGTTCCTCTCCAGACACTCCCCACCTAAAGCAAGCCAACAGGGAAAAACAAACCTCAAAGCCTTTCTGAATTGCCTCCCCCAGATTCAAATCTGCAGTGGCCATAAACTCATGCATAGTAATGATCAGCTTTACTTGGGGCTAAACAAACAGACTTCACTCAGCACCACTTTCTAACTGTGGCACAGAAGACTGTGTTTCTTTTTGCTCATCAGACAGGCAAATAGCTATAAAAATAAGTCTGGAACTTTGGAAGAGTTTGTCTTACGGATATCTTCCCCATCCAAAACACATCTGTCCAAATAATTAATATGCCATAATCTTAAGTGATACAAAGTAAAATAAGAAATATCTGTTTCACACAGTTTAAAGCATCTCGCTGTATTTTCAGACATGGTCTAAAAGCTACACCCCTCAGAACTCCAGAAGCACGGATATTCTCCCTCAGATAACCCCAAAGTTACATCTCCTGGTTTCCTTAGCACAGTATCCAGGAACGGTGACCTGCTTACCTTTATCTCAGTAACAAAGTGTTGACAATCCCTCCAGAATTCATTCCTTTAAGCAAAGGAGCAAAAGTTCAAAGTTATCTCTAGGAGATGTGCTGAAGCCTGCCCAGACTGTCTCATCTCCCCACTCCCCAGCTGGACTGATGGCCTGGCAAAGCTGTCTCTGCTCACCTTCAGCCTCCTGTGATCCTGCTAAAGGGATCGCTTCAGCAAGTTGAAGAATGCAAACATACCCTTCAAAATCTCCCTTTTAAAAAGCTCCTTAAAATCTGGCCCTTCATCAGTCATCATTGTAAAAACCTCTCCACTATCTTATTATGTAACCTAACTTATTTAAAAGAACAAGTTCCTGAGGTCTGGCAAATCAACCCCCTTAAATCAGGGACCTTTAATAACATGTTCCCCACTAGGGGTAAGAAAGAGGCAGGTTCTCATGTATGTTCTTTATACCTGCAATATATTCCTAATACTCTAACAGATATCTGCTCTCTGTCATACTCTGTGCTTGTTTAACCTTTACATCATTGTTGTCTAGAATTAATTCCATGTAATCTCTGACAGACTGTCTCCATGGTACTGACACATCACCCCACATTATTATATGCTGACATTCACAGCCACTTCATGAGAAAAATGGTCCTCACTTAGATGCTAAATCAGCAGCCATAGTATGCTCTAATGTGCTTCTCACTAAATTGATCCTTGCTATTGTCAGCCACAAAAATGCAACTAATACATTGCACACAATCTTCATTCATCACATTTCAATTAAACTTCAATGAGACTTGACTTCAAGAGCGCCACCATCATCACCAGATGGCTGAAAGCTCAACTCAGCACCAGCAAACATAACTCGCTGGGCCATCAACACTCTCCATTTAACAGCCTCCTGCTCCTGTTTGGTAGCAACTCACTGTTCCCTAAAGCAAGAAAATTCCCAAAGATAACCCAGAGCTTGGATCTAGTCCGACAGTTTGCAGCATTGAAGCCACCCACAAGGCCTTGAGGAGAGCAGAGGTATCATCACAGAATGTGAGGAACAGCAGAGCCTCCAGTCTCCCTGCTATGAAGTATTTACATACGCATGTGGATGCTTTTTGGATCTGGAAAACTTTTAAGGCAGCTGAAATTTTCAAAAGTATATTACAAGTGAGGCACTGAATAGCTCCCAAACCTTCTTGACAGCCAACATCTTCCTGCATTTAGAAAATTCAGTAAGCTAAAGGAAGAAACACTGAGCTACCTGAATTAGTGTATTGTCCTTCCAAAATGAGAAGTACTGAGGTATAGATTTATCTTCTTTACATCTTATGTTACTTCAACAGTCAGCTAAATATAGAAAAATGGTAATTATTTAGCACATCTTTAAAGCAACAATTTCCCTCCCAATTAACTTACAGTTCCTCAGATTAATTAGGTACTCAGATTTTCTCAACACATACACTCCAAGAAGCTGAATCTGTTTCCTGTAAATTAAGTCAACTTCAGAAATAATGACCCTAAAAGAACTTTCTAAGCAAAGAATCAGAAGTCCACTCCACTAAATCTGCCTGGATGGGAGAAGGCAGAAACTGGTATCACCAGACAGTAAACTCTGGAGCTTGAACTCAAGTATCAAGTTGTTTTGACTTGTCCTCAGGGTAAATGACCCCAACATAATAACAAGTAGTTCCGGCCCAAATAAGAATGAAACTTATCCCTCCCCCCAAAAACCAGAGATCATCATTACTGCTTACAACATCAGCCACTGTGGAGCCCAACCCAGGAGTCTTAATGTCTACTGAGCCTGCAGACAGTCCAGGCCTGTTTCTGTCAAGTTTAGAGACAAAGCTGCAGTAAATTTCTCTAATTTATGATTGCAGACTTGGGGGGAGAAGTGGAAAGCAGAAAGACCAAGCACTGCCCTCCTGATACCAGACCAGAAGTATGACCAGGGCAGTGCAGTGCACACTGCTGCACTCAGGCAGAAACCATGCTGACCTTTCTCCACCCAGAGCCAGGAGAAGATTAGCTCCAACCGCTCCTATTGTTTTCTTTTCAGCTTTTCTCCATTCTTCTACCCTCTGGCCTTATCCTGGAAGGGGCAGTGCTCCAAAAGCCAAGGAACAAAGCAAGAGACGCACTTTAGCTCAGAGGAGGGCATAGAGCTCCTCTGCACAGCAGAGCCCTGCCTCATCAGGGGATACAGAAGAGCCTGTGCAAAGACTTTCCCATCACAGGACACTCCTCACCCAGCTGGGACAGGACTCGCCTTGAACTGCACCTGAAACCTGCCTTCAGATTTAATCCAATCCTCTGGCGTGCACCTGCATGGCTTTTGTCTCATGTTGGAGGCATGAGGGGGCAGGAGAGTCTTTGCAGATAAGAGATTACTTCAGCATTGTACAATCAGAAGACAAGAAGAAAAAACCCCTTTACTACTCAAAGCTCTGTCATTTGAGCACAACAAAGGGGAACTTTTAGAACAAAGCATTTCTGAAATCAAATATCTGCTAAAAGGTTACACATTTCAAGCCTGTCTAGATTACTAACTAGGTCTGAGTGGAAATGCACAATCAGACAATAGAAAGACAGCAGGGTTAGCATATAGTGCAATGATCTTATAAAATATTTAAGCAAAGCCTGTGACCATTGATAACATGCACTTTGAACAATAGGCTGTGCACATAAACAACATGGGGCTTTGGGGTTTCTCCTCCAGACATCCAGCATATGGGCATCTGTGGACAGGGAAGAAAAAAAACTAAGTTTAAGAAAGAAAACATAGGCAATATACAGAGACACAGTCCAGATTTGCATGGTACAGTCCCTGTAAACTATATTTGTAATATTATACACATTCTAGCTTAGGAACAGACGCATGTACACAGGAAGAGGTTCTGCAACCTTTAGGTTTTTGAGGAAACATCGCAAGAGGAAGGATTCTGCTGAGAACAAAGCTCTCATACTTACCTCCAGTCAGCAACTTCTGCAGGCTATTTCTGCGCTGAGCCTGGTCAAACCCAAACAAATCCATGGTTTAATTATTAATACAGCCCCCACCCCAGCTGAGGCAGGCAGGCAGCTGTATGAGAGTATAAACACATTAAATTACAGTATTTTAAATTCACCTGCTTAAAAATCAAGCTAAGAATTTTTTTTTAAAAAACAGAATACCAAAAGGAGACCAGGTAACAGGACTAAACTTCAATTCTCCTCTGACAGCACCTATTCCTGAAACCACCCTAATGGACAAAGTCTGGGTAAGGCTCCCTTCCTGCTGCAAACCCCAGACCAGAGAAACTCCAGGAAAATTAAGCCAGCAGCAATAATTTCTCCTAGGAAACACCCAATCAGAGATGATAATTGTTTGCATGCCTCGCTTTACACTAAACAGACTGACATCAGGCAACAGCAAGTTCTACAGGACCTTAATACAGAACACCAGCAATAAAATTTTCACTTGCTTACCAACCAGAGAGGAGGGAAGGTTTGCATCCAGGAAATATTCCAGGTATGGTGTCACAGATCAGAATTTGGGGGGAAAGTGTGATGGAGGTTATAGGCTGTAACTATGGGTTTATGAAATTCATGTCAGCTTGGGGACAGGCTGAAGCAGGAAAGGGGGCCATGAACTGCACACTCATTTCCAGCATCACTTGGAGCACTGAACTTCCCTGTCTGGACAGCATGGCTGACCCACCCCTCAATTGAGGGAGCTTTGTCTCCTTTTATCTAGGGGCAAATCTTATCAGGAAACAGCTAGACAACTGGCTACTGTTAATTTCTGGTAAGTGAGGAATTCTACACAAGGACCAATGGTAAGCTTTCTAGAAAGCTAATTCACAATAGATTACTTCAACACTTGGTAAGTAGCAAAAATACAAAACCATTTTCCTGTTAAAACACAGCAGATCCTATTTATGCTCAGAGGGAAAATATAAACAATTAAGGATGTATCATATCATGCCCTTTGTCCTCCTTAGTATACCTTCATTACCACTGATCAATTTTTCTAGAAAAGGTGAACTGCAGGTTCAAATCCAAACCCTTGAGAAGACCTTAATTAATGTCTTTAAGCTGAGAGTGACTCTTTGTAAACATTGTTTTACAGATGCAGTAAGTTTGATTATCACCATGACCACCATCGAACACTACACGGTTTCCATGAAGGAGCTGATGTTATGCAAAATTCCAAAAGATAAGACTCTTTTCATAGCTACTACACCCTGTATGCCAGCAAAACACTGTACCAGCTAAAATAGCTGAGAAAACAAAGATGAATAACAGAATACATAGAATGCAACTACAAACAAATTCTACTCCAGAAATTTATATTTTTAAGGCATTTAGACCTGTAATACTGACACTTATCTGTAAGCTGGAGTGGTAGTCAAGTCTACACCCCAATGAAACCTTCAGTGTTCCAGGTGTACCTGCAGTTGTCTTCATCTGCACTTCTACAGGTTAAGAACAAATTAAATCACAAAGTTATGTTTTGCAGCACAGCTTGCCCACTGCATTTGTGGCTACTGTGTGCATTTAGCCTCTTTGCAAAATGTTTCTTTAAACTGCTGCCTATTGGATACAAAGCTGTAAGAAAGTTCTTTAAATTCTGGGATAATCCCAATACTGGTCAATCATACATCTTACTTTAAAAATGCAATCAATACTGGAGATATAAAATATTAAAGAAATACTTAAGGCAGATATTGCTACTCCTCATAACTACTACAGGAGCTGCATGGTTTCCCCCCCTCTTGCTGGGTTTATAACTAACTGCACCTGAATAAAACCCAGAAGACTGATGAAAATTTGATGTTACACCAGAACCACTTTTTGCTTGAGGTGTCCCCTCCCAATAAAGCTGAAACACCTATGCACTCCATTTTTTACAACACTAAAAAAATTACTTTACTGTTAGTGAAGTTGCACAGGAAACCCTTGTCAACAAGGCAAGGGGCTAAAACTGTCATAAAAGATAAAAAGAGAAGGGCAAGATTATTACATTGAAATCCCAGGAGGTGACCAACATCTTACTTAGGTGAAGATTCATTCAAATTTCATCAAGCTATTGAGTGAATAAGGTAGGCAGAAAGGATGCTGGTATCAAAGGGAAATTAATGATGACCTGAATTTGAAACACAGCAATCGCCCACACAGACTGAGACTCACAACCCCTCTGAGCCGCCCGGATTCGTCAGAGAGGGCTGCATTCTGGGACATGTCAATTAAAATTAAGAATGAAATAACTCTGTGCAACAGTGCTGAATGGCATGTTCTCTCAAGAGACCACAAGTTCCTATTGAGATTTCAGCTGTGCTATCAGATTGCTGTTCTTAACTCTTTCATTTCCAATTGAATCGATCCACTCCTAACACTCATCCTCTGCCTTCAATGCTCAGCTAAATCCAAAGACATAGTTTTATAGAGTCTTGGACCTACCTGTAGCCAAAATTTGGACTGTACTTCTCCAGAGTTAATGACACACGAGTGCTGCAGAACACCAGCTCTAAATGGCTTTGGGCACTATCAGAACCAAGCTGAGAAATTCAGGAACAAGATAAAAAAACTGAGAAGTGGCAGTGTAACCCCAGGCTGAAGTGCACTGCTTAACCAGGCAAACCAGGCAACAATTCTGAGAAACTGGACCTCAAGAGTTGCCAGGGCCAATATTTGAATTTGGTTTGTCCAATGGAGAAGTCAGCCTTTGTCACCTCCCACTACCTCCCCGCACAGTGCCTGTCCCAGAGCTGCTCCCCAGCAACGTGAACAGCCCGTGTTCTATGGGAGCAGGAGCCCACAGAGTCCTCTGGGCACCTAGGCTGCCCTCCCACCACCAGGACAGGAAATACAATACAGCAGAACCCCACAACACAGGGCATCTGTTTAGGGTACATCATTAAGTGCCCAACAAAGCCATTTTACCCCAGGAGAACACAGGAGCTGCATTTTAAGAGGGAAGACAAGTATCTTTTCCCAAATTTTTGCTATTCAAAAATCCACAGGAAATATTAGGGAAAAAAAAAAGTAGCTTAAATGTTGAACTTAAAAAGGCGTTTTTCAAAAACATTTATCTGTAATTTACAACCAGGAGAAAACTAATTCTCCTTGTCCCTTTAAAGGAAAACCATGAATTTTCAGAAGACTAAAACAAAACGCTTAAGGGAATTTTAAATACAGGAAGGAGGGATAAGAGCACGGGGGAAGAACCCAACAGACTTCGTAAATATTTTTGCGATTCCATTTGCCAAAACAGTATCCACACAATGTACTCAGCCAAGTTTCTCTTAACAAGAAAATTCAAAGAGCAACAATTCATGCAATACACCCACACGTCTTCAGTGTCTTTATGCAAGGATACACAGCACTTCAGCTGCGGTGGACATGACTTTTCCTTTACTATCTTGATTTACATGGCAGATGCTGATTTTACCAGTGTCTCTTTTTCTGGAAGGGCTCTGGAATTCAGCCAAGCTAGGCATGGGTGTTAGACATGATCTGCTGTGCCTCTTGGTGCAGGCATCAAAGGAAAAAAAAATTACATTTTATCTGAATATTGTAAAGTTTGTGCTGGCACTTTTAAGCTGAAATTTTAAAAGTGTCAGCTTCGTGGGAAAAAGAAAAATAAAACTGACCCCATGTAAATGAAACAAAGATGATTCTGACTGGAGTCTCAAAAACTGAGAAGAAGAAAAACTTACTGGATTAACAGTGTGTCATATCAGATTTAGAGAAACTGCAGGCAGATGCTTCAGTTCCTATTTACACATCAAAACCAGCAGTCAGGTTTTCCAAATTATTCAGCAGATTGACGCAACACTTTTTAATTGATCTCTAATCATATCTGCAGCTGGTGCATACCAGCTCAAAGGTTTGAAAGTCTGTCCCTTGATCCTAGTTACCTATATAGAAGCAGTTTGCTCTGAAGATTTGGCCCTTGAAGACATGACAGGGAAAAATATTTTTTTTAATCCAACATATTAAGAAGGCTCACAACTTTTTCAGCAATGAACTGATTGTTATATTATTATTGTTATATTCTCCCTCTCATTTTGCCTTTTCACACAGCTGATGGAAGATACTTATTTTTGCATGTTAATACATAAAATCTGCAACTGTAAATACAAAGGTCCATCACCAGTACATAAAAAATGAATTAGTGCTTCTTCGTATTCCTTAAAGCAAGAGAAGCGTGCAGTGTCACCTTCTCTTTGCTTCATATTTCCTGAACGTTATCCAAATAAGTCTTTTTTGCCATCTCCTACATCTAAAAAGACTGATGGCTGCTGGTTTTGACATAATTACAAATGGCTCTTCCCTCCAGAAACAACCTGCTAAAATGAATATTATACCTCAGAAACAACGTATTACCCTTAAAAACTGCCAACAGTGTGCACTAATACATACCCCTGGCATTACTGTGCCACTAACTGGTGTTATGGCTGTCACTGACAGAGGAAAAGCCAAACAGGAAAGAAAAAAGAAATGGGATGTGATAAGATTGCATCATAAAATACAAGATAAATGTGTCACCATGACCAAGATGCATTCTAACCTCAGGCAATAAAATAACATGTCTTGGTCAAAAGAACTACCCAGATGAGATGAAATTGCTAAGGACAAATGTGACGTGTTCCTTGTCTAGCACACATGTACTCACATTTGCATATGCTAATGTAAGGAATACATTTTTTAAAACTCTCTTAAACATACTATAGTCACAAGTACAGACCACTCTTGTTGGTCAAAGAGGAGAATGAAGAACTGGAAAGTATAATAAGATTGTTAAAACACATGGGTGGAGAAAAAAAATATGCACTACTGCAAACCAGAGACAGGAGCTGCAGCATCAGGTTCTGGTACTCTTAGTGCTGGGACACAATCACCCTGCATAAGTGAATTAACACCATAACCAGCACACCTCAGAAAGCTACCAAATATTTAAAGAAGACCTACTGACTTGCCTGGCAGTGCTAGAAGGCAAGGACAGGCTTTCTGCACAACTGATCCATTGAAACTTCATCCAGAAAACAGCGTGGTTAACTTCACCCAACCACAAGCATCAGGAGGCACCCCTGCCACTGTCCCAGCGCTCTGCTCCCACTCCTGGGGAGGAAACCAGAACTTTGTTTCCCTCCTATTTGCAAATCAGCCAGTGGGTTCATCTGGGACAGCATATAAAGGAAGCAAAGCACTTCTGAAGCCCTCATCAGAGCACTGAGAACTTCGAGGCACATGTAAACCAAGGCATTTTGCACACCTTGAATTCCTAAGTTTCCACGACTTAAGAATGACCATTCTGGATGCCCCAGTAAGGCAAGAAGGTCACACCAGGAAGGTGCTTGGAAATAATGATGTACATGGGAGAACATCAGCATGACCTGATGCAGAACCAGAGCAGTTGCTCAACAGAATTTATGCCAATACAGGAGACAGTGACAGCCTTAAAAGAACTTCCAGATACCATTTCAATATAAAAAGTTAGGTTGGTTTATCAGTGATTAACAAGGATTTAGGAAGGTGCTGATGGAAGAATCTAGCCACCCACATAATTTGCTCTGTAAGTAAGTAATTTTGTCCATTAAAACCAATTAGTTTCACATTACTACAATGCAGAACTGTGTGAAGCCCCATATGTAGCCTTTCACACCAGTTTATCAGTCCTTTCTCCAGAGATACTTGGAATTAACATACTTTCAAAGGCCTGTACTGAACTCCTTAAACAAGTGACTTTATCTTATTCAAATCTGGAGCTCTCATCTCTGCATAACTCTGGCACAGACACTGGTTTCTGCCTTTGTTAAAGTATCAGCCAACAAGGCAAGCCCCACTCACTGCCGTGCCCAGGAGCCAAAAGAGCCTTGATGCCCTTAACAGCAATTTCACCTGAGAATCATATCAAAAGAGAGATGCAAATACCTTCACATGCAAAACTTACTAAAATAATTTCCAGAAGTTTACAATTCAAACAGCAGAATAATCCTGGTCAGACACAGGACCTGTTTATCTCAGAGCTCTACCATCCATAAATAAATTGTGCTGCATCTCTTTCATCAGCTCCTTCATCAATTACAAGCTTGTACTTTGAAAGGACTTCTGAAGATTCCAGATGATTCTTCTGATCAGTCTCACACTACACACATCCACAGTAATGCTACTTAAATCATCTTCTCATCTCCATGTATGTATTTTTATACACACACACATATAAACACACACCACAATGCAATCTCTACAGTATAAAAATAAGCCCTGACTCTGGTTTCATTACAGACTTTCAAGAACACCTCTCTAAACATTTCAACAGCCTTGCTGAGAAAGTTGCACTGAAAATAAAAGTTCAGAGCTGTGCCAAGTGATTTAGCTTGTAGAGGCAGAAATTCCAAAGCTCAAAAATTCTTTAAGTTTAGTTAAAAAACTTTCTTTTTTGAACACTGACAAGTTGTGATGGTAAGGATAGATGTAAGGGATTGGACAAAAGGGAAAACTTTGACATTTCAATCCCCTGCTGTAAGCAGGTGTGGGCCTGACTCATCAAAGAAGCAGAGAACACCACTGAAAGTTATGGATTTTCACATTACTGCAGTATAGAGGGAGCACTCAGTTCATGGAGTTTCCACCCCTTAATACAACAGAAAGGATTCTGCCCACCCATTTGTAGATACACAATATTATGCTGCCCTAAGAAAGCAAGCATTGCTCATCTGGCTTCTCGCAGGTATAGTAACAGTTGCTCATTCTTAGGTATAAAGGGAAATAAAAGGAAGGCCCCAAAGCCTGGCTGCAACTTAATGAGAGACAGAAGACACAAAGGACACAGTGAAATTTAAAACTACCAATGTTTGAGTTTCAGCTTTCCTTTTATCCAAGAATTTGAAATACGCTCGCTCTAGTCTCAGGATTTACTTCAGGGACTCCATTTAGCCTTCAGACCTCCACTGAAAAACAAAACCAAATAAATCCTACTACCAAAATTCTATGTTTCACTTCTCATGCTACTGAAACAACAGTGGTTTTAAAAACACCTGAATGTACAGTCTTGTTACTGCTCCAGTCTGTCCTTCAGAAGATCTGACCAAAACACAGAGCTCCCAGCCTAAGGCACTGAAGATTTTGTATTTGTATTGTCACCTTGTTTCACCAGCAGAGCCATCACAGCAGCTCCTGCCCACACACTCCTGTTCATCCCTTGCCCTTGTCTTTCTCCCAGGAACTTCACACAGAGCCACTTCTCCTCCCTGTTTCATGCCCAGGAAGAAGGCACGACCCTTCCAAGGGCCTCAAACAGCCTGGTTCAGACTATTCCTCTTTTCATGAAGCTTTAAGGTTTGCTTCAGCTTTTCAGCTGCATCAACTCACTGGTTTTGTCCCCGGAATGTCCCCAAATGCATGACTGCAATACTCTGTTGCACACTTTGGGAAGCAAATAGCAGCAAAAGAACAGGATTTTCTGAACCCCAAAGCTGAACCACCCATCTCACACTGCAATATCCACTAATTTTTCCACAAAGGAGAACAAGCAGTGGTGCAGTCTGAAGCAGGAGCTTTTTAGAAGTATCCCTGCACCACAGCTACAGAATTTTGGTAGCACAGAGAAAGTAACTTAGAGCAACTGAGGAACAGAGGCAGGAACAGGTAAAGACATACTAAGAATATGCTAAAATCCTTATATTTAGCAAAATACCTTGTTATTTTAACACTCAATTGCAAGGACAGAACTTCACCACTGGCCTTGATCCTACTTCTACAGAATTAAACCTTAATTTAGTGGCAAAAATGAACTCCTGGGTAAGAAGCGTTTGCAATTAAATGTTTGTGAACAGCCTTATTATAAACATCCAGTCCATCCAGTTCCAAATGTGATTGTTTAATGTGCTTTTTTTCTCCATTTTATCTTCCATAATCAGTATTTCTGCATTTGGAAAGACCTTGAGTGCATACACTTGTTTAAGAAAAACAAAAAACAAACCAAAAAACCCCAATGACAACAAACGACAAAAACCACGAAACCCAACTGAAACACATTTTTATGTTTTTATTTTTAGTAACTGCAATGTAACTTAAGCAAAAATTGCAGCCAGCCTGATTCCCCACGTACAACAGCTCCAGACCTCCAGGACAGGTGGTTAAGCAATAACCTCAGGGAAGTGCAATTGCTGGAATGCTTTGCTTGGTATGCCCACTGCTGTTACAAAGCTGTGCACTCACAAAGGCACTCACACAAAATGGACATTACAGGCCCTCACACCTCAACAGCACTTTTAAAGGAACACAGTTCCTACTGAGGCATTTTCAGAAACAGAACACTTCCATTTCCACTTCTGACACAGGTGTCCTCTTGCAGCTCCAAGGCTTCCTCGTTATGCTAAAGGACTCTTGCTGTGCAAGCTCCTCCAGGAGAGGTAAAGGCACATTCTCACATCTGAGCTGACCTTCCACACCTGAACTGGGCAGTAACTGCCCAAAGAGTTCTGAAATCCACCCTTCTGTAGAGAATTACTGCCCCTGTGGCAGAGCTCACACCAGCGTGTGCCTCCACTCAGTTGCTCCTGTACACAGTTCAGCACCCCAGTGAGTCCCAAAACACATTCCCTTTGCCCAGAACTGCTACAGAGGTGACAACTGCTGCCAAAGGCACTGCCTGGGGGAGCAAGGAGGACTTGATCTTGGACACTGCTACATCTCTTTACTCCAAGGTAGTAGAGCGTATTAGACCTGTTTCAGGCCTGTCATATGTGAGAACCCATGCGTGAATCCCTACAGAGATCCATGCCAAACCTCATTCTCCCTTCTTACTTGGTTTTTCTAATATGACTTGACCAACTGTTTGGGAAATGATACTGCACCTCCATGAACATTTCTTCCACAAGCTTTCCATCACTGGTACAGACTCACAGCAGGGATGTCACTAATGCATTAACTGCTTTTTCATCTTGCCAGATCTACAATTTCATACTCTCTCACATCAGTGTTCTCCTCTAGCAAAATGCTTCAGGAACGAAGTGCTGAGGAAGGACAGCCTTACTGAGGTCAGTGCCTGAATTCAGAATGTTAATAAAGTATTTTCCAAAGCAAGAGTAACAGAGAACTGAAGAGCTTTTGGCAAAAGTTGCTTTAAGTGACTCCTTTCCCCTTCACAATTTTGTGGCCCTGAGGCAAGCCAGCACTTTAGGTTTCAGATCCAGATCAAAGCTGTATGTGATACTGCATCAACATATATTTTAACAGTTCCAGACTTCAAGATTCTTCTCAGTTTCATAAACTCTTACTTAAACTTACTTCCAAGGCCATTGCAGACTGCAGGTACTGAGCACAAACTTCAACAGCCTCCATCCCTCATGAGCAGCAAGGGAGAACTCAGGAAGGTGACACGCACACCCTCCACACTCACGGTCACATTTCTGGTTTTCAGCATTCGATTCCTCTACCAGTGCTCTCAGGTACAATGCTGCTTTTGTGGCCCAGAACTTCAGGAAGCGGTGACTATTCTCAGCAAAAGCATGATTAGAAGTTAATCTTCATTCTCTTTAATTACTCTTTCACAGCTGTCTTTATCTAAATACAACAGGCCTTCAGTTAACGTGGCAGAAGTCCATTCTAGTATCTCTTCTATCTTTATCTGTATGAATTGTATAGACTTATCATCCACCTCAAAGTCATTTATTCATTTGTTTTAGTTTTACTTAATTGCCATCATTACAGCTAAAGAATTACTTTCTAGAAGCCCTGTAACTGCACAATAAATTTACCTGACAACTCGTGGCTTAAAACCACCACCTTTTATTAAGCAAAGATCTAATAAACTGCTGTGGTACCAGACTGAACAGTCATTCTGTAAAAAGACCTCAGAACGAATCCAGAACCATTACTCCAACAGAAAAGACAAAATAGCGTATCTCTGTCTAATCCTCAGCTATGACAGTGTGAAAATTAAAACCATGACATTTTTTTGTTTTGATATGGAAGAAGAATTTACAAGCCAACCAAAATGCATGACCTAAAGTGATTAACTACAAACCTCCACTCTCACTCAAGCTTTTCTGCCTATCAACACAGAAAACCCAGAAGACACGAACACAGCTGTACTGCATGGGTCAAAAGACATTAAATACACCCTTTTTTTTTTACTGTTAGCATCCTGTTCCAGCTTTTCCCTTTATGTATTTAAAAAAAACAGGCAAAACCAAAATCCCTTGGAGCAGCTAACTACATCTATCTGTCTAAAACTCAACAATCCATCGCACATAATTTGACAGGTACAGTAGCTGTGGGTCAGGCAATATGAACAGCACCACAGACAAATCAAATCCCTTCCTAAGAAGCCCACAGGTAGCATGGCACACAAACAAGCACCCGAACAAACCAGCGTTCAGCCACCTCCAGCAGGCAGGATAGTGATTCCAGGGAATCCTACAGACAAAGAAATCCTCAGTGGAGGGCCCAGCTGAAAGGGCTACTTTCCCCTCAAGGGAATCAGCATCCTATTTGCATCATGAAATGATTCAGCCTTCTGTTACTGAGATGGGTGAGTGGAACACACGGTATTAAACCAAGCTGGAGAAACTCTAACAATTCCAGTGCAATGAGCCTAAACAAATTCAGAGATGTATTATCAGTGATGTATTATTGTTCCACTTTCTTATTCTACAGAACTCTGTTTTAAATTATAAAGGCAGAGGAGAAAAAAAAAGAGGATTAAGAAAAAGATACAGCCTCATCCTAGTTGGAGAGGCAGCTCTACCCTGCCACCACCTGAATTTATAGGGTTTCCTGAGGCTTACAAGGTAGAAGAAGGTTACCCAGGCAAAGCACCTATGAATTACAGGAGTCTACATGATCTCTATTTATTTAAATCTAATCTGCAACAGCTTTGCCCTGGAATACTCAATGACACTTGAAAGTAAAGAATAATATTTGAAATATTTTTGCACCGAGTTGTAAGTCCATTACAATTACTAAGACGATAGCCAAGAAGAACTTGATGTTTAAGATAACATTTAAGAGTGAAAAACCACCGTTATTTCTCTGGTATGTCCAGCAAGAATATCAAAGAGAAAGCCAGGGAACACAGTATGGGAAAAGCAAACATTAAACAAAAGCACAATAGCAAAGCTTTCTCTTTTAAAAGCACTATTTCTAGTTCATGTCAAAGAGCTCCCTAGATTTATTGAGCAGGACGAGAAGGTCAAAGAACACAATGGCTTGCTTTTTTGGGTGTTTCACCAGCTAACACAACAGAGACAAAAGCAGATTCTCTCTCGAACGCTCTGCTAGAAAGACCAGCTCAGCTTTTGCTCTTAGTTCTCAGCTCCAAAGGAAAACAGGAGTACACAAGCCCGGCAGCGCTGACAGCTCTCCCCAGCCACAGGACCCGCACACGCGGCCGCACAGCCCAGGGGGAAGGACACAAGTTTGCACTAACCTGTTTGAGTTCCGCAGGCATTTATGCGAGGTGCCGCTGTCCCCAGCAGAGAACACCTCCGGCTGCCCACAGCCCCTCCTCGGAGCCAGCCTGCTGCTCTGACAGCCTCCGGAGCCTCCTCCCCCGGCGAGCCTCGCTCCTTTTGTACCCGGACCGGTACCTTTGGCGCCCCAGAGCCGCTCCGCAGCCTCCCTACGGACTGAGCCCATCCAGGGAGAAGCCCCGCTCCGCCGGGAGGGCCGGCACGGCGGCGGGAGGGCAGGGGAGGCTCCGCGCCCCTCTCACATGGCCGAGCCGCCGCTGCCCCGGCGCCGGGAGGCTCCGAGCGGGGGGCGGCACTGACGGGCAGCCGCAGCCGGAGCCGAGCGGGCCACGCCCGGCGCGCCGGGGGAGAGGGGCAGGGCCGGGAGAGCTGCGGAGAGGAGCCTCGGCTGTGCCAGAGTACCCCAGCCCCTGCCGCCTCCCCTGTGCCCGAGCAGCCTTAGCCCCTGCCACCCCAGCCGTGCCCGAGCAGCCCCAGCCCCAGCAGCCCCAGCCGTGCCCGAGCAGCCCCAGCCCGTGTCCCTGCGGTCCCCCCGGCTGCCGGTGTCTGCAGCGAGCGGCGGCGCGCCCGGAGCCCCGGGGCTTCCCCCGCTCCCCGGCCCGCCCTCCCGGCTCTCTCCTGACGGATTACTGAGACAAAGAGGGAAAGCGCCTGTTCCCCGGTCTCCCGGCGCGGTAACCTGCCGGCTCCGGCGGCACGGAGCCTCCCCACGGCGCCTGCCCGGAGAGCGCAGCTGCCCCCGGAATCACTGGGCGGGCTGCGAGAAAGCACAAGGAACAAAACCTTCTCTCTTGCTTACTTTTTGCGCTTCACTTCGAGATTAATGGCATCCCTAATGCATCAGCACCAGAGAACGATGATCTTCCATCACCGTCTCCTCCCTTTTGCATCTCACACAGGTGCGGTGAGGCTCAGAGCTAAAAAGTATAACTGGCCTCATTTTTAAAGCCATTCACCTGCCCACAAACCTGTCCCACAGTCATTAGAAGATTGCCTGGATAAATTACTCATTACCGAAATGAATGCCAGGTGTGCTATGCCTTGCATCCACCACATTCTGCAACAAAACCAGCATGTTCAACACGGTTCTCACATCCATCTATCTCTAGTAAACTGGAAGTACCTAGTTTCTAACATTCATTCTTTGAACAAGGTTGTGAACCTCTATGAAATACCTGGAAAGAAGGAGAGCCTTCCCATAGTTCTTATTCTAGGATCTGATTCTTCTTTCTGCCTTTTCCACAAAATTGCAGGAAGTGATGTATTAAATATTTTAAGACATCAAGTCTTGAAAGAAAGAGATGTAGGTTGGTAGGTGTAAACTAACCTGAAGCATTTTTACCCCTGGAGCCACAACAGGGCAGGAGGACATGCTCAGCCAGCCCTGAAGCAGAGCCCTGCCCTTCCATGAAGCTTTTGGCCCGATCTGGGAGGATTGAGGCCCCCAGTGCTGAAAATCCAGCCCTGCTTGCAGACACCAGCCAAGAGGCAACGGTGGTTCTCCTTCTTCCTGCGAGGTTCCTGCAGCAAACCAAAGCAATAAGTAAATCTGAACACTGTAACAGCTGGTGGCTGAACGATGGTAATTAGGGACTCAAAGACACTGGCATCAATTTAGGGACCATCCCCAGGAAACAGGTATAGCTACAGCCAGGGGGACCAACTATACACCAGGATTAAAGGTTAAAGACAATTGAATTGTCTTTAATGATCAGAATAGGCACTTTTGTATAAAAGGCTCTTTTCATCCCAGCTTCAGGTTCCCTGGAAGTTTTAAAACATCCTTCCAGTGTCACCATAACTAATAGTTAATTTGAATCAATCTTACCAGAGGAACCCGGCAAAGCGGCATCTCCTATACAGACACTTAAGAGTGGAAGAAATGTTTCAGACCTATTTAATCCTGATTTCAGCCTTCCTACTACTGCCAATGTCAGCATTCCAGATGTATACTAGAGCTAAGGCTTTGTACTTTAGGGGCAGAGAACAGGGCAGAATTACATTACACAGCTCATCCTGGTCTGTTTAGAAATAAATGCTGTAAAGTTTGACAAGGGCAATGGTAGATGTTGCACAAGGTTTAGCTGAAGTGATTTGCTTCACTGGAGGGAAAAGATGTATTCTATCTACAGGGGAATAATTTAGAGACAACTGTAGTGGCCATTAATAAAATACATGAAGGCCAAAGCAAAAGGAATTAGGTTTGTATGAGTCTCCTGTACTTTTGTACTGTGCTCTCCCACCCCTTCTCCTTGTCCAACTTCTCCTCAGTTAACAAACTAAAATAGCTCCACTTTTGTTGAGGCCGTGCTGGCATAGAACAGCACCATTCAATTTAGCCATGCACCTGGCTATGTGCCAGACCTTTATACACTGTCAAAGAAAAAAAGGGTGTAAAGCCTATATCCATAGGGCACTGAAGGAGCTACTCTTGCATGCAAAGCAACGAAACTGAAAACCTTCCTGGATGGACTTGCCAATTCTTACTCACATAAGAAGTCTCTCATGTTGTAAACCCACAGGTATTTGTGCAAGCCATGCAAGATTAGGGCTGCTGAATTTTGAGGTCCCACCTGCTGGAGTCAGGTTGTTATTTAAAAACATGCTTTTCCTCTAAAATATAAAATAGATGCTTGTAGGCCTTCTGGTTGTAAAGTAAATTTTGAAAATGTTTTGACTCAAAGCTAAAAGATTTTTTTTAAAGGAAATTACATCTCAAGTCCCCTTAGCCTCTTGCAATATTTTACCAGCTCATATAATTCTGAATGCTGAGATTTGGCAATGTGAAGTAAAAGAACTAATTACCTAAAAAAGAGTTATGGATTAGATCCCTAAGGTTATACTGAACTTCCAAATTCTGGCAACAAACACTGTATCCATTAGTATCAGACTGCTGACTACATCACAACCTTCTCCTCTTTTTTAAAAATGAACCTTAAATTCTTAATCTGTCACTTTTTTTTCCAGCTGCAAAAGTAGGGTAAAAACCTTCTTTCTTCTTGCTGAGAAATTAAAAATTTATAAATAGGAAAGGATTTAATTCTTTGGAAGATGGAATAGTATAGTATCTCAGCCAAGCTCTCTTTTCTTATTTTCTCCCATTACCCTTAAAAAATTCCCCATCACTAGTGCTGCTCTATAGATTGATCTGCTCTCAGAGGCAGTAAAAAGGAAATGGTTTACAGCTCTGCCTGGGATCATAACATATGGCTTCACTGATATGTAACTTCCATAAACCCAACAGAGCAAGAAGGCACGAGATGAATCAAGAATCCCAGCTAACCATATAGGCAAAAGCACTGCCATCACCCATGGCAATTCTCCAAATCAGAGCCTGTATTCATACAGGGGCTTCCATGCCAAGGGTTTTTTATTGTCCTTCTGTGGATTTTGTGCAGCAATGAAACAAGGTAAGTGGGAGAACTAAAGCACAGCACACTGGGATGTGTCAGAGTACCCTACAGTAGTGATTTTAATCCAGACAAATGGAAACAGAACATTCTATCTCCGAGATACATTTTGAAATCTTTTCCTGTTAGCATTATCATCATTTTTAAATGTATTTGAAAAGCTACAGGAGCCCTTTCAAAGCACCTGTACTTGCTCCAAAATGGTTGCGTGACTGTAGTAGGACACATCCACACAAGTATTTCTAACATTGCCATGAACATGGTTTTGACAATCTTCTTGCTCCCATTCTGCAAGGTTAGAAATGGAGACAAAGCCAGGGTGCATCAGTAGGGAGCTGTTGTATATATAAATGGAGGATAATTTTAGGCGTCTTCTTTATTTAAGAAGCCAGTATTAAAAAGAGGTCTAAAGGATCACAAAGCTGAAGAACAATACAGCAAAGCAGCACTTTCTGTAGGCTGACCTCATTAGGCATTTCAGTAAATTTGGGGGATTTTAATTTGTATACCAACACAGCTTCCATCTTGCTACATCTAATATCAGTCAACTCCATTTCATCTAAGTTGTCATATGACAGGATGAGAACAAGGACAGTCTGGTGACAGCACTGCTTACATTAGAAACAAAGGACAGAGGAAGGTACATGTCACTGCATATAGGTCGCAATTGAATGAATTGTTTCCTCCCAGCAACTTCATTTAGGTAAGAATCAACTACATTTTAAAGGCATAAAAAATCTCCTCCGGTATGAAAAAAAATAAAATTAATTACCATGGCATTTATAACAGAATGACAACAGCAAGGAAAACAGATCAAGTTAAGGTTGATACTGTGACCACAATTTCATGCTGTAGTTATTGGAAAGGAAAACAAAGACTCAAACGCAGGAAAGAAACACCAGTATTTACCATTTTTCATCTCTCAGTTTTTGTTTTGGTTTGTGGATTTTCCAGACAATTTGTGCTGTATTTCATGCTGCACTCTCACTCAGAAGGTACCGGCTTAACGTGTCATTCTCCCATCCAGAAGGCAAAAATGTGGTTTGCCATGATGTACCAGACTGATAACTGTCTGCACAATCTACCTATTTTCATGGTAATTACTGTCCTCTTCAAAACAAAACCTGAAGCTGTTTTGCAGCCCCTTCTGAAGAGAGAATTAAAGTCTCTGTGTAGGAAATTTATTCCGGAGCAGGTTTCTTGTATTTTAAATAGTTACATATGAAAATAAGACTGCAAAAAGGAAGAAGAGCTAATCGAGATGGGTTAGAAACACAGACAGTATAGTTCTTTTCAATCTTTAACTACAATATTCTAAAAATGCCACTGTGCCAGCATTTTAGATTAAGTCCTTAAAATGAACTCTGATGATATTCTACATTTCCCAGTCACCACAACTATGGATAAAAAAAATTCTCTCCAGCTAGTAATTTAGTAGCTTAAAAAAAGCAGCAGTTGTTGGGGTTTTGTTTGGCTGGTTTGTGTTTTGGGTTTTGTTTTTATAATATCTAAATAAAGAGTAAACTGTGACATTTATTTAAATCAAAGGCTTTAATTATAGTTGGCACACAGCCTCAGGCTGCCCATGGCCATCTTTGGCCATTCTGTTCTCAGTCACACTGATGACTTCAGTGAATCACTCCACATTTGTGACAAAGTAAGCCAGAACATAATTTGAACCATTAACAAGATGGCCTAAACTAGCAAAAGAGTCAGTAATTTATCAGTGTCATCATAACCCAACATCCATTTTGGGCTCTTTCAGCATTAATTCACAAGAGCTTACAGACACTGCAGACACCTGAAAGGGAGCCATAGAAAATTTTTGAGTTTAAAAGAGAGGTTGAACCCTGCGAGTCCAAGGCCCAAAGGGCTCAGGGAATTGGAAATTGCCAGGTTGGCTCCTTGGTGGTTTTAAAGTTTCTGCAAACCCTTTCTGCAGCCACACGGGGCTGTGTGAAGGAAGAGGCTCCCAAAGGCTGACCACGGATAAAGCTCTGCCTCGCTGCACCCCCATGGATCAAGGCCTGTATTAGGAACAAAATCTTTTCATTAAATTGGGAGATACGGTACAAAAAGATTTTGTGATAGTTTAAAATCTTTCTTCTTGAACATCCCAACTAAACTAATACAGTCGTATGCTCAGGAACTAAAATGCAGGACAACTAGGAATCTTTAAAAGTCAGGACAATTAATCATGTTCTGCTGTCTGAACTGAGAAACAAACAAGCAGCAGGACATGAAAAATAAATCACAACTTTAATGCAAGATGATTCATGTTAATGATCGAGAAGCAAATGTGGTAAATGGGACTAGAAAGGGTTTGGTTGTTTTTTTTTTAATCCTGTTAAACCTGATACTACCTCTTTAATGCTTACATTTTAATGTTCCTGGTTTAATACTTTTTAAGTAATTACTGGCTGTTGTACTTGCTGATGTTGTAACACTCAGACATCATGCAAAGAACAACCTAGATGCCTGTTTACATAAAGGGAACACAATGCAATCAGAATTTAATTTTAATATGTTTCTCTTATATCTTCTCCTGGAAGAAAACATAGTTCTATTAGTAAAGCACTGTAAAATCATGAAAAAGTACTATGGAACAGTGAATTTGTCATTTAATTTAAATATTTTTAATTAAAACCTGGCAGAGCTCCAGACCAGAAAGGCTAACAGTTGTGAATAATCATTCTTTCACAAGTCTTGTCGAACAAAGTAAGAAAATCCTTGCTTTTCAGTTGCTTCAAAAACCTCATTCAATAAAAATTTACACTAAACAAAAGGAGTTGGAACTATCAAGGCAAATGAAACTGCTAAAATATTTGAGATGCTTAGGGCAAACATGGCCATTGCTTTGCACTATTGCAATCATTAGTGCAAAGCAGTTGCTGTCCTGCAGACAAACATTAGATGGCACTTTGGAATTCAGCAGTTCCCACAGAGAGTTGCACAGCACATACTTAACAGATGAACTGCGAGACATGAATGTGAGGTACTTTTGATGACAGAGAGAAAAATTACATTTCTGCAGAAGCGTGCTTTTTGGAGCTGGAAGTATATTTTCAACCTGCACACGTAAAGCTAGAAAATAGTATGTAATTAAGTTTTGAAAAAAAACGCAAATCATGTAAAGAATAAAGTAATTTTTCCTCCAGACAGAGGGTCTGTTTCTCAGTTGCTGAGTTCCCTTTTTATTTTTTATTGAATCATTCGGAATCTACTTTTTAAACTAGACTCGCTGACAAAGTTTTGTAGAAATGCTTCTCAGATAACACATCAGATTTTGAGTGGATTCAGCTGCGTGCCACCAGTTCTGAGCCCCAAATAACTCTCATAAGTGGGGTTTAAGTAGTTTGCTTATCAAATAAATCCCTTCTGGAAAGAGTTGCACAGCTTCTGATTCAGCTGGTCAAAGCTTCTTAGTTGTTGCTGAAATTGATACTATTATTCCCATTCCCTTGTATCTGTATTTTTACCATTAAGGCCTTAAATGAAGACTGAAGAATCACAACGGTGAGACTATTCAAAAAACAGAACAAGAAGGAAATGTAAATTCTTGCTGGAAGACTATGTGAGTCCATTTTCAGAGCCTCTCATATGATACATACCATGATGCCTGTTGCAGTCTTTTTCTACTATGGAATTCCTCCTGCAATACATGAAGCAGGCTGTAGGATTTCTTTTAGAATTTGGGTCATCCCAGCAGAAAGGCAAACAGCAGGAGCTCCTCAGTGGTGCCACAGGCCAGGCTGTCACTTTGTGAAGTCTCTATCTGACACCTGCAGTAACTGCAGGAGAGCTCCTGCCCCAAGCCACCTGCAGGGCTCTGGGCCCGAGGAGCACCAGCTCCTCCTTCAGCTTCCACTCTTGCTCAGTGTCAGCCAAAGGTCCTGGCTCTCCCCACGAGCTGATGCTTTCACAGAAATGGGACAACATCCATAAAAAAGATGCTCAAAGCTCCAAGCTAAATGCAATTATTATCATGTCCAACACAGGAGAAGCCAGGGACGGGCAGATGGGAACACATTTCCCTGAAAAGTAACAGAGTAATGGCTCCTGGTGCAGTTCCCAACTACTGGCATCCCTAGGTACTGCAAGTGTCTCTCAGCTCACACTGAATTCTGATCTAAGAACTCATTCTCCCATGGGAATCATATTCCCAAATCTCCCTCCTCCTTCCCCCCAGAACCTTTGAATAGTTGCACATATGCAGAAGCTGAAACCTGACCCAGGTCACTCCTAGAAGCTCAGTAACTCTACTCACACTGAATTTGCAGGGTCAGGCTGAGGGCAGAGCGAGTGGCCCTGTAACTCCCAGGAACCTGCAGGAGCCGAGTTACAGAGTGAGGGGAGCTGGGCAGGGGCAGCAGCAGCCACACATCAGGCCTGAGGTGACTGACACCAAACCATGCTGTGTGCCACAAGCAGAACACACATTTCTGTGGGTTACACTGGGTCTATAAAGGAAAAAGGATTATCCCTGCAAGTTCTTTCATTTTGCTACCTATCAATACTGGCAGAAGGAGAACATCCATGAGTTAACTACCAGTGAGTTTTTTTCTTGGTATTTGGCAGTGTAGCAGGAAATAGTACTGTAACACCAAGGAGCTGTCATGAACCGAGAGCACTGTTGTCTGTACCTGACCTTACCTGTAAGGCAAAAAAAAAGGAATTTTCCATGCTGTCAGTCCCTTAATATGAACACAAATATGTTATATAACACAGGACGCCAAGAGGCACTACAAACTCAAACTAATTACATAAAACTTTACACACAAAGATGGAACTGCATTCTGTATGAGATGCAGAAGAGAGCAAAGGCAAGGTGAAGATTCATTGAAGCTCAGAATCCATCTTCGCTTCTTCTCTGGATATGTTTAAACATATATACAATATTAAAACACCCATATACATACAATATTAATGCACCCATGTTCTTACTATCAAAGCACTGGACACAGTCTCTATATTCCAGCAGTCTGGACTACGTCAGTGTGGAGCAGAGAATCTTAAATAAAAGTAATGAAATACAGACAGAAGCGTTATTGTTGTCCAGGGTGACTCAGAAAGGTTAACTTGATGGTATTTTCTTAGAAAAGCAATTTGAGCTAATCTTCTTGTATTTTTTTTTTAATTCTCACCATGTGTTCTGGTGTGCTTTAGAGTTCACCTTTTATTTGAAAATAACCCTCAATTCACTAAATGTCATTTTTGGCAGAAGTCACAGGTACCTCAGATTAACATAAAGACTGAAGTATTTTGGTACTTAATTATGGCTTAAAAATACTTGCCTAAAAAGAAAAAAAAAAGTCAAATGTGTTTGTTTGTTTTCAAGCAGGTGTTATTTCTCTGGAACATAAGCTGATATATAAATGATCCAAATTGTAACTATGAAAATATTCTGTAGCTTTTTTTCATACACTAATTTTCCTTGAACAGCCACAATCCTATTTGCAAAGTGAAGAAAAAAAATAATTTTATTAACTTGGTTGATTTTTTAATATAAGAACACCCCAACAAACCCACCATTTTGAACCTAAAAGAATCTCATTAACAGTAAAATGTAATAAATTTTTTATTATTGGATGGTTTTTTGAGTGTGAAGACTTCTCAGATAAACTCATGCTACTTCTTACAGACATGTAAGATTCTGATAAGTAAAATAATAAAACTAAATAAAAGTAAAATAAATATCTGATAAGTAAAACCCTGCATCAGCATGTAAGGGGCTGATTTCTGTTATTTGTACCATGTGAGATTTGGCAATTCCCACAGCGTTCCCACCTGTAAGAAGGGGGATAATACCTTTTTCTGACAGAAAGCCCTCTCAAATCCTTATAGGGCACTACAGAATCTCTGAAGTCAAAGTATTGTTACAGTGCTTTTGCTGGCAACAGGGGTTTATTGAATGCTGTATTTTATTTTGGTTATGCAACATTAACAAGAATGAAGTTGTCACCATGTACTGATGGGAGCCAATCTTTGAATGCAAACCTTGTTCAGCTCCCCAGATGATCAGATTTGACAGAGCTTCTCTGAAACCCATGTAAAAATGCACACTGCAACACCCATGGAGCCCTGCCAGTTTAAACCAAGGCAGGATACAGCCTTGTGTTTAATAAGTATCACATGTCCAATGTTTTAATAAAAGTGTATATACATATTTTTACATATATATGTATATGAGAGAATATTCTTTATCATTAGTGAGTTATGTTCTGTGTCAGCCCATCACAGCACATACCCCACACAGGCAGGCACATCTGTATCTCCTTCCTGCCCAACTTCAGTTCCCACTGTGAAGAGCAGCAGAAGGCTGATTTGGGAAGAAGTTAAATAAAACCAGGTAGATTAAACTGAATACTTCATACCTGAAGAGCAGTAGGATTCTCAGGCTTGTAAAAACATTATCAACTAGATACTTGAACATGCAGAAGACACATGATGGGTGCTACTCACCAGTGACTTACTGGAGTGTGCCTGCCCTGGTCAACTGATCAAAAGGCAAAGACTGCCAAGGCTCCCATGGCCTGAAATACTGTAATAACCAATGTACATGATTTACCTCCAAAATCAGAGAAGCAAACACAAAATACACATTAACAGACCACTCTTCTGTCTTTAGTACAACCAGAGTTTCACTTCTAAAGCCCAACAGCAGTGACCAGTCATGTGGGTCCCACCACTCAAGGCCAGAGACAGTCATCATTAAAACCTGCAGTGAGTTTTAGGAGATTTTATTACCCTGATAAAAGATCTGTGACCAAAGTTTCATTAAATGTTACATTTTCCAGACTAATGCCAAAGTTTTCACCGTGTAACTAATGATCTTTTGTCCGGAGGGTTCTTAGTCGGAAAGACTTTATTTGACCACTTCAGAATCTGCAGTTACACATGTATAAATCTGCGTATCTTCCCCAAGTTCTTGAGTTGAAACACCCTAATTCATGTCATTGGCTGCACACTCAGCAACCAACTCTAATTGCAGCTACAGCAGAAGCCTGTGGAAGCTGCACAGAGCTGAAGATACATTTACCCATCATTCAAGTGCATTAAGCACAAAAAGCACTTTTCTCCCCATTCACCAGGGCCTGTGTGGGTTAAAGCTGAGTGTCCCTATGGCAGGAGCTGCTCACAGCCTCTTGCAGGAACAGAGATGGGTACAAACCTCTGCAGAGCCGGCAGGTTTGGCAGGCACTGCCTTCTGCAGTGGGCTATGCAAACACAAGCACCTTGGCCACTACCTGAATAAAAGACTCACACTAATATTAATGGGAGACCTTTCAACAACAGTTAGGACTGCTCAGTGTGAGGACAGTGTTTCCCAGAAACCCTTCCTATGAGAAAGTTTCCTCTTAAAGAATAATCTCACCTATTTCTAATTAATATCTGAACCAACCATTAATGATTTGTTTAGATTGTCCAAGTAATCAACCTCTCCCATTAAAACATATTTAAGGTAATTTTTAGAAAAAAATATCCACACTTAATGCAAAATCCAGAAACCTATGCACGCGCTTTTTGGCATTTACAGCACATCCCTGACCTCATCTGCAGATCTGGTATTTCTCTTTAAGGGCCAAAAGACACAATGGCACAGACCCTCACAGAAAAAGTCAGCAAGTGCACCAGAGTTCACATGTTCCATTCCAGTATTTGAAATTCACACTGAACAGGCAGAACTCACCAGCAAGTGGCTAACTGGGCTGTCTAGGACAAGGAGTTATTGTTATGGAACGAGTTTAAAGCTGCTATTTAAAAAAAAATAAATTAAAATTAAAATAAGAGTTCCAGAATTCATTAATTAGAATCAATATTTTCATAAGACCTTGATTTTGTCTTTTGAGGACTTCAGAAAATGTTACAGCAGCCCTGGCATATTGCCCACGTATATAGTACTTTTCCTTGACTAAAATCAAAAGAGAAAAAAAAAAAGGCCTAATTTTCTATTCTAAGAAGGGAGCAATGTGGGATTGTGTATTAAAAAAAGTGCTGAGAGAGACTCTATTTATAAAGCCTTGACTATACACACTTCCCCTAACAAATCCCTTTGGCAGATTCCACTTTGACAAACAAACAACATGGAAAACTGATGCCTGGTTGTGAAGATCATTAAAGATTATTTGTCACTCTCATAAAATGGAGCTAACCCTCATTTCTTTCGTCCAAATTCTACTCAGAATAACTAGATTATATATAATCACCACTCAAGTTCCAAATGGAAAAGCTGCTACTTGAGGTACTTTGCAATATTCCTTATAACAAACAGTCGATTGGGGTGATGTGCAGCACTCAGCCCGTGCTCACTGCAACAGCCTCAGAGGTGGATTTCACTACAGGGTGTGAGCAATCCCCACAGACAGCAGAGCACAGAGAGCCTTTTGCTTTGTGTACTCTGCACAATGAAATGTGACATAGAACACTGGAGATGAAAAGGTTATATATTCTGCATAAGACTGAATGTACAGCTTTCATCCTTCAGTTATTCACTATTTAATTCTAGTAAGTCTGGGAGGAATTTGGCCCTTGGTATATTTTATGAAAATTCACACAACTAACCTTACATTGGTTCTTAATTATGCATATTTAGCTATGTAACTATTTTATTTCATACACAAGGTACTCTAAAATCCTCAGTGCTAATTATCAATGATTTAAAGCTTCCCTAACCCAGTGGCAGTGAGCTGAGCATACAGAGATTCAGTCTGGGGTCACTTACAGGGGCTGTTTCTCCATAAGAGTCACGTAGACCCCAGTAACTTAAAACTCTTTTATTAAGTTTTCTTGGAAGTGGTTAGACCTTAAGCCATTACACTGCAGAAAACTCATGCTTCATCAGTTTTGTGGATAAGGAATTTCATTCTGAACCTATTAATCAGGCACTTTGCACAAAATCATTCAGAAAAAGTGAAGGTGAACTTGTCCTTTTCCTATAAAAAATACGTAAGCACATCTCCCCTCTCCCAGCCCAGCTGCTCATCAGAGGAAAACCACCTACAGCTCCTACCAGACACAGTCAGACTTTTAGCCTAACCAGTGCAGGCTGCTCCTTTCACATGGAATCCCAAATTCAAGCATCCACATGTACAAAAACATGGCAGCTGTTACTAGAAAAGCAGTGCTAACATAATATAAGGTAAAGCCTCAATACAGCTCAATGCAAGTAAAATTGTAAAACAGTCTGGTATAACTGGGAAACAACTTTTAGAATCCCCATAGCCCAGAGTTTCCTTCTGAATTGAACAATGTTTTCTCAGGAAACAGACCTTCACAAATGGTACTATTGCTTCTGCATGACTTACCTTGTCTGTCAGAGGGGTTGGAGAGCTGAAGTAATTCAGAGACGTAAGTAGTTTGTCATTGCACATTTAAACAGTTAACGAATGTGTATCGAGCAAAACAATATTTGGAAATCTAAAGCTACCCACAAAGCCAGTCTGCATCATTAAAATACTCTATCAATTCACTGCACATGAGAAACAAATTATGAAGTCCTCCCTGCACAAACAATAAGGCTTTGCAGGAGGGAAATCCCTGCTTTTCATGCTGCTCCCTCTATTCAAAGTCCAGCTATTTCTAATGGAAATTTTGTTTGCTATGGAGATTATGATTCAGCCTTCTTTTACAATCACCAGCACATCACCAGACTTACAGCAAGTGCACAGATTAGAGGAGGGTGTGAAGATCCCTCCTTTGGGTTTTTTACTCAAGTATGCACATATTTTTAAAAGTATCCCATGAGCTAAGAGGAAGAGCAACTTCAAGCCAAGGCTCTGAGGGCCGAGCTGACTCAATGAAGCACACACACTGCACCCCAGCTCTGGGCTCCCAGAAGACAAAGGCACGCAATAATGAAATGCTGACAACACATGATGCACCGACTTTCTGGAATGGGACACCGTGCCCGGGGTGGACTCTGGTGACAGTGAAAGGAGCAGGCTGTTACCTGCAGTACGAGCTGCTGCCAGGCCGTTGCCAGTGGCTGACCATTGCCAATGTTGCAAATGCTCATTCGGTCTGCGGGCTGGTTGGCACGCTCCAGCTGCAAGGAGACATTGCGCCGCTCTTCCTCAAGTGCGCGGGTGAGCCGCTCGAAACGAGCTTCTTGCTCTTTAACAGATGCTAAAATGCTGGCAGCAGACCTGATATCATAGTCATCCATGACTGCTTTCAAATGCTTCCTGCCTGTTAACTGACCAGGGCAAATGGAAAGGGTTAGGTAAAGGGTGGGGAGGGCACGGGTCAGAGGTTAAAGATAAAAATGCATATGGTTAGTTAGTCACCTTGCTAAAATACTGATCACTCTAAGAAGCAAATTGCAGTGCTCTTTGAAAAGTACCCATCTTTCCATCCATTGATCTGATTTTAAATTAAAAGGAATTAATCTAAGACTTCCCTGTTCAAAAAAGAAAAAAGAATTCGCTCACCTTTGAGAGAATTTGTATTTAATTCCTTTGATCTTTTTGCTAAAACTGCTCTGACAAGGGTTTTCCTCCCTCTTGCAGAGCTAATTTCACTGTGCAAATAATAATGTACTTAAAAGAAATATATAAAAAAAGATATGGCTTTAGAGGGAATAAGGAACATTCTCACTACAGACACCTGGAATTTTTGTCTTTAACCGCGTCAGTGAGAAGTTTAACATTTTTAAGGACAGAAACTTTATGGTAGAATAAAACAGTTGTGTCCATTTTTTACACACCTCCCCCCAAACTTAACAGACAGTAGCTGAAAACAGTTTTCATTTTTAAATTATAGCAGCACACTGTAACATGGAAAACATTTTTAAATGCAGAGTGTGCAATTACAGTTGAAATGCTTAATGATTTCAGTCAATGAAACAGTCCTTCATGCAGCCCTTTGCTAATAATGCAAATGAAAAAGCAAACACCTTCCATGGAAAACACACAGGACTTCTTGTCTTTCAATGCAGAAAAAGGAACTCAGAAACCAACTATGCGGTTTAGAACTTCTGCCTTATGTCTTCTCTAGCAGGGTTATGAAACAACCCATTTAAAACCCTACCTCCACCTGTATGGTGCCTGCAGTAAAACTCCCCATTGATTCCACAGATCTGTGAATTGAACACCATTTAAAATGTTTTACTGCAAGTATGAAATCAGCAACATAAAATAAGCATAAATTATGGCCTCAACAGAATCCTTCGTTAAAACAAATAACCCTTTACTACCAAACCACTTAAAGCACCTCTGAGATGACCAGAGGCAGAACTGTCTCTGGCTCCTGTAATTCAAGAACTGTTCATGTTCTGTGCTGAGAGTTAAGTCCTGAGAAGTTGTCCCTTGATTTGCTGCCAAAGATTCTTTGTTTTCCATCTATCAACAAGGATTTCCATGAGCACAGGTAGTTCCCTGCTTCCTGATGCTTTGCAATTCATAGTTCAGAGCTTTTAGATGATGCACACTCTTGACTGATCCATTTTCCATGACTGTTACATTTATCAGGTCTCTCTCCTGTGCAGACTCTTTGGTAGCTCATAATAATGTGGTCATAATACTGTTCTGTTCCCAAAGAGGAGTATTAGTAGTGATTAAGCTGAATGTTTTTATACAGTTTGTTGGGAAATCCTAAGCAGGATTTTTTTGTCATGTATTTCTTTTGTCATATATGGTTGAAATAACCCAGTGGGCCAAAAAGACACTGGGGCAGAAGCGACAGACCCAAATCCAATGACATACACCCCGATTTCAGGGGGAATAACCAGCCTGTAGCTCTGTGTTCATTGTTAACCCTTCGAGAGTTGCTGTTGAAAGGAATCAGAGTAATATAAAATCATGTTGGGAACAGTGTAAGGATTATCATGTATTAATATCATTATGTTTACTTATAACCATGACTTGAGGAATTTCATGTTTGCAGACCAGTAAGCAGAAGTGACTTTTCTCATTTCTGCATTGATTTAACTTCTATTGAAATTCTGAAAGAAAACCAAAAACCACCAAAGGGTTTTTCCAGATGTCACAGACTAGTCAAATACAGACCAAGCTGCCAAATTCTGAGACCTTCCAGTAGATTATTAAAAGTCTATAAAACCTTCAGAGAGTACACTGGTCTCTGCAAAGGAAAATCACAACCCTCTAAAAGGATAATATGATTCATGGGAAGTCACAGGAAGACTCACCTGCTCCATCTCAGCATGATTTAGCCCTGGCACAGCTAGACATGAATACAGCCAGACTCTCTGGACCTCAGCTGGCTTGTGTGCAGCCAAATTCCGTGTTTCTGCTTTTGTGCTTCCCTGCTTTTGCACAGATGGAGACAGCTCTGTTTGTTGTCACTACTCCCAGGAGTGCAGACATGCTCACTGACTCCTTGGAGTGTGAAAGAAGTGGAACTGCAAAGACCTGGGCACAAGCCAGATTTTGGAAGGAATATACCTGGGGGTGGGGGTGGTATTTCTAACCACACATTCCTAAAAACAACCCCAGGGTTTCTGATCATCACTGCCCTCATCCTAGAGCAGATCAACAGCCTAGCTGCCACAGACCCAAATACACCTCATGAGGGGATATTCCAGGCCCAAGAAGAGTCTGGATCAGTCAGGGATTAATGAATGGAGACAGGCTCCTTCAAGGTGCTGCAGAGCAGAAATGGAGGTCTCCTCAGTCCCTCCCCACAGGGGCCCAGCTTTCAGCAACTTTCTGCAGCTAAAATTGCTCTTTCTCTCATGCAATCATGGTATGACACAAAAGTTATCTTTTGGGAGTCCCACAGGATGGGTATGTCTGTGGACTGATTTCAAAAAGTGAATCCAGTAGGGATGTAGAAAGAAGATGACAAGATTTTATCTACAGTAACTAAATTTAAAACAAACAGGTTTCTTGTAGACCATATAATCCAAGTATCTGTTCTAAGGAAAAGCATTACCAACAGTGCAAGAAAAATCAAGAAGTCCCTCTTCAGAAGCAGTTACAGCTTTAATAATAAAAATAAAGTTGATGAGCTGGTATTTAACTTTCAAGTCACATTTTGCTAGTGTGACAAATATCCCATTCAGAAAAATCCTTAATGACATATGAGCCCTTGATGCCACACATGAGAAAACCTAGAAAATTTGGGTTCTATAAATGGTACAAATCTTTAGAAAGATCTCCCTGCAGAAATTATAGTATTAACCTCATTATAACCATAAATATTGTGCTTCTTTTCTCTTTGCAAAGAAAAACACGGGCAGAAAATAAACTGTATATATTTTCAGATGTACAATTAGTGACCATAAAAATCCTAACTGCTATGCAGAAACAGCAGTAGGACCAATAACTGCCTTTTAAGAATCGTTGGACGTAGACAGACTTGTGCATTTCAAATGTTTTATTAGCAGATAAATACTTGCTTGCTGTTGATTGCACCCCAAATTATTTACATGGGGTTTCAACAATTTACATTATCAGCAGTCTAGACTGGAGGAGAAAAATGAAAGTACTGACTCATGAGTCAGTTACTCAGGCTGCCACTTGCAATTTGCTACCATTCGTAAATAAATTAAAGTGCATTGAAAAGGGTATCAATAAATGAAAATATCAGACCCAGAGCAGCCAGGTAAAAATTATTCCTTAGGCTGCACTTCTAAACACAGCAAACAGTTGCCTAGAGAGTATCAAAGGCTACGCTGACAGCAGCAAATCTCTCTCTCCTGCCTACGTGACTCTAAATACATTAGTGTTGCACCAGGGTTCGAGCAAAGTAAGAGGTGTTTATTCTGACTGTTCAACTAAATGCATCAAAAGGCCCCCTCTAAGTCAATACAACCTGAGTGCTCACTGAGGATGAAAATCACCACAGTGCAAAGGGCCAAAACAGGGGTCTTGCTCATTGCTAATATCCCAGCTCACACCCGAGTCTGAGGCTCTTGAAAACACTGCCAAGACTCCAAGGGTCACTTGGTGCTCCACAAAAAACTTGAGTCAACTTTGCATGCTAATTTTGCTATTATAAGATGTAGCTGATAGTCAAGAGTTTTTAAAGAGCCCTTCAGATTAAGAGGGGTCAAGTTCTGTGAGATTTGGGCACCTAAATCCTAACAGTCATGGAGAACCTCAAATCCCCTGCACTTCAAAGTCCTGTGCATTCCTAAGGAGATCAGGTCTGTGATCAAGCTGTGTTTGGAGAGCGCCGTGTCCACCCACCAGCCACAGGACACGGCAGAGGCTTCTCTCAGTTGCACAGAAAGAGGCTCTCAGGGATTTCTCTCATCCCACAGTCTGGATGCTGAACTCAGCTGCCCCACTACTGTTCTATCCAAGACAAGTCCCTCAGTCCTGCTGGCAAGAGATGTTTCTATGAGCATCAAGAAGCTCATTCATAGAGCTGCTCAGCAGCTGCAGGAGCAAACACGAAGGCCTGTGAGTGTGCATGGAAACAGCAGCTTTGTGCTTCTCCAGGGAAGAAAACCAGCACAATACAAGCAAAAATGGGGCTTAAACAATCTATGGAACTGAAGCATAACACATGCTAATGACATTCTCAGCCTCAAGTGCCACAGGAGATGAGTAGTGTAACATGACAGTTGCCCCCCATGCGACAGAAAGCATGCAGAGAAAACTGAGCCATACACACCTAGTGAGGTACTGAAGTCTGAGTTAGAGCTGCTGGGACATCACCCACTAAGCCTAGAAGAGGACAGACAAAGCAGGAGAGCAGCCTCAAGAAGAATCAGCTACAAGAGAGAGGAAAGAGAGACAGAGTTAGTTAATAAGGTATAACAGCCTCTTCTATACACAGTCAGCTCCAAAGTTCTTCTCACTGTGTTGTAGAAATTATTTATTACACTGTTTTCCTCCTAACTTATAGCAAAAAAAATAATATTCAGAGAAGCCAATCCTGAGACTCCTAAGGAAAAAAAAAAAACCATCCTGATTAGTCTAATTTGCTATCAGTGATCAATACTTGCATGTTCATGTGAGATTTACTGTTAATGTCCTAAATCAGGGAAAACTCTAGACTGGAAGGATGATGGAATGTTGCAAAGCTGGATATTGTAGCCAGGCAATTTAAAACACAGAAACCAAACATGATGCTCTCAGAAATGAGAGCTGTTATTTAGGCACAGAACTTTAGGCCCCTGTCAGATGCACAAGCCTCAAATGGCTCAAGATCATTTCACAGATCCCTGCTAGAGAGGGGACAATCATTTCTATAAAGCTTGTTCTCCCTGTCTGTATGTACACCTATCTGATCCTGTATGAAACCAATGCAAAAGAAGCTTTTGGGATATCAGGTCATCTGTGTAGCTCAGAAAATCCCTGATTTATTTTGTCTTAAAACATTTATCACTGAAACTTCTCTGGGTCAGCAGCTGCAAATTTAGTCCCTAATTTAGTCCCCAGTTTTTGCTGGAGAATGTACAGAACAGAACCCATTTGGTGAAGGCATGGTTCTCTGAAGCAGCACTGCCAGTCTTAAGCTACTACCACATCAAAAATGCTGCAACCACATGGCACAAAATGCAGAGCCAGTACAAACTCACACTGCTGGTTCAAACGTTTTAGAACATTTTCAGAGAGGAATGTTTCCCTGGCAGATTTTTTGCTTGACCAGGTACTGTCTGCCTTCCTGAAGCCAGCATAAACACAATTTCTTGTTTTTCAGCCAAATTACCAGAAATACGATCCTTTCTTTGCATGGATCCAACCTCAAAGGGCACAGAACCATCATGCCACAAATCTCATTTTTTCTTAAACTAACAGAAGTAAATTCTGTGCTTAAAACTTATATAGCTGTAACAAAACTGTGCAGAGATATGCCCAAAGATGAAAGTCAGGAGACAGAGTGAGAGAAAGACTAATGCTCAACTAAATGACCAGAGAGAGTAAATTAAACATACTTAAGTTTCTAGAGATAAAAGACTAACACTTTGGACATATAGATGTAAAAAATACATGTAACACATTCCAAATAAACTGCTTCTCAGACCTTATGCTGAAATCTACCCTAAGCCTGGGTCCTCTGGCTGCTGTGGTTGACTGAGTTCTAATTTGACCCTTACGTGACAAACTCCACCAATGAATAGCAATGAGGAATTCACAAAGAAAGCTATTTCAATATAGTTCTCTGGTAGGCACAGACAGACACATTGTGCTGGTGTCAAAAGAAACAACAAAAAAGCTGGTCAGAGTTTTTGTGTTCCTTTGGACAGAGGCAGTCTGTGAAACAAGGTTTAAACCAGGGAATGAACGAGGGCAGAGGAAATGGTAACAGGAGAACTCCTTGAGAAGGAACTTTGCATCTTAAGGACATTGCAATGAATGCTGCGGCTCACCCCTTCCATTATTGCAGGAAAAAAATGTCACCATGCAATATTTGAGTTTTTATATTAGTAGAAAATTTCATCTGATCATCCAGCAGGAATAATTCTGTATAAATAAATAAATCCTGCAAATAAATTTAAAGAATATCATAATATGAACTGGGTTAAGCAACATCAACAAAAGCATCCAAACATATGCCTTTAAAGGCAATGCAGCTCCAACACTTAACTCACTACAGAACTGGCTCTGGTCAACAGCACCACAGCATCTCCAATCTTACCAAAAACGGTTCCCAGTTCCATTTAAAAAGAAATCATTTAATTAACCTTTTAGTTAAAAGCACTGAAATCATACTGTAGTACCTCAGAAAAGATACAGTTCTCAGCAAAAAAAAATTATAGAATTTTCTTATATCCAATTCAGTCTGTAGACATTAATCACTGCATGTTTAAATGGCACCAGTCTTCCTTCTTTCTAGAGCTTCCCTTCGATAAAGACTCCTCCCTTCAACACTTTGCTACTGGAGTTTTTCAGGTTTTCCTTCCAAAATTCCATGCAGTGTTTTCAGGGCTTGCTGATACAGTATTGTCCACGTAGCTTTAATTATGCTGGAGCTCTCTCCCCCCAGTAAGGTAAATTTCAACTGCTACACTGTTCTTCCAAATGAAAAGGAAAATAAATTATGGAAATGCAGAACATCGTTCTCACAACTGCATATATATAATAGCATAAATAATTCAGTTTAATGCTCTAAAGTTCAAATTGAAATATTTTTACAAGGGCAATTTCTAAAGTAAATGCTTTAGTCTATGGGTTACTTTTACCCAATATAAAAAAAAAAAAATTAAAAAATCAATTTCTTCCTAAAATTTGTCATTTATAGACCAGAAAGCAAAGAGCAGCCTTCTGAAGCAGAGAAAGACCTAAGGACTTGTCTACACTGAATAAGCTGAACTCCTCCATCATAGCACGCATTATGCCACACTTCTTTCAGAGATCAGTGTTTGTGTTAATTAAGCATAAAACAGCACAGCAAAATGGCAGCATATTACTTCACACCTACTAAGTGTCCACACTAAGGTTTAATGGGGTATGTGATAGTCTATAAATTCACACCGTGCACTGTAAATTCTCTGTATAAACAAACACTCCCCAAATATCTCCAAAGGAGTGTCTAGGTGGGATAGTTTTTGTAAAAATCTTGTAAATACCAGAGATGGTTTCTCATGGAAAAAAATCAGAATATTTTGATTATTTCAGCAATTCTATTTGTTTAAGACTATACCTTATACTAATCAGGCCCATGTTTACATATTGCCAAAAACTTTTTGTATTTCCCTTTATAGTTCTTGTTTTCCTATAGAAATAAAATGCAACTTGAAAGTCAAAACTAGAATGAACAAGACCATACTTTGCAATCTCTCTTGGAATATGAATAGTCAATTTGTTGCATCTTAAGCCTCTGACACCTTTTCTTCTGCCTTGGAACTTGCCAGACATGATTGCTACCAGCTTGATTAGTTCATAGGCCGATCACTTTAACGCCCCAGAACACATGTCCTTGCATACTAAAGCTGCTGCGTGCCATCGATTTTTCAAAGGTCTCCCCCACTGAAATCAATAAGGAGCTCTGCTTAAAAATGGATTGCACTTTGTGGTCCCTTTCTGAGTTGTAGATATCCAGGCTTCCAAGTATTCTCCCAGCTGCCTTTAGCAGCAGTTCCATGTCCCCCACTTCCTCTGACCCCAGTCTGATCCTAACCCACACCAACAGACCCTTCAGCCACTGAGCACTCCGAGCAGAAACAGACAATAGACAATCCCATCACAACATTTCACTGGAAAAATGTCTTCCAAGCAGCAAAGGAAAACCGCTCCAACAGCCTCTGTGACTGTTAAATAGCATCAGGCCTTCAATTAACCACAGAGGCTGTAACATTTTCAACAGAAATGACTTCCTTACTGTAGAGGCACCCTTGCAAGCATAGCCACCCAAAATCAATACATCTGTTCTCAGAGCAGGGCTATTTCAATGAGAAAGAGAAAAAGATAAAGATCAAAAGCAGCACAGTTCATAACTCCAGTCTGTCCTTCTTTCCCACGTATTTTAAAGCTTGGCTTCGATAATATACAATCCAATCTGGCTGCAAATAAGCCAAACACATAAACACAGTGTTACAACCTCATGCAGTTACTTCCACAGAACACTTACAAGATTTTGCTTAACAGTATACAAGAATCCTCATTTTTCTTGTCTCTCAGGTGTTTAGAATTTTGGCAGAACAGCTTCCATTTTAAGAGAAAGGCTACTGCTAGGAATGTGAGAGAAACTGGTTTTGTGTGGGGAACTACAGCTGAGAACAGCCCTGTATTTCTGAGCAGTGCATCTCTACAAAACACAGAACAAGAGTCAGTGGGCCAGCAGCAGCTCCCAAAGCCAGGCCAGTTTGTAATGGGTGAAACAGAGTAATTGAAATATTACAGCAAGGCTGGAAAATCCTTCAGAAGCTCATAATAACTCTTTCATAAAAGATACTATTGTGCTATCATCGAGCTGATAAATAACAAAATGACAAGCAACAAAGCTGAGGTCAGCTCTGCAGTCAGGCAGCGCAGCAGCTTCACCCATTCCAAATGCCCCCAGAAGGCATCAGGCAGTGTGTTTAGGCAGCATATTCAAACTCAGAGCCATTAGGTAGAAAATTGTCCTTTCACTACACATTTTGAGAGGAAAAAAATCCAACTCTGACCCCACAGAACAGTGAGTGTTTAAGCTCAGCAACAGACGTGTCAAATGACTTACCCCAACCATGAGGAGTTAATTGATGCTATAAATAGCACTCTGCAGACACACACAATTATTTTTTTTAAAAAATCCACTTAATTCTAGTATCCAAAGAATACAGTCTAGCTCTGCTTATCAGTAAAACTATTTTCCTTTAAAGAAGTGGGCTTGGATGTTTTACATGTAGATTAACACAGAGAGATAATTTGATTTCAGGCTATTGAGAGATTTCCTTCCTTTTATGTTTCAGAAGAACAGGGCTGCATGCAGCTAAATGAGATCCATAGATTACAGTAGAAGAAAGGCCAATAAAACTGTACAGCTACATTCCTGGGTAATAACAAATGCTTTTTAATTCTAGGGCTCCAGTCTCAGAGTTTATGAGGGCATTTCCAATTACTGCTGTTAAGATTAATGCAAATAAGTACATCAAATAGAAACAGATTCTTTAACCCATCTGAATCAAATATTTAGTATCTCCCATAGCATTTTATACCAAGAAATAAACTGGCACTGCTAGGAAAAAAATTCACAGGTCTGAAGTGTTCAGAGCAAGCCTCTTCCCTGTGGCTTTCACCTGCTTTCAGGAGGAAAAACAAAACTAAAACCCTTCAGCTGTTTTCCAGAACATGGATCTTGTTTACCTCTCACAGCCACATCTAGTGGATTGTGTGGCTGCTCCATTGCTCCACCAGGGAACTGAAAACATCAGTATAAACAGGAAAGAACATAATGTCAGTGCTCATGTTTAATTCTTGAAGCTACTAAATCAAAATAATTTCATTAGCTGCTTACCAACCAATCCTACTGCATTACTCTCCCAGATTTCAACCTCTCTCATTAAAAACAATCAGATTTCCACCTTATGTTGCTTTAAACCAGGAACAGTATCAAAGAAGAGATTAATGCAATACAAAGACAAAAGAAACTGAATAAGGCCCACTAGCTTTAATTCCCTCCAGTAACATCTGTGCCATTCTAAATCCAGGATTTTTTTTCACCAAGCTACGTTTGGAAGCCTGAGGCACTAAGTAAATCTACTCTGTTTAGACCAAAACTGTTGATCTGCTTTCTGCAATGGTATGTGCAGAGCACACCCTTCACTGTTTCAGCATCTGTAAATTTAGAATGCAATCCAAGTTCATTTTACCCTTGTAAGTTAAGAATGCAGTCGAAGTTTGTGCTGATTAACACCACAGCTTTTTAGTATTACAAGGCAAACATGCATTTGAGAACTAATAAATAATTTCTGAGCAAAATAAAAGTATTTAACTCATCTGCTGTCTTGAATAATCATCCAGTTCATGCATAAACATAAAGACAGGAAAAACAGATACATTTTAATGAAAGTCTCAGAGAAAGTCATTGTTCCATATGATGGATTTTAGCATGTAACATCTCTCAACAGAACAGTCCTTGTCACACACTGCAGAAAGGTGCTGCCCCAGAGATGGCGCCTGGTTAGAAGCACTAGCAGAAGAGCTGCCAGTTCAACTCTCCTGTTTCCAGGTGCAAGGTACTGCTCAATTTTCAAGGCAGAAATCCTCATCCCTGAGAAGCATTTCCTATTCTATCAGCCAAGCATCTTGGCTTCTGTGGGGTTAAACTCAGAGCCAAAGAAGCCCTCAGAGAATTACACTCAGGACGTGCCTGGTTGCCATCAAGATGCCATAGTAACCCCATTGATTAGTCCGGGCTCAAGCGTTCTTGACTCGCTCAGATCTTCCCTCGCACGCAACAGAAACACGGGGCTGTGCTTACACTGCCAGGTGTCACAGCCATACACTCAGCAAAACTGCAAGGAGCAGTCTTCAAGACTGAGATTGATATCTTTATTACAAGAGCTTTTCATTCACTGGTTGGTGGCTCTATCAAAATTGAAGCATTTGGGCTGCCAGCAGAGCACTGGGAGCGGTGTCCAGGCTGCTCTGCAGGTGGTGAGAGCCTGGCACAGGTCACCACAGCCTGGGGCTGCCAACACCATCCTGGACCTCCAGAGATCCTCCCTTCTCCACATCCCTCCTTCCCTGCAGGGAAAACCTCCTCTGAATCTGACCTGCTCATAAACCTCCATTTCAACTGGTCAACTACCACATTTAAATTACATCTTCTGTACTGAGGCTGACCCAGACCTGAAAATCAGCAGGAATTGGGAAAAATAATGGATTTAGGGGGTCAGTACCAATTGTCTTTTGGAAAAGTCATTTTCTTCTAGATAGCTATAGTTAGACTCTGATCTCACCCCTTCCAAGCCTATCCTACGTTTTTATCTTCGACTAAATCTTAATGCTTTTTGTAGTTTACATCCCCTATCAAGAATATTTCCTATTTCCAGGAACAAACTTATCACTAGTGCCTAATTACAGTTATTTGGAAGCAGAAATATTTCTTCCAAATCACTGAAGATCTGCTCCAAGAAACAACTTTCTATTCAAACGTCCCTTTTTAATAACCATCCTGCTGATAACTGCTGAGTGGGAAAAATAACAATTTTGCTTTAACTTTCTAACCACTTCAAATGTTTAAAGCAAATTCCCTTTATTATATTAAAACTAAAATCCTGCACTGTATAAATAGGAATACATTTCAGCTATAATAAACACACTTTACTCGTTTCATTAAAACTATGAAAGGAACAGAGGTAAGTCCGAAACAATTCAGACAGTAAATACAATGTAAACTCTGCTGAGAATCTTTCCTACAAACAGCTTTGAAACTTTAAATGGGCTATTTATTTTCAATAAAACTTCTTGGTTTGACATATACAAAAGGAAATATGTTTAATCTAAAAACAATCAAATGAAAATGAAAAAAACTTTATAAAAATCAGTAACATGATACTGTGCTATTTAGAGGATTATTTTCGAGGAATGCTTGGCTAAAACTATAATCCACCTACACCGAGAAAAATAAAGCAGTACACAGAAGGGAGCAGTATTTCAGGAAAATAAACAAGAGTACTTCAATATTTAATCCCATTATTCACTTTGAAGTCCTAGATTTAAAAGACACATCGAAGTATTGAGGTGAATTCAGAGCAGCTGAAAATGCTTATGGTCATCCTCTAAGTGACCAGAGGATTGGCTTTTGATTCCATAAAGACTGAGATACAGCTGGCAGGGAGGGCATGGAGAGAGGAAATGACATCCTGAGAGTCTGGCTCTTACTGTCTGCAGGAAGAAGTCCCACAGTTGAGAGACATCCCCTGCTCTGTCAGGAGTAGAATGAAGCTAAATTAGTATTTCCATGGTAATAGGAAAAGGGAGAGATGGATCAGAGAAGGCACAAAAGAGAAAACCCTCATCCCTGTTTTCCTCAGCTGCACTTGCATTTTACCCCTGCCCCTGCCTCTGCTCTGGACACAATGAACAATGGCAGAGGGTCCTGTCCTAGTTCCGGTTTTAAGAGATATCATAGGACTATTCCCTTCTTTCTGCTCCTCAACCATTCCACCACTATGTTAAACAAATTTTAGTTGGCCTTCAATAGCATGCAAACAAAGGAATTTCTGAGGTGTAAAGACAATTCAATAAAAGGACAGTGATTTAAGAACACACATAATGAAATAGTAACAAGACACTCAAGAGATTCAGCTGCAGAAACACAGTACCTTTTATAATCTTTCTTTCTTGTATTGGCTTTTAAGATGGAAATTCTCCCTTGGTTCGATAATAACTCTGTAAGAGAAACAAAGAAAATAACAAAGATTTTTATTCCATCTGGGGGAAGTAGGAAGAGGGGATTATTTTTGAATAACTGTTAACATTTACATAATACTGTGAAAGTCTTTTATTTGTATCTCTCCTCGGTTCCCCTTCCCGAGTCATGCTGGTTTCCAAAAAGCATTAGCTCTGGCATCTGTTCCACCGCCACCTGAAATCCCAAGAAAATCCCACAGAACTGGAGTATTGAAAGTAAACTCCATTAGAAGATCCTCCTGATTTGTGTCTCAGTGCCACTCATATGTGCATAAATCACACATTCCTAAAATAAAAATTTAATCCAATATATATTTAATTCCCCATTAATTCCTAGATTTAAGAGCAAAAAGTGTTCCCTCATAAGCACACATTGGAGCATTTTCAGTCATCCAGGTCTAAATGCCATCTAGTGGCTCTAAAAATGTCAACTGTGGTTCCACAGATACACCTCATCCCGTTTGACATTTTTTCTTCTAACAGCAGGAAATAAGAGAAATTAGGGCAGGAAATTCACCAGAAAGAACTCAAGTGTTTTTCAAAATCTCATTTTTTGTTAAAGCTTAATGCAGCATTCCCATTACAGCATTTCTTACCCGAGCAATTTCCCAAAGTTAACCAGCAGGATCCTTTGTCTTGGCTTCCCACTCTCCTACTCTCTTTGTGAGAGCAAGAACATGTCAAGCAGTTGATTCCTGCAGATCACCCTTGCTGGGTTCCACTCAAGTGAAGTTGATCCAAAAACCAGACAAGGCCCTGCCCTTCCATTAACACACAGCTCCATCACTAGACCCTTCCTCGCTGCTCCTCCTTTGCCTGGATGGCACAAGGTGGCCAAATAAACATCTGAGTGGTAAGTAAGGAAAAGCACTCCAATCCTACAGACTCACTGTAACTACAGAGGTGCTAAAAGAAAATTCTACACCTCTGATGTAGGAAGAGAGCTTCTTTGAAGCCAATTTTTTTTTAGCTTTTGTTTCATAAGAATATGACTTATTTCCTCTAAGTAAGCTAATTGTATTTATTTTATTAAGCCAGAAATAAATATTTTACATTTAGTGTCACCTGGAACAAAAACTACTGGAAAAAATACTTCCCTTGATTTTCATTTCCTCCTTTTTCACCTGTTATTTTTATTGTTGATTCAGAGTAAAGAAGACAAGCTGCCTAAGGCTTGGGATGTCCTGGGTAAGACCCAGTCCCACTATAGCATTCATGTACAGCTGTGGGATGTTGAATCTTTTATCATATAACCTAGGAATAAAGTACATTTGCCGACTTCACAAGATCTCAAAAATATGTATATAAAATATCAGTGCCCTTATATACACCCACACAATTACTGGTGGTCTTCCAGGGATAATCACACCTGTATAGCCTGAAATTTAGTGTTGACTACCAAGAAAAAACTCGTCTTTTTAACACAAATCTGTGTTTCATTTTCCTCTTTGAGCAGGGTATTTGTCAGCCCAGTGACAGTCCCTGAGGTGCTGTGTGGGTTATAGCAAACACCTGGATCAGACAATGCCGTGTTCACATGGGCACAGTCCAACTGCCAGCAAGAAACCCAGGGCGGGTTTGTATCGGCTGATGCCAGCTCAGAGCTTCAGCCCCAAGTCCTGGGAAACCTGCAGCTTGCTGAGGCTCATGCCTATCCTCCAAATTCCCCTTCTCAGCCCTTGGATGCTGCTCATTTGATAACACAACCTGTGGTGCAGGGGAGAGGGAGGAATACCCACCAGCTTGGACAGCATTACATTTAATAGAACACCTGTGTTTCATTATGAAAATGCTGCTTCATTCCAGTGATATACTTCTATTGCTGATTTTAATCAAGTATCTTACAGCTCTCAAATGGGAAAGGTGGAGAAAAACCTGTAATGCCTTTTCAGATTGCCTGTTATCTCTCACTTGTAACTAATTACCCCAGTTGCACTGTTAAAGACTGAGTGGTTTTATGTTTGCTCGCCAACAAATGACTAAAAAAAAGAAATCAGACAATTAGTCTCTAGCTATAGTAACTAATTAAGATAAATATTTTCAGAACAAAGAACTTAACAGAACATCAAGGCACTGACACTGCAAAAATGTCTGAGAAAGTAAAGCATCTATCAGCAAAGCATTTCTTGCCAGTCAGCGAGTTCCACAATTGCATCCCTACCACACTTCATTCTTGTCCTACTCCAGTGAACATAATCAGGTATTAAAGCTTTTCTAATACAGTGAGAATGTGAGCAGCTTACTGGACTACAGGAAGACTTAGGGACAAATTTTGATTCTGCACCATTGCAAATGTGTGCACTTCCAACAGCTGAGTACTTTTACACACACAGCGTGATGGGAAGGACAGTAGCAACCTGCTCCACCATTCCTTTTTCCTAATGTCTTATTTTGGGTCATCAGCTATGCCTGGCCTGTGCTGGTAATCCACTCCTCACACCTTCTTGGCCCCTTACTCAAAAGGCTTCTGAGCATCATCCACCCAAGCTCTTGACAACATTTGCTTTCCATCAGTGTGAGGAGCAGCCACAGCCTGGGCAGCTCCACTGGACTGCCTGGCCCTTGGCTCACACTGTGCCAGTCTGAGTGCCAGTGACAGAGCCAGTGTGTCACAAACCTTGGCTGGAACACGTTCTAGGGCAGAGAGTGGATCCCTCTCCTCTGCACAGAAACTGGTGACATTAACACTGCCAAGTGTGAGGCAAGCAAGCAGTGTGGTCCAAAATAAACGAGACAAAAACATGGTGTGGATGGACAAGCTTTTCAACTCAGTTGCAATACTACTATAAGCACACATTGCAAAATCTTGCCCAGGGTATGAATGGAAAGCCTTTATCTCTGGCTCTCTCTGTCACCCAGATGACCTCTCTGGCATTTCTGGCATTACAATAACTAATAAGGAATTCTGATGATGTAATTTATTTAGCAGCAGAAAAATCACCTGCAGACTCATGGCTCCAGCCCTCACTGCACACTTACAACCTCAAAGCAGCCTCAAGGAACAAATGTTTCTGTCGCTTACAGCAGTGGACTGCAGCACAGCTTCACCTGCCAACAGCTACCCCAATGGAAAAGAGACCAGTGGAAAAGAGCTCACTTACTCCCAGATTAATTTGTCTGTCTGTGTTTTGTTTTTATTGATTGCAAGAAGCTGATAGCCTCCAATTGTATGTTTTCCTTGGCAAGAGCTCTGTCACAGATAAATCACAGAAGCCTGGGCAGAGTTGAATAGAGCTCTCCAAAGTGTATTTTGTATTTGCGGTGATTTACTTAACCAAGAGACAAGGAGGTGAAAAGAAAGAATTCTCTTCCTCCACCTTACATCTTCATTTGCTAAACTGCAATTTTATTTCACAAAGCAATGTAGGGTATTCTGACTGACAGCACAGTTTTGCTTTTATGTAAGGTATCAGATGGCAAACATGAGGTAGCTACATTACACAACTCAGTGTGTGGGTATATGCTCTGTCACAACTTGCATCAAAACATATGAAACAGTCATGGGAAGTGAGGTTTTTCCTCTTAAAGATGGGATACAAACATAATGAACAGCAGCCACCCTGCACACTCATTACAAAGCTTTCCATCAAAAGAGGTGGACTTCAAGCTGTTTGATATTTTAATATTTACACTCAATTATCTCCAGAAATTTATTTAAAACAGCATTATTTTTGTGTTACTTAGGAGCTCTGAGTTCCCTTAGAAACTCCTACTCATTCTTAATTATAGTGTAAATCAGCATGTTAACATCAAGCGAGCAACCTCTAACTAAAGCAGCTGATACAAATGCAGACAAAGTTCGGACAGAAGCAGTGGCAAAATGCCCAGAAAGTTCCAAACCCCCTCCAAACAGCTCAGTCAACGTGGAGAGATACAGAGAGAAAGAGACCTTTCAAAAGAGATGTGCTGGGTAATAGCAGTTACTGCCAATAAATTTTATATAAATATTACAAAAGTAGTAAAGAGCCCATGCATCAGTACACAGACATGTCACAGATAAGAACTGTGGCTTTTTAAAATGTCAGGACTGAGAATGTACAACAGCCTATAAAATGTCACTCAAGTCATTACATGCTACCAGTGAAGTAAATCATTTATTAAAGAAACAATGGCTGAACTAACTCTGCCAAACCAGGTGCACCTATTTCCTCTACTGTGTTACTGTGCTGATAAAGACATGACATATTAAAAGGAATGTATGAAATAGAGAACTACAAAAGCCAAAGTACAGTGATTCACTCTGCTGTGCTATGATACAAGCAAAATTAAAGCTAATCCTTTCTTCTGAAGGAAATGTCACAGACTTCTGTGCATTTGGTAAATTAATATTTATAAGAAGCCCAGACAGTTTAGTGTTTTTAATACAGGACTAAGATTTCCTCCTGAACATCAAACAGGGAAGGTGCACTCAAACAGCAGTTTCTTGATTGCAACAAACCTCAATGACAGTATTTCCAAGATCTGTTTTCCATCATGTCATTCCGATTAGCAACTGTGTACAACTGGGGCATTTGCAAAATCCACCAAGTAGCCATGAATTATACATTCCTAACTCTTTAAAGTTAACACATAATAATCTTCTTATCAAGAGCCTGCTGACAGCTGCTAGTGCTATGTTCCTAATAATTCTCATTACAAACAGACATCTAGGAATGGAAAAACAAGGTGTACATGGTCTAGTGCCACACTGCTGAGGATATACATGTAATAAGTGAGACTTTAACAACAGCATTGTTTCAAGAACTTACGTACCAATAAAACCACAACTGAACACCTTTTATTGAAAAATGTAATTTAAATTTTTACAGCCTAATATGCATAAGAATTCATCACATCCAATTAAATTAAAATGCAGCAGTTGATCACGTTTTATGAAAATTTTGAAAGGAATTTTGTTATATTACATGCTAATATGGTGTTTCATTTAATTTAGATGATGAATTATCTAATTTTGTTTTCTAGTATACTAAGGGTATCTAAATCGAACTTGATAGCATTCATGGGGTAACCAAAGTCACCTTTTATCTATTACAGAAAAAGGATAAATTTATTCATTTAAATAGGAGGCAAAGGTGATCTTCCAAAATTCTTTAATGAAATTTTATCTTGGAAAAAGGAGGATAAAAAAATTAATCCTCATTTTAGGAATGATATATTAGTGCCTAAAAAGTTCACAATAATTGTGGGAAACTGGCTGCACATGTTTGTATTCTCCAGAGTAGAAATTCCACTCTCAAGCAAGCCAGACCCAGTCCTGTAACCAGAAGGTTAAGAGAGCAGATTTTCCAAAGCAAGCTGGAATTTTCAGAAGAATCTTTGTTCACAGTTTTAACTCAAAAAGGAAAGCTGCAATTTGCAGTCAATATCCTACTGTAGTCTTCCAGCACAGATTAGCTGCTGTGACACAGCAGAGCAATGTCCCAGTTCTGCTGGGATGACAATAACAGCAGCCCTGTGCAGGCAGCACTGTCAGACGTTCCTGTGCTGCTCTGACAATGTTCTGGCTGTTGATGATGCTGCACTGACTGCTGAGCCCAACAGCTCCTGCCCTGGCAATTACACTGGCAAGGGTTCCACCTGGAACAAAAGCAGCTACCAGGTATTTTGTCAAGCTAGGGAATTTCTTACTGAAAATATGTACTTGAAAAATGTCCAGTTCTTTCTGTGTCCAAACAGAAGAAGAAAATCAGCCTGAGTGAAAGCTTAAGTAACAATATTTTATGAATAAAATTATAGGGTAGTCCAGCTTTACATGTTTTCCTGATAATTTGCATTGCTGCAGATAAATCTAAATACTCTTAATAGTCTAAGCTGACCACTAGAATACTTCATGCAGTCACTGCTAGACCAGCACCTAATCCTGTAGCTGGCCTAAGACCTTCTACCACAGACAGATTACTATCTCATGCTAAAAAAGGAAAAACAAAGGAACAAAAAATTACAGATAAGATTGGAGAAATCACACAGAGAATGACAATTTGCTGAAGGTCAAGAGCTTTGAGTGAGAAATCTCTGGAATCTCAGAAGTAATCCTTAACACCTAAGTGATGCCATCCTCTTGTCCTTAAAAAAGACAGCAGAATGAGGCCTCAGTCACGTCTCTTACAGTTCTTCACATGACGCAGAATTTTCATTTTTTTTTAAAAAAGAAGAACTTAGAAAAGTAGCTTGAAATAAGGGGAGTCCTGTAGCAAACCTGCAGAATCCACAGCACTCTTTTGGGCAGTAAGAGCTGCAGACACCTTCCAGAAAACTGGCAAGGTGGATGTATGTGTATGCAGGTAAACTTAATGAACATTCCCAAACTAACAAAATAGATATGAATAGTTAGGAAACCAAATGGTACAAGCAGTCAGATCATTTCAGATGTGCTGGCATTCTTTAAACTTTATGTTCCACAGAAGCACTGATTTGACTAATGAGGTTTTCGCAGCAGAAATTGCAAGGATGCAAAATCTGTACCTGGATGACAGCGAAAGAGCACAGCACGTCTGTCTGACTTACACAACAATTATGTATTCTATTTAATTGCATAACCATGTTTCCATTTGTCTTTGTTTAAAAATAATTTAATAAGTTCTGTTTATTAATGATGAACTGAAGGGAGAAGCTCACATGAAGAGAAAAAGTAGGGCCTCTACTCAGTCATGCACATGGAACAGTGTGACATTAGCACAGATTACAATCCCTAATATAAATTGCTTCAATAAAGCAAAGGGGAAATTAAAGGTGAATTACTGTAGTAATCTAAACTGAAAAACAATTGCCAAGGAAAGATATAAATAGCATCCAAAATCACTGCTCTAAGAATGTAAAACAGATGGGTAGGAAGAATATCTAGGGATAGAAGAAATCAATCATTTGCAGTTGATATAGATGAGAGCTTAGTAACCTTTTCCAGCCAACTGGGAATTCACACAAAAAGCAGGGATAGCTTAATGAAGAAGGAAATACGAAGAATATTTCTGTTCCAAATTCCACAACTCTCACAAGCTTCATGCTTCATTCTAATGCATTCAGGCTACTGGGCAGTCATAGCACTCAGGCTATTTAAAGATAGACCAACTTATTAAAACACTGAGCCACAGGTCTCTCAATTCCCAGGACAAACAAGAGCAGCTAAAACATGTACTGTTAAGTTTCCAGAAGTAAGTATTCCCACACTCACATAAATATTCTGTAAGTATCTATAATCTTACATTAATTGAAGCATGGTAAATATATGCATTTATTGACAGAGTTTGTTTCTTAGTGTTTTCAGTGCATATGTTTAACGATTGTAGAATTGTAACAGTTTGTTGGGTTTAATCTGGTCTTTAAACACTGAAAGAGTTCAGCCTCTTCTTTTAAGAGGATTAAAACATGAAAGCAGCAGGAATTTGGTTATCCAGACACTTCTGAAGCAAATTATTTGCTTTGCCACACTGTTTCCTTTTTTATAGTGACTCCTCTCATCTTTTTCATGCATTACTGTAGCTCTTCTGATATAGAAAATTTATTAAAAATCTACTGTAAAGAAACTGAATCAATTATTTAGACTTTAAAAAAACCCCCCAAACCCTCTTCGTTTTGTATTTATCTTTAAGGCCAATTAAGGGGGATTACATGAAAACATATTCCTAAAACTCTAACATCTTGCTAATTTCAAGCGACTTCTTGTTGTTTTTCTAAGAAATGGGAGGATGTGCTACAGAAAACATAACCGAGAAAGAGTTCTGGGATTCTGAGACAGACAAGCTAGTATTTAAAATAGAAAAAGAAAAAAAAAAGAAAAAAGGTGGGACAGTAAACTCAGATCACTAGAAATTTGGCAATTACAATAAACTGCCTTATCCATATCAGTGACAGCTTGACCTCAGAGTCCCAAATCCCGCATTTTGCTACCAGTGGAGACACAAACAAGAGACCAAAGGCTTTTGAAAGGCCAAACTAAGCAGTGTAGAACTGAGAATTCAAAGAGCATACACTAAAGAGCCTGGCAGTGAAACACACTGACACCAAATACAACAGAGACACCACACTTGTGGGCAGGAAGAACACAGGCAAGGAAAGGCACTGAGGAGAGCCACATCTGCACTGTGAACAGAACAGCAGTGCCACGTGTGAACTGGCACTGGCAGAGTGTGCCAACGTGTGACCCTGGAGAACTGTCCCAGCTCCTGGCAAAAGAGCCTCAGTCACTGGATTTATCCCTCCCACTGCATGTGCTTTATGTGGCTGCTGTGGTAATTTGACAGGACAAAAGTCTGAATGTATCAAGTAGAAATGGACTAATTCATATTCACTGATAATTCTGATATGTGATTTAATGACTGCAGAGAACTGTCTCTGTGGCTAGACAGAGGGAAAACGAGAAGGAAAAAAACACATGCCAGCAAAGAAACAAGGAAAATAAGGTGAACAGTGAAGAAAGCACACACTCAGTCTGTCCTACGGAGCCACTGCTGGGCAGGAAAGGGAACAGGTAATTACTAGAAGAGAAATAAACAGGAAAACAATTCATATACATTTGCTCCATGCTACAGTTCCTGCTCTTCATGTTGATAGAAGGATTAATACACATTCCTGGTAAGATCAGTAAGCGTGGAACTGCATTGCTTTTAAAATTTATGTATTTGTCAGTACAGACTGGATACACCTGTTGAATCCACTTTTCAGTACCATGTAACCTTTCCCCTTTTGCTCACAAAAACCACAGAAATGAGAACAGTTGAGGTCAGAGAAGTACCAGTGGCACAGCACTTGGAGGTGTGGATGCACAGTGCCACACTGGGATCTCTCTGGGCTCAGATGTAGTTGAGATCTCAACCCTTGCAGAACCCTTCAGCTGAGCACTCTGCTCACTGCAGCTCAGGCTCAGGCAGTGGAGCAGCAGAACAGGGACTAACACAACATGAGAAACCACATAGCAGTAAAAAAGCTGACAGATCTAATTTTAGTTTTGCCAGCCTGGACAGTGTCCTCCCAACAGGCACCAAGTGCGATAAAATTGATGAAAAGGACTGACCGCCAAAAACACAGAGGCAGTAGCTCCATCACACAAGTCTTATTTGCATCTTAAATATTTATAATGTGCAGATTTAAGAGACAGAATCTGGCTGCACATCTGTTATTTTAATCTGAAGGGCTGCTGTTGGATGGGAGCAGCCAAGCACTGCACATCCTGCAGTCCTGACACTCACGTGGGGCTGTGCCAGCTCCAGCACCTCAGGGCTGGGGCACATCACCAATGCTCATCTCCCAAACTTCTCCCCTCTCTTTTTATTATTCCTCTTGAATGATTCAGCCATGTCTCTCATTTCTGTGGCACCAAAAATGCAGCTAGGGATTGATGATGCCAAAAATACCAGCCTCAAAAACCCCTCAGCTTGACTAGTTATTAGAGAAGGGAAGTATGTTTTGTACAAGTACCTTGGAAACGAGCAAGATATTTTGATTTTAAATCACAACAGTGTCACAGGCATTAGGTGCTTCACAGATCTCAAAACATACAGGAATGAAACAGATCCTATGAATACAGTACCAGATATAATGACACCATATCAGACTTGCAAAACTGCACAAAAAATACACTTGTCTGAGACTTGCTAGAAAAATTACAATGGACTGATAAATAATGATATACTTTATATCAAAAAAAATGTAATCACAGTGAGTAGTCTGAAGCAAAAAGCTTCTATATATTAAGCTGCTCATATAATGCCAATAAAGCTCTATGATAATATAAAATAAGCTGCTATCTAGGCCTCATCTAAGTCCTACTGTTCTTTTCCCCTAGAAAGGGAGATGGAATTCTCCATGTGTCCAGAGGCCATCCAGACACCAAAGGAGAACATAAAGCAAATATACTTTCCACTGAAACCCTATTATTAACCTAGTTTGATTAACAATACCAGAGCTTTAATAACATAAAGTGAATTTTATGGTTTCAAACAAGATTTTTTCATCCACTAAAGTGCCCACAAATTTTTGTAAATTTTGGTAAAGCCATTAGCATGCATTTTCCTGGAGTTGCTATATGCATAACCTTATTATTAAAAACTCTAGCAAGCTCTCTCACTCTTAACCACACTCAGTCCTACATGAAGGCAACAGGAAATTAGATTGTGGAAGAATTACGTAATTTCACTCTGGATGTTAATTAAAAGAAATCACTAAAGCCACAGAAGTTTAAATCATTAAGACAATAAAAGTCCACATTTAGGTGAGATCTAAATCCAAGGTTAAGGCCACAATAAATCTTAACATTACTCAGCCGTGTTCACTGATGCCGAGACCTACAAACTGCAGCCCCTTTGCTGCTGAAAGTCACAATGCAGCATTCTTTTAATGAAAAGTTGTTTAGGAATATGACTGAGCTTTCATTAGGTCTCTGAGATTTACAGTTTTGAAGGGCACATTTTAATTGTATGTGTGTCAATCATAAACCCATCCAATTGTCATGGAAACACGCAATCATGAGGAGTCAAATTATTAACTTGGCAGCTGAAACAAAAGTTTCATTGCTGCAATTGACTGAAACTCTCTGCTTTGCATATATTAAGCTGAATGGAATTTACAGTAATGGACATGCTGCTGGACACAGTGCTCTGTCAATACTTCTAATGGATTTGATACTTAAACTCTTTGTAGAAAACATGCATTATTCTGACTGTATTTAAACTAGAGATATCAGGAGAACGCTTGGTCCTTAATATCTGTAATGACATAATCATGCAAAAGGAAATTATTTAGACTGACTGTGAGCTCAGTTTCTGGAGATGGCTGTTGAAACGAGTAGATCTAATTAATTATACTAATTTACATGCATATGTAACCTGGATACAATAGAGACACCACAAACAGAGAACTCTAGCATTTCTTTTTTACATCTTCATTTCTCAGCTGCACCCAACTCCACACTTGTGAAACACTAAGAAGAGGAATTTGAAGAATGTGCAGTAACAATTAGACATGTCTAAAGGGTGGCATTTGCCCTTCTCCCAAAATGTTAAGGAAAGGAGAAAGAAAACTAGAGAAATAATAGAGAAAACTTTGGCAGAGCCAAACAGCATCTCCAGATTCCAGCTTTATCAGACTGAAAGCAGGAGTTCTATCAGCCGCTTTTAATTCCTTTGTGAAATCAGTCAGTCACACCAGAAGCTGAACAACCAAATGATCAGACATCTTGGAACATTCCAAACTGACAATTCAGAAATTCAACTCACTGAAATATTTCTCACAGTCCTCTCAATAACCTGCATAGGCTACTGTCTGCAAAGTCAACTCTGAAATTTCAAATCCCTAAGAAAACTCAAAATACTGTCTGATGTCAAACAAACAAACAAACAAACAAATGTTGAAAATGCAGAAAGTAGAACAAACTTTAGAATTCCATTCATCAGCAGCCTAATGAAACACCATCAGTAACATCATAATGCAAATATTTTATATTTATAGAGAATATTTTACATTTATAGAGATTTTCAACTTGAAACTTCAATGTATTTTCCAAGGGCAGTAATATTAGCACCAGTAATTGGTATTGGATATACATCATGATGTATCCAAGGAAAATGTACAGCAAAACCTGGGATTAAAAGGAAATATTCACTTTCATAATCCTATTCTGATTCTTTGATCACTATGCTGGCTCCTAAGAATGGAGAAGCTCAAAAGGAACCAAAAAATTCCATTAATCCAAACCTGTAGATAACAGTACATATTTCCACACGCAGTTATGATTTCCTGCACACAAGATCTGGTGTGTTCAAACATCTTTTGAAGTAACTTTCAGAGAATCTGTGAAAATTTATTAACTTTTGTGCTCATTAGCTCTAGTCTGGGTGCTTGTGAGTGCTCAGAGATTGCAGTGGTGCCTGAGCAGCCAAACTGCAGCTGGAGGTTTTAACTTCTACATTAACTACGGCAGATCAACACACAGGCTCACACACATTAATGGGTACACTCCAATTTACAAGGGTGCTGCTGAAATCTTACATCAGTTAATGAGACAAACAGATTTTCTTCATGTAGTTTCTAAATAACTTTAAACTCAGCTGTTTCACTTCACTGTACATAATATTCTTTTTAATTTATAGAACCTTATTACAGAAATAAAAAAGATCAGGTCAGAACATTTTCTGTTAAATTAAACACCTGGAATTAGCTATAAAAGACTTAGACTGTAGAAAGTCCTCAGGCTTAATCTGGGAAACCAGGAATAAAAGAGCAATTGGGGAACAAGAGTCAGGTGTGTTGCTCCCTGCAAGCAAGAAAGGCACAGCATTTCCCATCTGTGATGGGCCACCAGTCCTTCATGCCACAATCTACAATAAGTCTCAAGAAAAATGACCCTTCTGTGTGTGTGTGTCCACTGTGCCCACAAAGGTTTGATGGGAACAGCAGCAGTCATGGACAACTACCCATGTCCACCAACAATGCAGTTACTAAAGTAGCATCAGATCCAGTCCAATTTGGGAAAACACCAGGGTAAAATAAAAGCAACCAAGACTGTCAGGCTGTATCTTGAAAACCACAGCTAAACAGAAAAAATGAAACCCATTTTAGGGGTACAGAAATACTTTTTCAGGTTTTAGAGAAAAATATCCCCAAGTGAATATTTGCTCGTGTTATATTTCCATTTCATTAAAGACTTAGAAACTACATCAAATTAGGTAATCTGGGTGCAGTATTCATCTTGAATTGTATCTAGTAACTAGTTACCCAGTCATAGCCCTCAAATTTTATTGCCTTGCCATAGCTCTAAGTTCTTACATTTATTGTAAAATTGCGTAACTTTCACATTATTCTTTCTCAGTGTTAAACTGCTGAGTCCAACTGGGAAAAAAATCAGATCATTAAAAAAATCCTCTTTATCCAAAACCATGTGAACAAAGCTAAAAATGTCACTCTACGTGCTGTGTTTTCAGTTCAGATTATTATATCAATTTATTCAAAATCACTCACCACGAGCTGCTCCTGGACTTAAATTTCTCCACCCTTTACTAACACACAAACTGCCCAGGACAACAGGTACTAGGGAAGATTCTTGTTACACAGAGAACTATTCCCCTTTGCACATCAAATTCATAAATAAATGTACAGGCTGTGTCAAAATTTCCTTTGAAGACCAAAGCTGTGACAGCTAACATGCTCTATTAAATAATGAAGCAGGAATGGCTGCAGCATTCACCCTGTACTCAGGCCATTAGCCCCTGCTGGAGCTGGGGAAACCGGCCACGAGTGCTGCTGCCCCAAAGCCACGGTTTGGGGAGTGTGAAATTTCATGCCACAATAATAAAAAAATATGTAGAACCTGGAACAAATTCGACATCAGCACAAAATCTACTGAAGTATAAGACTGGCCTTAAATATTTCAGCTATTCCAGCACTGTGGACTCCTACCCCAACTGTGCCAAAGAAAAGCACAGAGGAGAACTTACAGTAGTGCTCTGCAGGATAGAGTTACACCCAGAAGGAATGTGGGCTGCCATCCTGGATAAGGAATCCAGGTGCTCTAATACAGCAGGAGCACCCATAGTACAGCCTGAATAGCACAGAAAGGGTTCTCTGAACTCTCTGCAACATGGTGCAATACAGTGGTTTGCCCTTAGATCTCTGAACCTGGAATCGTTCAGTCAAGAGATCTCTTTCTCCTCCATTTTACTGTGATGTAATGTAAAACTACTTTTTATTTTTGTTTATTTTTACAAGCTAAAACACTCATATTTTCAGTCTTCTGCACTTCTGCTGGGTCTCCTAAAGCTGTCTTTTTTGTCTGCAACCAACTTCTGATAATTTGTTCTGGGTGGTCTTCAGGATACGAAGGAACCCAGTACACTGCACCTGTCCTTTTTCAACACATGTAATGATTTATGTCCATCTTCAGTATTGTTCAAGATACAGTGGTCCAAAAAGTAAAAACTGTGTTTGAGAACTTCTGTTCCGTTTTTGCTTGCAATTTAAAACTTTGATTGCTATTTATTCTGACTCTTAAAATTTTGGGTACTTTAGAAATTTCATGCAACAGTCCTTGCAAAATCTGGTTTGAGAGACAGTACTTTGAAGATAAAACCCACCCAGACATTTTTTAACCAACTAGAATTGTCTAGTAGTGAATTTCTGCTGCTACAGAAAGAAGCAACAAATGCCTGAAGCAGAATTTCACATGTTTGGATTGTTTACTAGAGAGATTTAATTGACACACCAGCAGGTTATTTTGCTGATCTCTCTGCCTGTACTCTGGTTCTGCTCACAGATGAATCAATGATGTTGAAATCTTGTTACCTGCCTCTGTGGCTTCAAAACATCTGACTGTGCAAATTACTGTTTTTATCCTTTTTCATTTGGTAGGCTAGCTGTGTTATGCCCAAAAATGTCATAAGGCGATATTATCTCCTCTTTTAGCAATTCAGTACACCTTATAATTAAGAAATATTAATATTCCTGTATCTGTCAAGCCACTAACCTCACACAACACAAATGAAATTACATCTCCCCAGAACCCTGCTAAAATAAAGCAGGATCAAGATTAAAATCCCTAGCAGCTGGATCTTAAGGCTTCTTTTTATGGTGGTCACTCTTCACTTTGGGGGCAAACTGCCATGAGGAACGTTACCTGTAAGAGTAAGCAAACTGCCTGAATGACTGGGAAAATGCCAGGGGTTTTTTTGGGCTAGTGCCTGAATTTGCTCCATCTCTGGAGGTACCCAGAGGTGTGTGGCAGCAGCAGGTCAGGGGTGGAGACATTGCCTGCCCTGGATAACACATGCCCTCTCCTGGCAAATCCAAGCAACATTCTGTCTCCTTCCAAACCTCCTGTGGGATAAAATACTTTTCAGGGCTCAAAATGGTGCAAGTCTGTTTGAATCCAACTATGAATTCTGATAAATACCCAGAACCAGTACCTTTGGCTTGAGTCAGGATGTAATGCATTGGCAGAATAACCTGTGTTGGGACTAACCAGAAAGGAGTCTTTGAGGTTTCTAAGATTTCTTTGAAGATTAAAGCAAAGACTTTAGCAGAGATACAAGCAAAGATTTCTAAAGAACTCTAAAACTGAAAGGGCAAAGGAAATGGTAAAATATGAAACACGCCTTTCAAGTGTAGCAAGAAAAATTATTTATTTCTCTACTGGTTTAACTGCTTTGCAGTATTTTAAGATTATACTTTCTTTCTTCAGGTGCAGGAACTCTAAAGACACGACATCTACCTACCACAGTTCCTCAACAGATCTTACACAACCCCAGACATACTGCAGTCCCTCCTCTTCCCTTCCCCTGCATCCCTTCTGCACTGTCCCAAGGACACTGCCCATGTTTGCACATTTCCCCATATGGAATTACAGCAAGTAAACACAAATGGGAAATGAATCCTCTCCTGCAGAGGGACGTGTTGCTCTGAGAGCAGCAGACAAGAAATGGCTCCTGGCAGACACTGGAGTGCCACTGGCAAAACCAGGAATGCTTCTCTAGGAGCATCTCAAGTGTTGCTGCTTTTTCCAACCAGCACAATTCTTGTTCTCTGTCTGGTCTTTCCTGCCTTTACTTTCCACAGGGAACCAAAACTGACTCAGTAACCTTTCAGTTGAAGATTTCTTGTTGCAGATTATTCTTTGGTTCTGTACCACCCATCCATTTACCCAAATCATTAGGGGAATTACCATCCTTTCCCCAGCTTATTTTCCCCAAGGAAAAATGAAAATGACAGAATGTTTCTTGCCTTATCTGTTCCCCATTGGTGCAGAGCTCAATGGCTAAAATGCTCATCAGAGCCAAAAGCCTGGGTATGACTGAACTTTAAAAAAGCTGAACACCAACTGGTTTGATTTATAGACCCATGAGACCAAGTCAATCACAAAGGAGTAAAGTAAAATTTGCCATTCAGAGCCGTCTTTAAAATGTGCCACCTAGCCTGAAAAATATAAAAAATTAGTATTAAGGACTTTTGCTTCTGCTGGGCAAAATGGCTTCAAATTCCACCTTCATAGTTGTCATGTATCCAGAACATCCCTCAATCCATCCAGGCAAGGCAAAATCAATGAAATTTTCCCCCCTACACCACTCCACTGAGTTCTGTGGACTTGGACAAGCACTGAATATAGAACATCTCAAGCTGTACCAGCCTGATGGTATCTCTGTAACTGGACTGAGTCTCTCTGGCATCTGTTTGGGAGGCACAGCATAAGGCAAGTTCATCAGTTCAAAACCCATAAAGAGATGGTGCAGATGCACTTCAGAGCAGATATTGCAGACTTTATTTTCCATTTGAGAACTTTGCATCTTCTAGGTAATGCACATACATAAATACCGAACATTAGCATAACAGCTTAAGAGATGCAATCTGGGATATTTTAAGCTCCATAAGAGTTTGCAGTTTTATGACAGCATTAAAATGCTCTTTGACTCAGCTGCAGGTTAACACACAGTGCCCCATTTTCATTTCTGTGATAGCTGGATGTTAAGTCCATGTGGCACGTGCAGCAGAAGGGAAGCAGCCAAGGATGAGTAACCACTGGCAGGCACCACACAGGGCTGCACGCCTGGCAAGGCTCCCATCAGCAGAGTCACCCGGGAAGTGTCGGCTGTCAGCCCTGCCACAGGTACCCAGCTCTCAGCCACCCACACAAGGCCCTACATCACAAACAACTAATTCACCTCCACAACTAAACTCTCTCGAAATTCCTGTCATTCAAGATTGTAATTATATTTCTGTGGCTTAGGCTGTGGTGACTGGGAATGAAGCAAGCAGGAAGTGAAGTCTAATTGTGAAAAGTTAAACTCCCTTTTACACCGAGATCATTTTGTTATGAATAAGGGACGTAGAAAAGAAGGACAGCTATTGATGAGCCAGTGACAGAATAAAAACTTCACCAGTTGCTGAAGTTATTTAGTCTGTCAGTACTGAAAGATTTGAAAGCTTCTAATTTAGCTCTTCACAAAAGAAGCTTCCTGTGGTTAACAACTTCACAATGAATTTTCAGCATTCAACTTCAAATCAGAATCAGTACTGTAGCTTAATACTTCTCTCTTAGGTACTAAGTCAAACACAAAGCTCAAATTCTGAGCAGAAAGCACTACCAGCTATTTACAGTTTAGGCAATTTCTCTGTATAGATAATAAATTGATCTACATATCTCAAGCCAGCAACTGAAGTCTGCTTACAGAAATATCTTAAATATTAGTTTACATACTCAGTGGAGTTCTGCTGCAAACAGCACCTTCATCAATCTAAATAAAGTATCCAGTTCACATGTATTATTTTAGGTGCCTTTTGCTTCTGTTTTAGTAGGTGTAATGAGAACAGTGGTCACAATGATATTTAAACGGCAAGAAGTACAGCTTGGTTTCTGCAGTGACACTGAATGCAATCAATCTGCTAACACCTGACACCCGGTAAGCTCACAGTATCCATAAAAAGTATTACTATGTGTATGTGTTAGAAACATCCATATTCTTGGCTCCTTTTTCTCCTGTAAAGCAGGAGAGTGGAATTGCTCTCCTGAGACTCATAAACAGATTTTGATTTCATCTAGGAAAACTTTCATCTTTCTCTTTGCAACAAAAAAAGTTTTCCCACCTCAACTTCTTTGCAGTTTCAATAAACCAGTATGATGCATGGCTTTGTGGATAGTGCAGCAAGTTCACATCACCAGACACAAAATATCCCAACCTCACAATAAGTAAGATTTTGTGAGAGCTGTTTACAGCTTGTAAGACAGAAGAAATTAAGATACATTTATATTAAACATGTGTAGCCTTCCCTTCTTTCTTTTGGGTTCCATAAACGACACTTTATTTCCCTCCATATATCCTACCCTTATGTATAATAGCAGTTTCATAAGCCCTGACTCAAAGAGAATAACTTCTGCTGGCCAAAGAAATCAGCCTTGCCTATGGTCTGGGAGATTTGCCAAGGAAAACCAAGCTCCATGGTAAAGGTCATTAGGAATGAGAGAGATTCTTTACGCTGTGCTGAGTACAGAGACTAATCCACTCCTTTTGGTAGGAAGTGTGCAGGTAGGGGATGTGCAAACAGTAGTTCCAGACTCTTCCACTCCTGCTTTTCAAAGTATAATCAGGGAGCCATCTATTTTGACCTGCTTTCCTTTTGGTTTTGATGTCATGTGCTACAAACCCCAGCATTATGCTTACTAGGACAAATCTATTGTCCTGTGCTAGAAATCCTCTCTAATAGTGTGGGGGATGCTGGCAGTAAGGGCAGTAAGTCAGTTGGCTGCTGTTATCATCAATCAAGCATGAAGGCTCTGCTATTCTGCAGCCCGAATTCTTTATCTAACTGATTAGTCATACAGGCCAACTGTATTACAGTATTGCTTCCCAACTCCCATCACAGAACTCCTCCATTTGGAGTATTAAAAACCCAGCTGATGAGGCCAGTGTTGCATGACAGAGGAAAGGGAGGAAGCACGGCAGCAAAGGACAGAGGAAGAGATACAATCCCCTTATCCCTACAGATCTTCATGCCAAAAGGAAGTGAGTGAAAGCTTGAAAATCAATTCAAAAGTAAATAAAGCACAAGAGGCCAGCAAGGCAAGCACCAGAAAGCTATTTTAAGCTTAAGAGAGAATTAAACGTACAAAGAAATTAAGCACAGCAAGGAAACAATCATACTGCAGAATTAGCATTTCTTTTCCTGTTTTTTAAACAACTAAGAGAGGCATTTCAGAAGAGTATCAGTAACATAATTAAGTTGTATTTGCTTTTTGCTGTGCTCAAGGAGGTTTTCTATTTCAACAGCCCTCATAAGAGAAAGAAACGGACCCCTTAAAAAACATTCCCTTATTATTTTCTCTCTCACATTTTGTACTGTTCTCCATAGAGACCTTATGCCAAAGGTGGCCTCTTTTGACTTCGTAGGAAAGTAACTACTCAGCTATTTCTCCCATCCAAGAAAAAGAAAAACACCTTGCTCAAGAATCCCCTTTCAGGACTGCAATCTATTTCACTTTTCTCAAACACCCCTACAGATGCCCACATGCCTGCTTGCCAGGAAAGCATTAATTCAGGGATTTGACATGTGACTATCATATTTTAGCCCCAAATCACTCTTCTTTCTGCTTCTTTGACCTACACAAACCTACTTTATATGCTCATGCAGTATCTCTTGCATTTTTCTTTTTCTGCTGGAAGTCACACTTGGTTACAAAAACCTTTGCACGTAGCTAATTCCAGTTGTATCACAGCCAACAACTTAATCTAAAAGGATAAGCATTTACCATTATGATCTCCACACTGTACAGCAGACAGGCACTAAAATAAGATGCTTTACCCATAAATGTCTACCTTTGGATGAATGTCTTTCATCTTACAGTTTTGCCAAGCAAATTTTTTTTGATTTAGAAAATTATGTTAAAGGCTGAGTTATCAATGCAGAGATGTCATTATGTTTCCCCCTTCTTCCAGCACCCAGCATCACTCTCCTGTTTTAGAGTTTCATATACTCTGAAGTCCATGTCACTGGTCCATGAACAGCTGTACCCTAAGTGACTCTCACACAGAATTTGTCTCCAGTGCAGCATAGAGATAGGCAAATATTATACACTACACGAAGTGTCTCTTCTGCTGTTTTAAATATTCCATTCTCACCATACCTGCTGGTTTCAATATTCAGGAGTTAAAGCACTGCTGAGCAGGCACCCAGTGGGATTTCAGAGCAGAACGTAAAGAGGAATTACTTGGAAAAAAATAATCCAGCAATGATGGAGTCCTGCAGTTTGAAAATGCTCCAGTTGCAAAGCCCTCTCCCACCAAAGGCTGGGGATATGAGAGAAACAAGAAAAAACACGGATGTGCCTGCCCTGCCATGCTCATCAGATAAACCTACAAAATACACCTTCACAGAGCTGCCTGCACTATGTGCCAGATAAATAAAAACTAATCCGAGTACAATCACAACGCAAGACAAATAAAACAAGCAGGTTGTGTACGTGGATATTCTCTAGCAGATTGCTCAGCTGTCCTCTATCAGACATTGATACATATAAAAACAACTGCAGAACAGAAAGAGGAATATTTTGTATTTTATATTTTTATAACAGAAGCTGACTTTTTCAAATTTAGTATGCATCCACAGAGACTTAACCACAGCTAGAGTCTTCTCTAGTGAGTTTCTTGGGAAAGGACTGATTTAATTCTCCTCATTTGTACTGTGCCAAGCACAGTATGGTCTTAGTCCCAATTGGGGCCTGCAGGCACTGTCACAACAGAGTCACCAAACAAGCAGGGTGATGTGTTTAATGCAAAATTCCTCGGTTTCAGTAGGCAGCTTGAAAGATGTGAGGATAAAGCACCACACCAGTGGTAAACATGCCTTGATTGTACTTTTAAAATAAAGCTGCTTACTCCTGGTTTTTATTGCTTACTCCTCGATTCTCTCTCTTGCTTCTGTTACTACCTCCACCTAGGGAGATAGTTTACATTTATTATTTGTTCCAAGAGATGCTTAGCTTTCCCTAAGAACAGCATTAAAGGAGAACTATATACAGCAGTGAAACAAAGGGTTAAAATTATGCCTTTTTTTTTTTTGCCACCACTGCCGAATAAAAAGACTAAAACATTTATTTTTCAGCCACTAATAACAGGATAACTGTCAGACGTAACTCAGAAAAGTTCTACTAGAGCTCTCTGCAGCCTAAATGTTAAATTTATTCATATTTGATTCCACCCTCAGAAATCCAGTTCTCTTCTTTCATTGTTTATATTAGATATAGTGAGTCATGGAAATAAAGTGACATGAAACCACATTTACGCTAAAGAAATCATCCCACATCTTTTCAGATTCTCTTTTCTGCTATTTCCGTACCATGCCTCCTATTGAGTCTGCGAGATTGATTACCCAAGCAAGGGCTAAGCATTTATTCTTGACTCCAGTTATTTAGCTGCTCACATTCTCATCTTAGCAGGCCAATTTAGAGAAAACAGATGCATTATCCATCAGTTCCAGAATCTGAATGAGCATATACAGGACTGTCTATCTGACCTGTGCCTTACAAACAACAGAGTGACAGTAATGCTAAGCAAAGATAATGATCTGAAAGTATCATTAGCTGCCTTTGCTGTGTGTGTGTGAGCTGTGGTACTCCACAAGAGACGGCTCTCCCTGCACGGAACAGGGAAAGGGCAATCAAATGCCTGACTTAAGCACCTCTGACACTATCAGTGCAGGGCAGCACATCTTCCTAAAACTGAACTTGTGTATTTAAGGTTTTAGGATGGCCACAGACTATCAGAAAGAACATATCCTGTAAGAGTGGACACACTCTATGCCCTCAGCCTGGTCAATTTGCAATGGGAAAAACCCCAACTTACCCTACAGGAACGATCCTTGAACTGTTACATTTCAAGGCTGAACGTATTTAAGCCAGAATTTTGTATCAGCCACAGAGAATGTGAGGGCTCAGTATGTGAAGATGGGGTTTTTTCTCACTGTTTAGCTCCAGCTAAAAGGGTTACAGTTTATGGTTCATGACTGACTGAAACCTGACAAAGATTCAAACCACTCACATATGCCCAGTCTTACAAGGATGTCATAAAAGGTTTCAAGACATTGCTTTGAAGAAGGGTTGGGACCTCATGACCTCCAAAAGTCACTTCCAACATATATTATTCAGAGATTTTAAGACAAAACACACTCTGGTCTCTAAAGCCTTCAAAAAGGACCCACACCTTGAGGCTTTATTCCTCTGAATTTTCAGGAGGTCAAATGCTGACAGAAATTGGGCATTACCAATTCCTTTGAAGTCAGTGGAAATTACAGCCCCTCACCCCTTCGGTAGGTTTTGGTTTAGAGATTTTAGTGTGACTACTATCGTGAAGTCAGGGTTTGGTGTAAAAACTCTGGTGTAACTTCTTTGACTCTCTCCCTCCCATCCCAGCACACGTTCACACAGTCTCCATCCCCTATCAGGCACGTTTCTTCACCCTACTGATCTGATTGCAAACACTTCCTTTTACAACTACCCAGTGGAATGAGAGCACAGGAACAGGAGAGGCACTTTTAAAGGCTGACTCCCTTCTCTAAACCACCTACAAAGCCAAGTTACTCATCATGAGATAATCCCAAAGCTATATATCTTCATGGAAAGGAGCTGGTACTCTCTACCAATTACAGCTTTATCAGGAGGCTGGAACATTTTTATTCAGAACTAGCGCAATACTCATCTCTTTAAATGCAGCAGACAGAAAGAGCTCCCCCTGCTCTCCAATATACAGCATGTGCTGTTGTGAAGCTTTACTTTAAGGCCAGATATGTAAAGGCAAAATGAGACTAATAAGCACTTTCAGCATTGTTAATACCATGTCCAGGCAGCATGAAGTCCAAGCTTATCATTCCAAATTAACCTACCTTTCTGCAAGACTGACAGTGAACGCAGTACATCACACTGGGAGAGTCCTTCCTGTACTTTTAACTGGCAGGCCAACATATAATTAAATGAAATCTGTTTACAAGTCTCAAAGTATTTTCAAAATACTGTTGCAATTACAGTGCTCAAATAACACATTCTAGTTTCATTTCCCTGCAACCCTTTCATCACATTTCTGTATGGAAATTCCACCCAGAATGAATCCTGCTCCACAGCACAATCCCCTCATGGCTACTGCTGCCTGTAGCAACAAGGGATGGAGATCAAGACCAACAGAGAGATGTGGGAGATGACTACTCAAAATAATTCCAGCATTAAGAGGCAACAAAGGATCTTCTCTCTCTCTCTTTCTGGACTCAATAGAACCTGCATCACTGAGACAAAGAATATGTTGCCAACTTCTCAGACAAACTGCATCAAAGATGCTGCTGCTGTGGAAAGTCCACAGGCTCTCACTTAGGGGTTGTTGATTTGCTCAAGAGAGCAATTTAAGTGGAAGTGTGAGCAGGCTTGCATTTTAGGAGAAGCTGAGAATTCTTAAAAGGTTCCCTCTTATTTCTTTGAAAACCTTTGTTCTTTATCTGTTACAGAACACCTAAAAGAACAACTTTATTCATTACTTATAATTGTTCTGTTGTGACAGAAGAAATAAAATTTGAAAATAAATCAAAACCTTCCATTTTGCTGCTGCTTCTGTCAGTATTCCAGGCTAAACAGAAAAACCATGTAGCTTCATGCAGCTGAATGCTTCAAAATACGGTACTTACAACTGTCCTGAAAGAATGAACAGTAAGTAAGCCATAAACAGTAATAAAGCTTTGTGTATGCACCAGACCCCAAATGTAATTTGCTCCTGAGTGTCCTACAAAATCAAACTCTTCTGACCATCCTGTGAAATGGCAACGTGCACAGAATCCCAGAATCTGCTGACTTGGAAGGGACCCAACAAGATCAGCAGGTTTGATTTACTGATTTAATAATAATGCAACCAATGGACAAACACAATGTTTCTGTTTGTGTTGTTTCCAGGAAAGGCAACACAGGAAGTAATTGCCAATGATCTCATTAGTCATGTTTAGCTACAGTCTTCCAGATATAGCTCTAAATAATCTTCAGGGAGAGTAAATAACCATTTTCCTTGATCATTATGTATCAGTGAGGGAAAATCCTATAAATCCCAAGCAAGTTCTAGAACAGGTTTTCAAAACCCTTTTTTTGCATCAATAAAGATAATGCCAAAAAACCTTCAAACCTAAAACCAGTGAAACAACACAATATGGATCTGGGAAAAATGTCAAGTGCTTTCTTTGTATTTTCACTGCATAATTAACGCTATGCAGAACTTCCTCTGCAGCTGGGATACACTGTGACATCTCTGAAGAGATAATAATGGGAACTGAGGTTTTATTAAGTCTGTTTAAGAAATATTGTAATGCAACAAGAAAATTTAAAGGTTAAAAGATGAACTTTACTCTTAACTGTGATGTAAAATGAAGATATTTGCTCTTGCTGTGGATTTCACCTTCTAGTGCATGAAAGGTGAAGGCTGAAAGTGTATTACTCTTGTTTTGATTTTGCTGTAGGTCTTGATGCCACGGATGTACCTACTCATAGGTATAAATAACACTAGGTTACTGAGCTCCTGTATAAATCCATTTCTCCCTCCATGGGATGGATGGGAACTGTTCTAACAGCACCTCATTGCACAATGTCCCCTGAGCACTTCACTAGTTCATATCCTTCCGTCAGCCCTGGAGTGACTTCAGGTTTTCAGGAACACTTCAATCCTCCCAAACACAATCACTTCCATTTCCACTTGCCTATTTCAGCCCTACACAAACAGAGGGATTTATAGTCTGTGACCTCCTGACCAGTAGATAAAGCAACATGGTCCATGAAGAGGGTTTTGTTATACCACAATACAGGTATAATTTCCAGCATTAACAGTGTTAGTTACTCCACAACACTTGTGCTTGAGTGTACATTAACTACAGAATTTTCTTGTCTGATTTGGTTTTTTCCAGTTTTATCAATTTCTATTAAAACTGGAGTTTTTTTGGACATTCATAAAGTTGTGATGTTGTAGGACAAGTGGAACAGCAGTACATCAAATGCAGGTGAAATTCCTTTTTAAATTACCCCAGAGGAAACTGAGTAAGCCCAACAGAGATCCCATGAGGTCTGAATGATCAGTAGACTCAGTCAAAATCAGTTCCACAATCTGTGGGAGAGAGCAATTCATCAGGAAAATGTGTGGCATTTCTAAGCCAAGGCATTCTTCTGAGAGCCCTTTCAACCATTTGCCTCTAAGACTGTAGAATCATTAAACTCATGAGGACTGAAAGTAAGGACACCTACAGAGTGTGCACATGACAACAGGAGAAAGTAGCCAATCAGCACACTGGTGCAGTGATCTAAATTACAGTTAAGTCTGCAGAGGCTGTAAAGGATGCTCCATCATGGCCCTGATGACTTATGGGGATAGGAAGAAGGCAGCCTGGTAAAACTCCTGAGAGGAAGGAGCTGGGATGCACTGAGACAATACAAAACCACAAGAGAAATGGCACCCACGCCTTGCTTCAAAAGCCTGCTTCTCAGCAGAAGAGACTGCCTTTGCCCTTCTTTTTCCTCTCCTCAGCACTTCTGAATGTCCTACAGCTTTGTAATCCCTTGGGAGCCCTGGGTTACAAAGCTCCCTCTACCAGCCCTAAGGCAGATGGTATTCCCTTCACACACTCATCAAAACCATGTCAGCAGGGAGAGGCTTCTGAGGGACAAGCAGCGCTTTCCAGCTTTTCTTGGAGCTAGCAACCGACTGTGCTGCAAGAATATACTCTTTTCATTAAGAGAAAAACTCTGGTACTGATCTGACCAGGTTTTGATTTGTTCCTCGGTGTATCATTATTGCTGGACATAGGCAACTATTTCAAACAGGCATAAAAACAATTATGTGTTTGCTATGCAAGTCCCAGAAACATCTATTGCTACCATTTTTTTTTCGCATGTCAGCTTCTGCTGTAAAAAGGCCCTGAGTTAGAAGGGAAAAAAAAAGAGAAAAAAAATCAATAAGAGTCACTGAAAGTGTGCTACAGCCACACGAGGTACCAGATTTCACTGGTGTCACACCAATCAAACAACAAACCACCACCTATTAAATCCAATCTGTAGTCAACACAATGGTCACTGTTCAGCTTCCACTTAATCCTATGAAATCAATCATTTTCATGTGTGAGCTTCAAGTATTTGACCCAGAACACAGTGGAGGTGTCTGCACACACAGGTAGAGCTCTGCAATTAGTAGCAATGAATCACCAGGTATTTGAAAAAAGAGAACTATGGCCAAAAGTGGAAAATAAAGACCACAGATTTGTTGGGGCTATTTTATTCTTGCTAAACCCACTCCATTTTTCAGTAGATCTGCTTCAATTTCTCTCAAGTACTAGATCTTCAATCCAAAACTCTCCAGGGATGATCCTTCAAAGTATGAAACACTGCCCAGTCACTACTTGCAACCAACCTATTCATGCAAACACTAAGACACGCAATTGCCAGATGCAAAAACATCTCTCATGCATCACATTCTAACACTGAGGCACCAGAACAACATGAAGAATTACAATTGCATTTCTGGGGTACAATCAGTGACAATTCCAATATATTATGCCCGCAAATCCGATCCTGCAGTTGTGAGGGGCAAGGTAGACAACTGATGTATGTGTAGGAGTGAAGGAGTCAACGACAGGTTGATGAGAGTGATAAAAAAAGCAGAGACTTGTGTTTCCACTTCCAGTAAGACATTGGCAGGAAATTCTTATCAAAAGCTTTGAACTTTCCTATTTCAATTTTTTTCTTCTCTTAAAACCCAGGCTTTAATCACTGAGATACTAATTCAGAGCAGTTATAACCACAGAGAGAGGGTAAGGATCCCTTGCATTCTCCCTGCACCCATATCAGTGTTTTCTGGAGGGCAGATTCTGCCTGTCCTCAAGCCATCTGGAAGCCACACAACCACAACTATGCAAGGCTCTGTGCCACACTAAACTTGCCTGCAAACATTCCAGCCAGGAAGCAGTGCCACCCAGCTGGCTTTGCCATGAACCACTGCACGGTGCTGGAGAAAGCGCTGCACTTCTAATGTTACACATTATCACCATGCACAAAACAAGCTAAAAATAAAAGCCATGTTAATTTTGACTCCCATGCTTGTTTCAGTAGAACATCAGTATCTGACTAATTTCAAGCTCTACTGGAAATGCAGGAAAATCACAAGCTGTTCTGACAAGCAGAACAAAGCAGAGGCTTGGCCCTCCAGAGTGGTTCTGAATATGCATGTTCCAAGGGACTCTGCACAGATGTAAGGGGTTAACACATGGAAAACCCTTCTCAAAATTTATGTCCAAAATGTCATGGAGGAAAAGTTTGAAATTTAAAACATAATGGAAAGTAAGATAACTTCAGTGAATGATAGTGTTCTTAAACTTAGAAGATTATTTTCATTCCAGAGGATCCAAATATGAACAACTTGTGATCTGTAAAAAGCAAGAATGTAGATACTGTCTTTTTAAGTGATTGCAGCAAAGTTAATACTTCAGGCAGCATTACCTGATCCGGAGATGAAGCAAAGATACAGGTTTCCACTACTGATACCAGCACCGGTCTATGCAAAACTGTCACTGATAGATCAGGAAGACAAGTGAATAAGAGATTTTTCCACTCCTGAAGAAGACTCAGGGTTACTGGCAGAGAAGCTCTGTGAGGATTATTTGCAGAATTCATGTTTGTCTCTTATTTCAACACTGTAACTTTTAAATCAACCTGGGGCTTTTTATGCACTTCTGCATAAAACAGGGAGAGGAAGAGAACGACACTGGAAAGGTAAGTGTGCATTTTCTAATTGAGAATTGGCTGTTGCTGTTAGTACAGCAACAGAGGTGCATCAACACCTCTGTCCATTTATCTACTTTCTAACTACAGTATTCAACCACTTAAAGAGCAGGTAAGCACAATATATTTGGTGCTACTCATTTTACTTCAAATGAGTATATGACCAAATGAAATAATTCTTATGTCTCTATATGAGTAAGAGCTACAAATTTACCCTGCACTAGAAAAGTAACTCCTCATTCTGTGAAATAGTTTCTTCTAAATGCAAGTGAGGGATAAGGTAATAATCAGCAATTCATATGAAATGTAAGCTTACAGCCAGTGAACCCACAGCAGACTTTGAAACAGAAGATATATCAAGCCTAATGTCACAAACAAATCCCAGCATAGATAATTATATAGCAAAACTGTCATACACTCTAAGCCAGTCAACCCCCAATGACTGCCAGTGGGCACTGAACTTTAATCTTCAGCATCAAAGCACCAGCACTGGTTCAGCTGAGTTAAATGAGTAATTCTTTTAGTGGGAACAAGCAGCAGTCTCTTCTTTGATAGTCAGATCAGCCAACTGAGAAATCACACAACAGGCTTCACCAGCTTGTTACACCTCCAGTAGTTCCAGCTGGAAGGAGCATCCTTGTTTCCTGCCCTAAGCTCCAGAGCAGTCCTGCTGTTAAACAGCTCCTGTGTTCCCCCAAAGCTGCTTGCACTTCAGCTGTACATCAACCACTGCTCTGCATACTTTATATGTTACGGGGACTTTTTTAAAAAAAGGATAAAAGTAAAATAATTCAGGAATTGATTCAGTACCTCCTGTCAATTCCTGACAATAAAATATTGATTTGCCTAATTAACCCTTACTATGAAATTACTAAGTTCCTGCAATGCTAGTAATGTAATGTACCAGCAGCACTCTGGTAAATTCTACACCACCTATTGGTTAGAAAGCAAAGTAAGGTTTTAAACATATCTGCATTTTATATGCATTTTACATTTTATATGGTGATTAAACTTTAATCACAATTATTTTTTACAGTCGTCATTAAAGGTTGGATTTTTATAAACCAAGAATTCTCACATCATAGGTCTCAGTAAATTACAGAATAAGCACCTTAAGTGATTATGCATGCATGCAAATGTCCATACTATTTTTAAAGGTATTGGTGCAATTCATTAGACTAGTATAATTTGAATTCATTTAAAATTTAGTGGTTAAAGTACTTTAGATTTTGAGATGGGAATTTGTCTGTGTAACTGAATATTTTAAATTAATGTATGCACACATTTAGACATAAGGCAGACACAACATATTTCTCATGTTCATAAGCAGTCCAGTGAGACAATCTTACACAACAGCATATTTTACTAAATGATCAGACAATCAGGTATTTATCCCAGATGACTGGGAACACCTTGGCCTTGCCTAAATAAAGACTGTCTAAATAAGGAAGTCTGGAGCAAGGGATCTTCCTGAAATAGGAATTTTTCTTCACAACAGTGAGTGGACTGATTGTGCTAAAAATGTAACACCAGTTTAATTACTATGAACCTGTCTTTAAGTCCATCTTTGAAGAAGTCTGTACTATCAACCTCCAGTATACAATACAATTTCTTCCTGTCTCAGAATACCTAGTGTAATCCAACAGGATCACAACAGCTGCATATACAGCATTCTCTAAAAGTTAGGAATTCCAAAATAAATTATTCAGTAACAGAATTAGCTACTGCAGCCTAAATAGGACACTAATTTTAATTGAATAAAATCTGTGTAAAGAATAAATTTACACTGTCCCGAGTGGCTTGGAACGGCTCCATCCCAGGCACTCAGCTTCAGCAAGTGGCCACTAAATCCACCCCTACTACCAGAGAATTTGTCAGACATTCTCAATACAGGATTCATAAAGCATCTAAAAATATAAATACACAGGTTCTGGAATTGACTAAAATGCCCAATACAAGGGTGCTCCTGTTCTGTATGGTACTCAAGGTACTCAAAAAGCACTGGAGTCCTATCCAACATCAGCAGCTTGAAAAATTTCACTGAACTTTTCAATCCCTAAACATCCAGCTCATATTTTATATCCTGGCTTTCCAGGGATGGTGCTGCTTTACAGGGTATTTTCCCTTCTCATCTGACTGCTGCCTGACAAGAAGCCATTAACAGCTAATATACACCACTATGGCATCCCTGCAATAGATTTGCACTAAATCTTTTGCTTCTGCAGATGAACTTCACCAACTGCCACACTCCAGGATGGCTGAAAAACCACACAAAGCCTCAACAACCCTAAGGATCATGCAGGACTTGGACCTCTGGCGGACTTTGGTTGAAAAAAAGAAAATACCCACACCCACCCATGACAAAACCAGTACTGTATTTTTAGTAGTTGCCTGGTATAGGTACAGCCAGTGTAACAGCTGGACCAGGGCTGCACGGAACAAAGCATCACCAAGTGCTGCAGGCAGGGTCAAGAACGGGTGGCAGCCTTTACAAATTAGAGGACACGCTAGTTTTGTTCTCAACAGCTCTTTACACATGTTAAAAACCTGTACTTAATAGCTGAAATGTATTGTTAGCATTAGTTCTTTTGCTTGTGCATTTGTTTCAGATGTAGCACACCAGAAAGAAAAGATCATTTGGAAGAAAAGAGTTTCAGCAGGTGGTTGGTTCTCACAGCCATCCTGTCCAGCATCATCTCACCTTGCAGGACTGTGTAGAGACCAGAACCCACACCCAACCACAAGAGAAACAAGAGGAATCCATGAGCTTTCTGAGGCAAATGCTGGTTTGGAAAACCTGTACCTTCATTTTGCATTACATCATTGCTAAATATTACATAAATAGTACATACATGATTCTGTATACCTGCTGGAATTAAATAAAATAATTAATAAAAATCTCCAAGGGCAATCGACAGCAGAATATCATCAACCTTATACCAAACTTATTTAACAATTACATACAGAAACTGATAAAAAAACCTCGCAGAGCCACAGCTCAGTAGCTATAGCAACCTGCTTCGCTTCTCAGAAGAATCAAATAAGATAACCTGCTCTAAAATAGATGCAAAATAGCTGTCACTGCACATGTGTGGTTTCAGAGACAGAACACAACCATAAAAATTAATTTTTTTCAAATCACAATGCTCCCTGTTACAGAAATCAAAAAGCTACCCTACAGGCAGTGGGTGAGAATTGAGTTTAATTCCTTTACTCTCAGTGTTTTAAAAGCTAAATCATTTATCTCAAAGCTTAATTGTGCCTTTTAAGAAATTAGACTTCACTGGAAATCATTATCTGTCTCCCCCCTTCTTGTTACAATTCAAAGGCAGCATCTGTTAAAGAGCAAAAATGAACCATTTTCCCCTCATTACACAAAGAGCAAAAAGTCATCCCAAGTTCACATTACTTTAGAAGGTAATTTCTGTTCATCAGAACAATTTGGTATGTGTTCGTTCCTTCGCATCCAGTTTTGCAGGCTAATTTCCTTAAATATTTAGACTTAATTTGGTTTGTAACCATTAACTAGGATTACAGAAATCACATTTCTCTAAGTTAGCATTCCTTGCCAGTACCGTTAAAAATATTCCCTGGGTTCTATCTGTTCTACTGTGTGATCATATATTCCTCATAAAGCATTACAGCAAGAAAAACAAACCCCAGAGGTTCCCAGAGCCCCGCTGGGCTGCTCCCCGCTGTGGAGTGCGGCTGAAGCTGTGGCTCAGGGAGTCCCCTCCCGCAGGAGCAGGGCAGGCAGCTCATCCTGCGCTCCAGGGAAGGGCAGTTCCAGCGGTGATGTTGCTGAGAGAAGCTCCCGGGCACGGGCACATCCCGGTGATGAGCTGTGGTCACTGCTCTGCCCTGTCCCGGCGGATCCCCCGCCCGCCTGTGCCGCCGCCCCTCGCACCGCTTCCTGCAGGAGCATCCCTGGACGGCAGGGAGAGAGAACTCTGCACACCTGAGATGTTCTAGAAACATCTGGTTTTATTACAAGGGTCGTGGGTAAAAGGGCTTTGCCTTCAGCCACCAGCCTGGGCTGGAGGGAAGCCCCAAAGAGAGAGGGAGAGAGAGGGTGTGAGGTAAGGGAGGTAAAAAAGATAAGAGGGGTAAGAGAGGTAAGAGAGATAAGACTAAGAGCGGTAAGAGAGAGCGAGGACATTGTTACAATACATTATACCTCTTTTTGTGTTGAATATTTACAGTGACCAACCGGTGCAAGATACAAAACCTACAAACTTCACATGCAGCCTATGAGAACTACTATATTACCATATCATCCTATATTCTAAACTCTAAAGACTACTTTCTTATCTACCTTTTCCCTGATGCCTTGGCAGGGTGGAGAGGGGGGCTACATCCTTGGGTCCTTTTGTTTTCTGTCCTTTAACCTAACTCCATCTAATCACCATCTTCCTGCCTGCCATGATCACATCCCAAAACTGGCCTTTATTTCTATTTCACTCACAGGTTTTACATCTCCAATATTTCTTACCAGGCAATCATATCCGCAAGCCCCTCCTGTCCCATCTTTCCCAACAGCTTCCCAGCTGGCCCAGTGCAAGGCCAGGGAGGAGAACAGCGACTGGCCCAGTGCAGGGACCACCTCTGGAGTGCAGCTGATCTTTATGAACCACAGTAAAGCTCTCCTGCCTCTTCCCAAGGAGCCCTTTACCTCCCTCTGCACCTCAGCTGCCTGTACCCTCCACAGAACCCCACTCCAGCGGCTTTCTGGGAACAGTGCTGCTCCACTTTGCATTTAAACCTCCCTGTGCTACAATTAAGATTGTAGAAAGAGAAGGCACAGACATTAATTTTGCACTGCAAGGGACCAAGTCAAGGCAATTAACAATAAAGTATTAATACTGCAAGCCAGCGTTTAATTTGTGGTCTCATTCACAGCAGAAGAAGGAGTTATAAACAAGTCAACTGGAAGCAAAAATGTCAGTGGAATTCGAGCTTAACAAAAAAACCTCACAGAACAGCAAAACCAAGAGAGTTTAGAGGAACTACAATAAACAGAAGCATTCTAATTTTTAAACAAAAACTTTTAAAGTGTAAACAGTGGCTTCTTGTGATGGATTCTTCCCTTATTCTGCTTGTGTTCATAGACAAGCGGAACAGATTCTGCAGACAAAGCTTTGTCCTGATTTAGAAGTTTGATAACCTGTCTTTACATCTATCTTTGTACAAGTTTATAGACACTTCAGCATTAAGAAGAAAAAGAATTAGTATAAGTGAGCACAGGTTACATGGAATGCTCTACCTAGTCTAGAAAGCACCTGGATTCATTTTTGTTTTCAGAGGGAGCTATCTTTCCTATCTCCTAACAAGCACGTTTACCAGCATGTCACCCAGAAGTCTGAATCTGAGATTTCTGTGCCTTTAACAGAAATAATATAGCTCACTCCAAAAACTCAATTTACTGCTCTGAATGTCAAGATTATCAGTATTCAGATTAAAAAAATAATTTTAAAAACCCTCTTAATTTCTCTTCCATATGAATTTAGACTTGCTCAATCCTTGACATTCAATGTACAATCCTATAATAAGGAAATACAAAATAATTTAGTGTAGATTGCTTCATCCCTTTGGAAACAAAGTTCAAAGAACAGTCAAGCAAAAACTGGAAGTAAACAGCATTACAATAAGCCATTTCATTCCACTGATAAGAGTTTGGGCTTAGTTACCCAGCAGTTTGGATTCCAGTGTGTAGCTTTCCTCTCACTAAAGAAGCATCCATCACTACACTTCAGTGTAAGGCCTCAGAGTATTGAAGGATAATCCCCCACAGGTAGAAAAGGAGTAACGCTTCAGTTACTGTTATAATATAATCCACATACAGACTTTGCAATTTATGTGCAGAAGCTCCCACCCCATCTTGGATTTTATGAAATGCTTTCATTTGGTTCACCCAATTTAAAGAATCCCATGAATGTGTGTTGTTCACTTGGACAGCTCATTTTATCATGCCAGACAAACACTACAAGAGGGATGTGAATTCATTTATCAGCATGGAGGCAACAATGTCTAATTACTTACAACTGATGCTCTCTATGCCTGAATTTCCGTATCCCAACTATTCCTGTTGGGTCAACTGGCTGTTAAAAAGGAAAGTTTGATAAGGCAGATTGGCAACATTGTCACAGTCAAATTAGTGGTTAATGCTAACCTTAAATTAAACAAGGGCCCTTTCAAAGTCACTGTGGATTTTTAATTAAAATATTAATTTACCTGGACTCAAGGTACTCATAAAACCCCCACAGTTGGCATTACAGTTGTGAAACTAACAGAAACCTTCTGGGAGCCTGGTCTTAGCAGAGAAGCAGTTCCAACCCTTGCAAAATTCCAGCGGAAGCAAACAGATTGGGGTTTAATGCTGAGTAACTCTCTGACAGCAAGGGTCCAGAAACCCCACGGTTTATAATGGACCATTATCTTCTGAGGATGCATAATTGCTATAATCTGCTGGCATCAGCCAGTGTCTTCTTTGATAGAAATCTGCTACTCTCAAAAGAGGCCTTTTCCTGCCTGGCTGTGTTGTGCCTGGAACAGAGGAGTATCTTGAAACTCCGAAGGAGTTGTGCAGCCCCTGATTTACCCCCCAGGAATGGGGGCTGTGCGCTCTGAGCACAGACCCAGCAGCTCTGGAGCCTCCATCAGCACTGTCTGTGTGCTGTGCACACACTGCTCACGGGTGGGAAATCCAGTGGGCTCTAACAGAGCACCGGGCAGCAGCTAAGAGGGGGAAGCACGTTTGTCAGAGCAGTGGTCATATCTGGGATTTCCAGCTGTCAGGAATTCCACAAACACAGAGGCAAAACCCTCTTTAAGAATTACTTACCACAAGTAAAATTAGGTATTTGTTGAAAGAGAATAATGCTGATAACTGCAGCATTTGAGCATTTTCATGCAACAGTCAGCAAAAACTGTCTTATTTTCATAGTGAAAAAAGAAAAAAAACGTCCATTTTATTACCAAGGTTAATATACACTTTCTGCTATATGTAAAAGTAAGCCTGAGATCAAAAGATAAAGAGGTGGTATATGACTAAAAAGAGGGATTTTTATTTTTTTTTTCAGGAGCTGGAGGTGGTACATGTTATCCAAGACTTACATAAGGAGTTCCATGTGACACTGTGGCTGTTGCAGAAAAACCCTGCAACCAAATTTGGTTTGAGATATCTTCAAACATTAGCTCTGTATTTGGAACTTTTTACCTACACGTCAAATAAAACAGACTTAATTTCATCAGCATTGAGTGAGCACAGGAAGCAACTTCATTTCCCACTCAGATTCTCAACTGTAGCTTTGGCAGTTTTTGAAGTTCCCTTCTCTTTAAGAGGAAGCATTAGGATTCAGCGACCTGCACTCTGGGAAAACTGTGGGTGGGTTTCCACTTAAACACACGAATCGTTTCAAAGCATTTATAATTTTACTTTCCACTTCAGTTTTCCCAGGGGCATGAGAAAAGGGGATTTAAAGACAAAACTATGCATCCATAATGCTAAATGGTTTCAGCATCTTAGACTGCAATGATGTTTCAGCTGAAATAAAAAGATGTACAGCTATAAATTTTAAAAGTCTTTAAAGACCTTTGTGCAATCTTCAAAGATCCTTGTGTCCAAGATTTGTATGGACTTCCCTAAGTCATGATTTGGCTCTTCAGTCTTCTGTAAGCAGTTTTGCAGGGGAAAAAAAAAAAATTATTATTATTCAAGTCTCAGGAGCATCGGCGGAAAAAGGATTAATCTTGATGAAATATGGTTTTTTCCATCCCCCACTTAACGCCTCTCAATCAATGTCAACAGTACTGCAATTGATCTAATTTCATGTCAGTCACTCCAACTATTATTCAAAGGTTTTTTCATATATACTTCCTCTAGTGGAAACGTGGGCAAGCCAGTCTTTAGGATTTTTTTTAATGTCAAAAAACACATGATATCAAGCATGCACACTCATGATCAGTTTTAGCACCCCAAGACACAGATGGGAAAGAAACCACATAACATTTATTCCCGATCCCTTTCTGTTAACTTCTCGTAAGTGTTGCAACAGTTGTCTTTATGAAAGCATCGGGAATCTTCAAAACTGACAAATGGCCGTGGACTCGCACCTCAAAACCACTTTTGGAAAGCTTTACAGTTAATGAGTTTTTGACAAAATCTCAATTACATGAGTAAAAAAGTAGCATTTTTTGCAGAACCAGATATTATTGACAATGTACAAGAAGAGGCAGTCATATCTAGACACATTTGATGCGATACATTTTTACAAGTTAGGGAACTTTTAAGACCATTCTCCCTAAATATCGAGCAGAACCAACCAAGTACAAGAATAGTTATATTTTTAACATATTTTTCATATGGAGTACTTAATCTCATTGAAATCTTTACAGTTTAATGAGGAGGCTATTTTCTGCAAAACTTAATCTATTTATCAGCTAAATATGATAAGATTTATAGAAAGCTCTTGTTAGAAACTTGAGAGATAACCAGACCTTGCAATTTTAAAATAATGTATTTTAACATATTCTACAGCTAAAGACAGATTATCTTATGCTTCACGTTAAAAATAGACTTTTTTTGATATTAATCTTGCGATTGTGCCACAGCACCAATCATGCTGCTGACCTTGCCATTATTACAATAACATGTCAGTCCTTGGACTTTCTCTCTGCTGAGAGTCCAACTGTGTACACTGGTTTGTTCAAAACATGTTGCTGAGGGGAAAAAAACCCACACTTTTCCCTCCGCAAGATAATATATAAATGTAATCTGGAGCAATTTCTAAACAGCATTTCTTCTAGGGACACATTGTATAGAATTAAATTTTCAGGCAATTAACATCGGGCACTGGTTGTACCTTCAGCAATTCCTACAGTTTTTATCCTTACAACAGGCAAGGACTTGGCACAGTCTTCCCTCCCTGCTCAGTACAGCCCTTCTCTTAGACAAACAGATGCATCTTCATAATAAACCAGTTTATGCTGTTATAAGTATTTGTTTCATTATAATCAGACTATCATTTTTCTCACCAAAACGAACAGTTTAAAATATTCAAGTTTAGATCAAAAGACCAACTGCAAATACTCCAATCACTTGAGGAATATTATCTATCTTCACAGAACTTTTCGTTTCAAGCGCTATTGAAAGCATTTTAAAATTGTCTGACAAATCATTTACCCTGTTTTCATAGTCAAGAAGAAGTTTTCAAGATTCTGTCCAGAAACCACTGCTCTTGGGTAAGTGCTCATTAACAACTGAAAGTCTGAGGAATTAGTTAGTCAAGAAGATGATTCCATAGTGCAGCAGAACTAAACAGGGCTGGGTTTAATGTGAGATCTACTGCAGATTTGAAAAGCCTACATCTGCTAATCAAGTCCTCTCCTTAACAATATCAAAACACAGAAAGGATGTTTACACCATGCATATTGTGCTTTCTCATTTTAGTTCCTTAGAGAAAGGAATTCATACTTTTAAGACCCCACAGTTTCTTAAAAGAAGGGCGGCCTTTTATTTCTGGTTAATTTACTGAATATGGGCTATTAGTATGTGAAAGTAAATCCTCTTTGTAAGGACTGGCCCAATACATCTTAACAGTTGAATGTGCAAATCAGTTTCTTGATGTCAACAGCTTTGTCATGTCAATAAATACAGCACTAAGCCAGGAGCAATGACTATTAGCCATCTTTGCTGTCACTTACTTAAGTATAGCTACATAACTTGCCTAAAACCATCAGGCAAGATTTACACTCAGCAGTCAAGAACAAAAAGGCCCTAATGTATCACAGCTGTCATAAAGTAAATGAGGAGAATCCAGCATGTCTTGAACAAAAAAAACTCAAGCAAAACAAAACAAACCAAACCAAAACAGAGAAACATTCCCTTTTGAGACACAGGAATACAATCTGTAATCTTAAAAATTTTCAGTAAAGTGACCAGCAAATGCTGAGAAAGTAACTTTGAACTCTGAATTTGTGAGGTGATTTGATGAAAGCTTAATACTTTTCTCCAAAATAATATAGGTAAACACAGCTGCTGGCTCTCAGCTGTGCTCAATGGATGAACTCCAATAGAGAGCTGTCATCTCACCACTGAAATCAGGCATCCCACCTCTGGCCATACAGACCATTGTGATGTTCATGACAGGATGTGAACTATTTCCTCACCATTATGTCAACAGGTTTTAGCAGGGAAGTGTCAAAGTCTCACACTGGAATTTAGCATCTGTTGGAACAAACTTCTGTATTTTAGTCTCTTGAGGTAAATTAAGAGTTAATACTTATCCTGCAAGAAAGCCCCCAAACTGAAAAATAATCCATTTTAAATAGCCTTAATCTGTCAGCAGTAGACAAAGTCAAAATTCATTTTCATCTAAAAATGTCTCTCAGATTCTGTAAGTACCATACTATGCACATAAGCTATGGAACCTGTCATATCAAGAGCTGGCATTAATATTCATGCAATTCCTTACTTTTATGTTCCAGTGGTGTTGCCTTGAAGGCAGATGGATTAAAACACATCAGTATCTTGAATAAAGCCTTCTCCACAGGCAGAGGGTACTACCACTACTTAGTACATGGTGGTAAAGCAACGTGCTATGTCCTACAGAGAAGATAAAGGTGCTAAGCCAATGCCGTGGATCTCATAATTTATGTGTACAAAGAAAAGCTCAGCACAATGCTCACTGCTGTGATGAGTTCTTTTGAATTTGATTAAATCCTCTGGAAGAGTTAGCAGTGTGCTCACTCCAAGTGCAGAGCATTACTGTAGACACCTGGCATCATGAAATACTGAAATGGAAATACGAAAAGAATGGGGCAAACATAGTGTGCTAAGAAAAATCTGTCTTCCCAAGACATTTATAAAGGCTATAAATATATGTTTATTTCCAAAGTTGTATAATCATATTTCTAATTCTTCAATAAATGCAGGCTTAGCAGGACTTGCAAGAGGGCTGCAAATCAAGTTAAAAAAAAAAAAAAAAAGGACACTCAGTAAGAATACTTAAAATCTTTGGGCATTTGTATCTAAAAATGAAGAAAGGAGCAGGCCAGGCTGCTTCTTTTTTAGCACTTAAAACAGAAATCCAACAGTGTAATAAAGTAAATGGAACTTGAATGTTTTTAACCATTATAATGCTGTATTTCAGATGGGGGAAACTTGAAACAGACTTGCACAGAAGAGACCAATAAGCTGTAAAGCAGATCTTCCTAAGGACAGGGAAATGCCCCTCTGAAGAAAACAGAGTTTCTGGATTCTGTCTCAAATAAATCACCTTCAGATTAATGAGTGTGCCAGAAAAGATGGAGCTGCAGCAAGACACCTAAGGGACTGTTCCTGGGTACAATCAAATTTAGACTGGCTTATGAATATACAGAGCGTAAACTTCTTGTATCTACAACCCACACACATTACTGAAGAATTCCAATTATTTCATGCTTGTACAGCTCTCTCCAGGATCTGAGCTGTGAATGTCAAGGAGAAAAAACCCTATCTTTGACTGCCAGATAGATGGGTCGTGCCTTACTGATACCCTGGATGCTCCTGACAACCTGCCTGTTCTGCCTACCTGCCCCTTAACAACTATTTCCTCCAAGTCAAATGCAGCCTGGTATTTAAGTCAGCTCTCTGTTTCACAAAGATAACTGTCCATCTGTTCAGGCAGCTGAGTAACCTGACAATAATACCTGCTATGGATGCAGTTTTATTGTTATTGCACCAAAGACAGAGAAATGACAAAAGATCTTTGCTAGTGCTATTCAAACCACACATCTGAGCAATGATATTTATATTAAGAATAACAATTAGAGACTGGAGAACCAGTGCCTCACCAGTATCAGAAGAACTCAAGCATAATGTTGTTTACATTAAAAAACAAAAAGTGAAATACCTAATTTCTACTAAATGAAGTTTATTTTATTTATGATTCTTATTTTTGGTCAAAAATGACCATCAGTTCAGAAGATCTGAAATGTTAATTGGGTTTATTCAACATGCTAAAACATTGCTGGAAAGCAAAGCAGCACTGCTGCTGCAGCTGACCACCCATAAATCCGTGCAACTTGCAGCAATACCATACTGAATTTCACTACCAGATTGCTGTGTGTGTTTTCAGGTTAGAAGTGGCCACTTTACTCTCCCAGGATGAGAAGGCTCAGGGCAGTGAACAGTGTCTAACCCAGAGGAGGAGAGCTCCTTATCACAGCTGCTCCCTCCACACAAATCAAAGGGAAGCCCTGTCAGTACAAGCCCGAGACACGTCAGCACCGTGTAAGGATTTCACTCCAGTGCTGGCTATCAGCCACCAGGCCAGAATGGAAAACATGCTAAACCTTTTTATTCTAGCAATACCATTGTGGACTCTTCCTTGTGCACAAACATCCAACTAATTATAGCTATAGCACACAACAACAATGAAAGACAATTTACAGAGTTGTTTTATTTATCCTTAAATTCCTCAGTTTATTTGGAAAGGAAATTGGTATTGATATTGTCAGCTACATTTCCCAAAAATAGTATATTGCATCAAGTGCGTTCTGTACATTACACAAACAATTTAATGTAAAAATGTTCAATATACATTTAATTAATTCACTCTTCAGAAGCCAAAGGCCTCTTTCTAGAAATTAGAACTGTATAGATAAAATGCATACAGAAAGATTATGCTATTTATCGAGTTAAAGGTTTGAGTAACTTTTGAACAGCTACTATAAAAAAAGTATGTACCTTATAGCAATTTTCCACTGTGCACTAGGAATGTCAAATGCACTGGGAAAATCAGAACATCTGTCCTATAAAAATATAATTTAGAATAAATTAATACCTCATATCTTGTCTTTTTCTGAGCTAAAAGAAATAGAAGAAGTGTTAATATTCTTACTTTGAATGAAAAAAAGTTTGCTCCATGTAACATGGAAGTATTTCATGATGCAATAATACAGACCTAAGAAACAGCCACACACAGTTTTAGACTGAGAAATTCAGTGAACTGCTGCCATTTTAATGGGATAATTAACTGTGTACCTAAATCTCATCTGTTGTTACTGGAACTAGAGTACATGCCTAGAGTCAGACACACATTTTAACAAAGGAATATTCTTACACAAGTACAAGAATATCAAACCCAAAGTGTTCACCTATACCCTATACACACCCTCCAGAGACAGGACTGCTTCCAAAATCCGCACTGAGTAAACTGCCATAGAATCACAAAGTAACACCTGAAACATCTTCATGTAACTTCTCGTGTTTACACAAGCACAAATCTGAACGTAGAACTTGTTTCTTAGACCTTACCAAGACACAAAACAATTCCCAGAAGACTTCTTGCAGCATGCAGCTGGATGCTCTGGGAAAACATCATCGTGCTGCCACTCTAACTCCCACCAGAGATTTCACTCCCCTAACTGGGACAGACAAGCCAGCCACATCCTTCCTGTTCATTCGGTACAGCAATTCCTTTGTTCAACTGAAGGGTGCTTACCCAGGAATCCTAACCCCAGCCCGGGGGTGACAGCAGCAGAAGGAAGCACAGCTATGCCAACAGTAAGTGCCAACAGAGGTATCTCTGCACTGCCCACCTGCCCCCAGGCTCGGAGCAGCCAGAGCACAGCAGCCAACCTCTGCCACCTGCTCAGGACAGACACAGGCACACCTCAGAAGATGCAAGAATTCCCCTTGGTTCCTGCTGAGAGGGGAGGGAAGGCCTAATTGCTGGTGTAAAAACACCCTGAGGCTTTGTTCCCAGCACCTTGCCCTGAGCAAGAGCAAGCCCTGGATAGGAAGTAATTAATACCCTAAGGAGAACTGCAGAGGACTCCATCACAGCTCTGCTCTGCATTTCCCTCATTAACACCAACTTCCACTGACTTCCAGGGAGGGGATAAGTAGTTCCAATATTCCCATGTTTGTAAGAGACAAAGAACCAACAGAAAATTCTCAGTCATGCCTGGCTAGACATAAAGAAGAAGTGCCCAGATAAACTAAGACCCAGGTCATCTAGCCAAGGTAAAATGCTTTTGGATTACACCATTATGCCTAGAAGTGTTATATAAAATCCAAATGGCAATTATTTTATTGCAACTAAGTTTCACAGAAAACAATTCAAGCACTCATATTTTAATTGTATTACAGCTGCTTCAGAAATTGAGCAATGATTAGGCATGTGCAATTTTATCAAATCACTAACAAATAATATGGACACTGTGCAAGATGGGAGTTTCAAATAAAAGGCCAAAGCCTGACCTTTAGTGGTTCAAGAAGTTTCCTGAGAATTCTAAACCACATTAAGATGAAAGCAACCCAAGAGTTTTCAGTGCCTTCAATATAATACACCAGATTAGCACTAGATCTCAACTGTTCAATGAGACAACAAACACAACAGTGTTTATGAGTTTATGTACTCATGGGTTGACACAGGGACTCCTAGGTTAGGTCTGGTCCAGTGACAGCAGATTAAAGATTAAATCATGAACACAAAACACACTTGTACTGAAAGGAAACAACATTCAGTGGGCTGAGTAACTTCTCCTTATAAGCTGCTGCTTCAGTTTAAGCATAAGGAGCTATATAATTACAGACTATGGCAAATACATTGAATTTACATAAAATCATATACAGAATTTCTAACCAAAGTAAGTTGTTATTACAGTAAAAATGAAAGATGGAGATATTTTCTACAAAAGCTTTTATACCACTTGGCTTCTTTGCTATTTAGCAATTTTGTTCAGGAAAGATCAACACACAAAAAAGTGCCTGCAATGTGTACAATTAAGTGTCTTATTGAAAAAATGTTAACTCCACTGCAGCTGTGAGCACATCCAAAGCATTTATTACATAACAAATCCCTGAGTTCTGTTACATAACAAATCCCTGAATCCCAATCACATTAGTTACGTACTACACATATTTTTTCCACATAACTGCACACCTGACATTTGAAAAATCTGGTTGATCATTTTTATCGTATAGCCTTCTTCATTAAAAAATGCACTTCTGTTTCCTCACTCCCTATTTTTTGCTATGCCTAACTTAAATTTGCTTCCAAATCTGCTGTGTAGATTAGATCATTCATGACATTCATATATACATGGTTGCATATATATGTGATTAATGCAGAAACAAAAATCTTAGCATAAGATTACTTACGAATCTCCTGAAACAATGAGCTAATTACAAACATTACATATGCAAAAGTAAGCACACATACACACTTTTACCATGATAGATCCTTTTATAAATGACAAGTACCAAGAGGCCCATCCTTTCCTGCTGTTTACCCAGTATCACTTAACATCTTACTATTGCTTTTTTTCAGAATTGACTACTCTAATACTCAGAATCTAATATCCTCTAATACTCAAAAATACAGATTTTAATGTCATTTTAAGGGCATGACCTGATCCTCAATGTCATCTGGGATGGGAATATACAACGGTGATCTTTTGAAAGGAAGAAAAACTGGGTTTGGAAATAATGTCATAAATTATGTCACAAAGTCATAATCAGAGCACCAGCTTCAATAACATCCCAGGCATCACAAAATTGGATGTCATGAATCACACAGTAGCTTACTGCATAATCAGATCATTATGCATCAAAATCATGCAATATAAACTTAAGCCATAACTTAAGAACTGCAGCAGGTCCCCTCGACCAGCAGCCAGTGTGACCTTCAGAGCAGGGTTAGAAAATCATGGGACAGACACAGAAACCAATTTCTGAAGCAAACCAATTTCTATAAATAGATGAAGAGAACACTGTAAATCGAAACACCAAGTTATGCAAGAACACTTTATATTTAAAACATCATTAAGTTGATTTCTTTATTCAACAGGTGAAATTAATATCTGATTTGCTTTTCTTTCTTGTGAAATGTAATAAACACACACATACATACTTGAAAAAATTATAAAGCAGGTAAAGGAAAAAGCAAAGTGCTAATTACAGTTTGAGAGACTCAAGTATGTATACACAACCATGAAACTCCAGAAATTAAACCTAAGCACTGCCATATGAGTCAAGATTGAAGAATCAAACCTGTTTGCAAAGTTATGTTCCATGTACTGTTATAGCCATGGTCTGGATAGCAGAACTTGTATCTCTCTGTTGGGGACACAATGATTGAGACAGAGATACATATTTATAAAACCATCCAGCTTTTAAAAGTAGCCACCACATCTGAGGGCTTCTATCAGGAAGCTACTGAGCACCTATTTAAAGTCAGTAAAAATCCTTAGTTATCAATGGTCTACAGCTTATTGTATCATGCCTGAGTATTCAGAGATTGGTTCTCCCCTTCTCTTCCCTTATGCACACCCAAAGACTGTAGCATGTTCAACTAAGGCATAAAATAAAGCTGAAAATGCCCACAATTCCCTGAAGGAGTAGAAAGATACAGCACAATTTGGCTGCTGTGCAATTCAGGAACAAAAGATGTGCTTGAATTAAAATACCCAATTCAAACACTGTTAAACTTCAGGAAAGTTTCACTCCTATCCCCACAACTTTAACATCGTCAGTGGCCTTATGATTTAAACATGATTTAATTCTAAGATCTGCTTATCTGCAGACAGCTTCAAAGTAGTGGAAAATCGGTAATTTAACACTACTTAAAAAAAAGAGACAAATTTGCCTCTAAAGTCATTGCGTAATCCAGTGCTCAAAAAAGGGAAACCACACTTCTGTTACATAATTAAAACAATACCATAAGCTAATTTCTCTGTGATTTTAGTATGACACTAGTTAAAGACCCAAGAAGCAGGCAGTCAGGAGCATGACATTCTTAGCAGAGCCCTTTCCCCAGGCCTTCAGAGTTTATTTTTATGTAAATCTGCAAAGAAAACTAAGCCCTAAAGTATACATGGGAAAAAAGGCAAAGATTCAACTAAATCAGTAAAATTTAAAATGTATGTAGTAGAGAACTGATTACAAGTTTTAGTTGGTAGCAAATAAAACAAGCAAAATAATGAAGTTACTGGATTTGAACCTTCAATTTGCACTGATTATAGGAGGTGTATTTTTTTAAATACTTCAGTGGCTAAATATAAATTGTACTTCTTCAAATAAATGCCAACATTTTAGGATGTGAGGATTCTGTTAACTGTCCTCTTCTTTCTGAAGTTAATATTATAAAGCCAAGTTAAGTTAGAGCAGGATTGGTACACTGCAAGATAATTTTAACACCATCCTGTAGCTAAATTTGTTTCTTATACATGAGTCTAAATCGCCAACTCTCTGAAAGAAATGGACAGAACGGTGCACTGAAAAAGCAGAAAAAAGTGGCCTTCCAAAAAAATACCAACAGAAGAGCAATTAAAACTACCTAAGGCAAAATCATGCTGTGTATTTATATACAATGTTATTAGTAAGAAAAAAAACCAACTTACAAATTTAAAATGGTAACACAAAGTACTAAATTTAAGAATATTAATCCACTTTTGAACAGCAGTCTTTCAGAGATTTTGATAAGGGGAGACAGGCATACAATTGCTGCCTAACAATAGTAAAAAGGAACTACAGCTTTAGGACAGAATACAGAGGCTATGTTTTGAATTCAAACTCAGAACATGTAAGCTACCCTTTGAACCCTGCCAATCTCAACACCACTGTTGCTATATCAAATTCCAACAGAAAATTATAGTAAAAATATTTTGATCATATACCACTTCCACAGACAGGGATTATAGACAGGATCTATAAACTTAAATCCATAAAATCTTTAAAATATTATTAAAGCCATCACTGCTATCCCTCTTCGTATTTCTCTCCTGTTTAAAAAAAGTGTCATTAAAGACTCCTACAGTAAAAATGAAATGTGCAATGCTGCAGGAAATCAATAGAGGAGCGAGGGGTAGAATACAGACCTCTTGCTCTGAACTCACTAGACCATGGCTCTGATTTCAGCAATTCTGCTGTGCACTCCCAGCGAGTCACTAAGCTTTAAATTAAAATCCCAGAGGTTTGTAGAACCCTTGGGCAGTCGGGGTCGGGCACAGCACATTCCAAGGCTCCAGGAGCAGTCTGACAAACGCATTCTAGGAACAGAAGTGGAACAGGACGCACTCACACGGCAGGAATTAAAGGGTGGGCTGAAGACAGGAAAACTCAAAAGCTCACAATGCCTGGACAGCAGGTCAGTCATGGCAAGGGGATGGCACCAGTGTAATGCTGGACACTGCCTCGCTCCGCCCTGAGATCCACACTAATACTTACATCGATATCAAGACTTAAACCCCAGTCCTCGTTTCCTAAACACACCACCTCAAACCTTCCCACTCATCACCCCCTGTTTGGAAGGTCCCCACATCATCAGCCTCAGCAGTTTCAGGGGCACAGGGAGCTCAGACGGAACCTGAGACTGTTCTCAGCCACTGCTAAGTCATGGTAGTCAGAAGCTGCCAGCCCTTCAAGAGTGAAGCCATGTGAATAGGCAGGTTCAGAAAGCAGATGTAAAAGAGCCTGTTTTGCTCCTCAATAAAAATTCTACCTTTGCATAGTCTTTCGTTATCACCAGTCCAAAAAGAGCATTTAAAGGCTCTTAAATCAGAACTTTCACCAGATGTGCTTAATTACATAGTTGCAGTAATTCCCTTCCGAATTGCCTCTTCACTGAGATAAATTAGACTTTATCTAGTTTTAGAAGTTCTGCTGGTAACTTCGGTGACTTAGAAGAGTTAAGTTTAAACCACCTTCAATATATAGCACTAGGTGGACATTACAACTAAAAGCTGGACAGGCAGCTGTTCTTTTTCTCCCAGTCTACTACAGGATAAGTACTGTTACACACTAAATATATAAAATCTAAAGGCATCGTAAAATCTAAGTGTCTGCTCCAATAAAGCCTTTCCTGTAAGAGGATTTTAGCTGGCCATATGAAAGTGGCAAAGACTGCAGAAGGCATTGAAACTAGATAAAACTCTTGAAACTTGATAAAACCTACCATGCTGCAAATCAGTTTACACCAAAGTAAGTAAACTGGAATCTCAAGGTAGATACAGCTTGATTACATCTTCAAACAATTTAAATTAACAATTTCTATACCTTATCCCATCTTGGGCATTTGTGATAATCCTGAAGATCCAGCTTTCCTGTTAGGCACCATTTACACAGACCAAGGGTTTTGAAAAGAAACTGCAGTCTCTGTTCAGTTACACCAGTCTGGCTTCTCCTCCTCTTTTTTTTTTTTTGAGGATAACAAGAGAGAAAGTCCAGGACCAAACAACAAAGTTCTGTTGAGATTTTCTGCATTTGTTGTTTGTTTTTTTTTTCATTCATTTTGTAAGAGTAAGTAAATTTACTTTAAGAGCATGTAAGAGAGATTAATGGTGCATCAGTAATAATATTTTGCTTTTCCATGTGATTAACCCTGAATATCTTTCTTTGGACAATAGGTTGCATTACCCATAGAAAGCAGAACCTTGAAACTCGAGGCAGACATTGTATTACTGTCACTTCTTCAGAAAAATCTATACTAGCATCAGAAAAGGGCCATTGTTTTCTGAGATGGGGGAAGAGGAGAAAAGCAAGAGGAGGATTGATCAAACAGCAAAAAGCATCCAAGAAAAAAGAACATTCTCTAAGAAAAATTAACTACACACAGCCTTGGTTTTGAATTGGGTTGGAGGGGAACATTGTTGTGGTTGAAAACTAAAGAGTTTCCTCAAGTTTTACAGCAAGAAAGAATGATTATTCCCTGAAATTTGAGGATTATTCTCCCTAAGAAACTGTCAATTAGCATAACTTTGAGCCCAGCAAAACTCTTCCTGACTACCAGATGTAACTATGGCAACAAGATCCAGGAACCTACAATAAATATGATACAGTGTCAATAACCCAGACTTTTTCATGTAAATAGATAAAGCACAAGGAAGACAGAAGACCATTTCCAATGGTTTAGATTCATTTTTTTAGATCTCTTCAATGCTAGGAATGTTAGCAAATTCCAATGACTAATAAAATTAAGAGAAAACCAAAAGAATAGAAAACAGCACATCTCTCATAAAAGAACTGTTTGGAATTTAAGAAAGAATAAGACCACATTTGTGAATTTTTGCCATTAAAGCTGTGAAATTCTATTAACAGATCTAATGTCTATTAAAGTTCCATAAATAGGTTTGAAATTGTTTCAGAACACCTACTTATTTAATAATTGAGATCTTTCTAGTGGAATCAAGTCAATTTTAAAAATAAAGAGAACGGAATTTTCTTATTTGGCTACATCTCAGTGCATCTGTAATGTCTGGTATTTTCATAGATGGGAACATTAAGTCAGAGCTTTATACAACCACATTCACAACTGTGAATCACTACTTAAACATACAATGAAGTTCTCTCCCCCATTCAGCATAGTATGGGAACTTCATGGAAAAGCAGAAGACTCTTCCTTCCCTCCAGCTTAGAAATGGCTGATAGATGACAAAACAAATACATCATCATCTGGAGGATGTCTGTATCCTAGAAAATATAAAAAATTATGGATTCCTATCACCTAAAGCCTCCCATCTCTGAAAATTAAAACAACACACTGTAAGCACACAAGTCATGCAAAATGTTGGCAAAAAAGTTATGCCTTATACCAGGAAACAGAGAATAATATTGTGGGATTGAACATGGGGACATGGGGACATGGGAGAAACATTATTTCCATGTCAGGGGAAACTTATAAGAAAACTGGAGTGAAATGGATAAGGACAAGAGTCTTATAGACAAGTGAAAATGAAAGACAAAAACTCAAGGAAAAAAGGGATTGAGGCTAGAATGACAAATCCTAAACAAGATGCAGACATGACACCAGGGAAATGAAGGTTCATTACAAACAGGAGAGCAGTGAGCTGAAAAGCTATAAAGTCACTGCCTACTGAAAGGATCCTAATCCCAATGCCATTTCTGCCTCCCTGTATCTCCTTCCACTTGTGCCTAGCTATGAATAGCTTACTCCCTCCTATCCTAATATAAATAGCTCGAAGCTGCAGTACTAATTCCCAGCAAGAGCTTGAGACACATGCTGGCTTGGGGTACTGAATGAAGAAAACAAAGATGATTCCATCTCTATATAGATGGGTCTTCAGGAGGGCAGACCATAATTTTTTACCCTCTTGTACAGCAAAGATTTGCTAAAGCCTTTCTGCATCCACTAACATCCTAAAAGAACCATTAGAGTTGTCTATTATCTCCAATTAATTGCTGCACTATTCCCTTAAGTCAAATATTCCTTTAGAGTATGAACTGCTTGATGGAAGACTAAGCATGCAGAACACACTGTCTTAATATCAGCCATTGATGATGCATATTTTCAGAGACAGCATAAAAGGTGCTAAAAATTATTTTAGAGCCTTATATTAGATCTGAAAAACCCCACATTTGCTGAAATATATATAGTTTATAATTTTTATGTTTCTTGCTATTCAGTGACCTATTTTCTTATAGTGAAACAGATTAGCCATTACTGAAAGCACATTTGTACTCACGTTCTGCTCATTTGTGTCGGCTCTGCAGCCACGACATCCTGGACCATGCCCTCATCAGATCTCAGCCTGAGGGGCTTCAGCTTCACACCACACTCACACACATTCACTACACTGCCCTGGGAATTCAGGTGTCCCTCCCCCCTCTAGTCCACAGCACTGAGCCATCCCACACAGTCAATGCTCCATATATTCCAGTCCCCAAAGATCTCACTGCACAAACAACAAACACCACCCCCTAAAACAATAACACACAACTAACAAAAAAAAACCCCAACAGCAACACCTCCCCCCAGCCCAATGTCTGAGCTAAAATATCCTGCTTAAAACTAGAGAGAAAAGTTAAGTGAAGACATTACACAATTTCATTTTATGTCCTAACTCAGGCGGTGTGAATAACTGATTTCTCGGTTCGGCAGATTGAACTAAATTTGAAATATCTCCTTCTCTTGGTCAAACCCTCTCCAAATTTCATTTTGACATGACATATTCCATTTCAGACCTGTAACAAAAGCTGTGAAATGAAGGCCATATTCACAAAGAAGAGAAGAGAAAGAGGAGCTCCCCTTGATGGAAAAGCTCAGGGGGGGCTCCTCCTTCTGTGCCTGTGACTTGGAGTAACAGCCAAGCCAAGGCAGCAGCTCCTTCATGGTGACAGGGGCTCCCTTCCTGTGCTCCTGCTGTCAAACACGAGGAGCACTGAAGGAAGACAGAGAGCTTTTTGGGTGCACTGCCCAATGGGCTAGACTAGATCTACCACAAAACTGAGCATTCAAAGTGAACCTTCTCCAGTGATGGGACCAAAGCAGACCTATCTTCAAAGCAAGCAGCAAGACAACTTTCTGAACTCAAGCCTCCTGACACACATCTATTCTGAAGCTAACTCAAACAGAAGATGGCAAGCAAGCTGGGACATTTAAAATATCTTGGAAGAAAGCAAGAGAAAAAAACCTGAGAGTGCCTGGGCCAATAAACCCTGTAGTAACCACCTGCCTGAGATGGAAGAGGGATGATTTACAGTCTCTGTGCTGAATCAAGTTTCCCACTCCTGGGGCCCTGATCAGCACATGCTGGGATGAAGGGAAAAGGATGCCTCATCTTCTCTGGTTTGTAAATCTCAGTATTTTTATAGCTGAATCTATTCAGCTATATTTTTTTTTCCAAAACATTCCCTGCATCCTTGTATAGTAGTAACATCCTGCATAATAAGCATCATTCCTGCCCAGAATTTTGCTTGAGGATGAAGCATTCACGTCCATAGAAACAAAAGCTATAAAGCAAGATCCTGAGTTTTCATACATGCTGCATTTTGTAGCAAGAAATGAGAAAGCAGGAATAGTCAGTTCTCATATGGAAAAGGAAGGAGGAACCAGGATAAAACAGGAACATGAGAACAGTAATTCAAAACTTACTGCTTTGCCCAGATGCCAAAGCAGGGGACAGCTGCCAGGGCAGGTGAGAAACATCAGGCTAGATGAAAACATCAGTTATGATGTATTTTAAACTTTTCATAGGACTTTTGAATTCTCCCACAACTTCTTCAATCTATTTTTGTTATTAAATGACTAATCATATTAAAGGGAAGAAAGAGAAAGCACATTTCATTAAAGGATTGCTGAATGAGTAGAAATACCCACTGGAGTCCCTAAAAATACCTGAATGCTTATATACTCATAATCCTGAACTGAAAGAGATGTGCTCCAGACTTTTTGAGATAATAACTTTATTACTAAAATAACACTCTGTTCCTCATAAGACAAATGATTCATCCAAGGTCACAAACAGTTGATGTCTCTTGATACCAGATTATACTCGGTGACAGTTCACGTGTCTAAACTTAAAGGTGAACTCTGCCTCAGAACAAGGAGCTGCAGCGTTACCAAGAGACAAGACACAGATTGTCACTGACTGATGGCCTCTGGCTCCAGGAATCAGAAGCATTTTGTACATCCTTTTCTTAAGGTGCCACAAGTCCTACATCCCAACCCTGCCACCCTTCATTCAATATATGCTGCTTATCATGAGATCTGACCTCTGTAGCACAGTGATCTGTTAAAAACAAACTTTTTGAGAACTTGCAATTAGTACAGATCCTTTTTCCCAGTATATGTGGAGACAAATAAGCTGCTTCTAAGAGAAGTAAAAACTGTAAAACCAAGAATTGTTCCACACTTTTCCTGTGTTTTTATTCATGATGCTGAAGTTGATTGCCTACACTCTAACAGAGCTCAAAGAATGTAGTTTTCCTTTATAAATTACTATAAATTTCCTTTATAAATTGCTTCTCCTTAATTTCTAAAGAAACTCCTTCAACAGCTCACTACATAGCTTATGAACACTGAAGATAAGTATTATCAGGTTTTGCCAAATTAGATACTGAATTTATTAATAATTTACTGGAAATTTTAGCAGCATGGTTAAAAATAGCTCTCCTGTCAGATCTTAGTCCACATCAGATGCCATGGTAATTATCTTTAGAATCTAAATCATTATAATAAAACCAAAATAACCAGACTGAATAGAAGATAAAGCCAAATTTTAACCTTTGGAAGTTTTCTCCCTTTCATGCAAATCCTTGCCTGTATTTTGAAGGCCACTGGAACAGAGCTAGTTAATTAGAGATGCTTGTAAAATTAAGAAGAGTATCCATGCAAAAAGTGAGGAAAAAGAGGCATCTCTAAGCCCCTCTTTCCACATGAAGGATTTTAAATCATGTTCCTTGCCTTCTTTATAATCCCTCCAGTTGTTTTCTTTCTCTCTACACTGCCCCCACCTAAATATAATCACTATGGAAAATAAGCTCATTATAGCGCACCATGGGTAAGCAACTGCAGTCAGAAATGAATCAATTGATCCAAAGCTCCATATTAGTGGCTGCCATCTGCAACATGAGAAAAATATGATGACATTCCCCATAGACAGTGACCTACACTGAGAAGAGATAAAGATTTCTCTTGAGGAGTTTATGTTGCTGGATTTGCCTCATCTTCCAGTCCACCTTGACAGGAATCTCAGCTACAACAAATTAGTGTCAATTACTATGGTTATATTACACTAGATTCTTTTCTTTCTATATTAAAACTAGTTACACAAGGAACGTGGCTGAGGATTTTGTGATAATGAAAGAGGCAAATTCATCAATATCTATACACCGCCTTCTCTCCAGAAGTGTTAACATAGTTACTCCCTATTTTAAGTTATTTTACTTTGCCTATATAGATGAAGCTGACAAGCAGCCTCTTTGCATTTCTTCTTATTTAATTTTGTCAAAGAATCTGTACATGACTCAGCTGAAGTCAATAGAAGGACACAATTAATGTGATTTTGTCTCAAGTTTGTCATAGGAGATTTATGTTGCCATAACAGAGATTTATGCACTAATAAAGCTGTACTATTATTAAACTTTCTAGAGTGTATCAGTAATGTGGATTACAGAAGTCATCTCCTACATGGGAAAAGCAAAAGCTGCTACACAAACATTTCTAGATGGTGAGCATTAATACGATTTGAATCTCTTTCAAATAATCTGTTTCCATGCAGCATCCTGTGTGAATTGAGTAAAATCTTGACCTTTGCTCCTTAAAGTATGATCAATACATTTACTTTGTCATGTAATGAATAATATCTTTCCATGAAAACTATTTTTTTGTAGTCTTTAAAATGCTCTAACAGACTTTCTGTATTTATACTTATATCCCAAAAAATTCCAAAGAGGTTCACAAATCACGAAGTACATCTTTACGCATCTTCTCCCATTTAAAATATTTGCTATTTAAGACCTTAGCAAACTGAAATAATAGAACTACAAGGAGATGTAACAAACCATTAAAAAAATAAAAGCCTTTAAGGTAAGTTTAATAGGCATCTCCAGTGCTCTTAAAATCACTCCTGCACACAGACCATCTCACAACAAACTCATGGGATTCACTGGATTGTATGCAACAAAATCCAGCCCCAAATTATTATAAAAGCTCACATTTGACCACATTTGTCCAAAGTATATTCTACTCCAACAACGTGATTGTATCTCGAATTTACTTGTTTCTCTGTCTTCCTCATGCTGCTGTTACAGCAGCAAAACAGCAGCCTCAGTTTGTAAGGAACCTTATCAAGCAAAAGAGAAACACAAGCCTTAGAAAGAGAACAGGTCATGGAATCTTTATTAAATATATTGCAGAGATACAGAAAACAAAATCCAATTACTGCCCTGAATACTCTCTGATCTCAAGTTCAGATAGTGATTTTTGTGACAGGGATCCATTAAGATCAAAGCATATTTTGTGATCTCACATAGTTCTCTCTAGAATTAGCAAAAAGGAGACTGCAAATCAGAAAGGGACAAATGTCAGGGGAAAGGAAGATCATATTTAAAATTCCTTCCATTCCATTGGTATAGTAACCCACCTTTCAGAAATGGTTGAGCCTCTGAAAGAGAGTTATAACCAAGATTCCCAAAGGGATTAAGAGAAATGGGAGGGGAGCCAGCAAACTGAAGCTTTAGGTACCAAACATTCTCTTCAATAACTCACAAGGCATGAAATTGGCTCATATTATTTGGCTTTGGTCCAAACCAAGTCTAATTTGTCAAATCCAGAGAGAAGCAAAACAATGCATACAAAAGTGACACATGTAATGCATATACTTTATAGACTTCAGGATTAAAATACGTAATTGCTGTCTTGGGAAAACACATTAAACACCATGTTAGTGAGTCTTTTATTTTCAGGTAGGCATGCAATTTGCTTCCTTTCCAGAGCTCTGTGTAAGACATCATGTACTCTCCTTCCCACTTCACGTTTCAAGCCAAATGCGTAATGCTGCATGTCCACTAATTTCCATAAAAATCCCATATACAGAAAGCATAAAGTAACAGACACTAAAAGAATAAATTCTCTTCACTGCATCATTTTATCTGATTGTACTACAGCATATAAGTCCAACTCATATATGAGCCAACACCTGTATTGAGACTGAGCTTGTTTCCTGTGTGTCCTTAGCTTCTTACAGGGGCACTCTGCTTTTAGGGCTGATTCAACCATCAAGTTTTCAGGGAGGAAATAACAGCAGGGAAAGCACTTAGGAGAAAATACGGCACTTAGTGAGCCAACCGTGATATGTGGAAACAAGCAATGCCATCTTTGTAGCATTTCCAAAAAGTGCTGGTATTAACTATTGTAAACCCAGTCTTGTTCCATGGCAAAATGGTTTCCTACTCTAAACAGCATAAAAAGTAAAAAAATGCATGGGATTTTGTATGTGCTGCTTCACATTGCCTTATTTGCAAACTGAAAGGCTGGTTCTTACACCTAATTTTAAAATTTTATCAAGAGTGATGGGAAAGCCATTTCTGATTATTGTACAATACTAACACAAATAACAATATTCATACATATATATTACCTTTATGCATAAAATAAATAGCTAGCAAAAATATTCTCCCCTAAAAGAAATATCACTAACAGTTCAGAAGACAAGTATCAAGTTCTTACTATTGGGGAAAAACCCTGGCATAACTTCTTTTTCAAAAATATAAACTTTACAATAGAGCTAACAGTTCCTCAACTTCAAAGTTAAGATCTAAACTCATTCACAGAACAATGGCCACATTCCCCTTGCATTCTGTTTAGCATGCAGGCTGTACTTGCCATTATTTGCAGAACAGACATTTATGTTATTCTAACCACAAGGTACTATCAGTGCAAACAAATTGATATCTCCCTCAAACTGCATCTGCTACAGGGAAAAAAAAATAAAAAAATCCAAGTACTCACTGTAGGGTGAAGGAAGAACTTTAGTCCAGCCAGTGAGGACAGATGCACCAAACCAGTTTGTCACATTTTGGATCAACATGCAGGTAAAATTAGCAGATGAAGACACATACAGGCTGTACTGCTGAACTAAGGGAGGGCTGAGAAAAACGCTTCATAGAGCACAGCCAGTCTTCCTCATACACCAGCCAGCATCCAGGGCAATTCCAGAGAACAGGAGTGCCCACGGGGTCTGTCAGCGCCACTGGAGGAACTGCTACGGATCCCACTTATCCACTCCCAGACTTAGACTGATACTGCAACTATCAACCTGGGGAGCAAGAGGCCAATCCCAGAAAAATATCACTCTACTGAAAAAGATGCTACGAAAAGAATGAACCCACTCTCAACCCACTCCCTCCATGCTCTAAAGAGGTCTTCAGCCACACTGTTGAGCAAAAGCAGGAAATGCTAGTCTGCAACACACAAATTAGACAAAAACCAATACTGCAGGCACTGGCAGATGTACTTCATTTATAAAGAATTACAACCAAATATTTTCTTTTTAATACTGTTTGCCTATGGCTTAAATTCAAAATTTATGGTTTAAATTTCAGCATTACAATGTGACAATAACAAGAGTATGTCAGGATACTGGGGCCTGTAAAAGTGAATCTCTTGTAATTTCTGCATGAAAAAAATTGCTGCAGTTTCCCCAAACATTAAAGTCCCTTACTTCACCTGTTTTCTTAAATACTGTACAAGCTACCAGAAGAAAACTAAAGGCCATTGCTACTTTAAAACTAATCAGGGTACATTTTCTCATTTGCTACCAGGTAAGGGAATTCTTCTCTGTGTGGTGATTATCTTGAGTGCCTCTTTAATTTCCTTTCCAATGTTTTTGGCAGAAATCCTTACAGACACAAGACACAGAGAACACGTAAGAGAAAAACACGCATTTTTAAGCGCAACCGCATATTCCTTAAACAATCTATCTGCCAATTTTAAATTAAATGCAGGAAGTTCCTAAAATAAATTTATGAAAGGAAATCAGATTTCATTAATTGGTCCAAAGCAGATTTATTCTAGCTTCGTCTTGGTTTGTTTTTTACTCTGTGGTATTTGTGGATATAAAATGCACCTGCAGGTAGAACATATCCTATGACAAAACTACAAATAATGACTGCAAACCAATGAACTTAACTCATGTGTTTGGAATTAACTTGCATTAACTGCATTCTGCTCAGGAATACCTATGTGACCAACAGAATTAAACAGCATCTTAATGAGTTATCAGCCTCTAACAATCTTTTGAGCCCTGACAAGTTCAGCCCAAACTGAACAGATTAATGAACTTCTACCTGGGCCCCAGACCAAGACTATGATTTTGGATTGCATGATCACACACCTTCTGCACTCTAAATAGGTGAGGGTGGCTGTATCAAAAAAAAAGTGTGGAGCGGGGGGACAACCCTTTTCTTACCTGTTCCTTAAAATGTAAGAGAATAAATTACTGAGATTTAGGAGAATTAGGGCTGTGACACTGAAAGCAGCTGATGACAGTGATGCAATTGGAACTTGGAGAAAGAATAACTCCTGAAAATGTAGCAAAGTAAAAATAAAAAGCTACTACCTGAAGCTGTAACTGTCAAAAAGAAGTGTGCCAATGTGACTTGATAATTCTCAGAATATTCCATTCTTTATCTCATGGGTTCTGTATCTTTCTCCTTCAACTGCCAGCCCTTCCCAGCAGTTCTTCTTCTTGACCTCACAATCCATGAATAAAACACAGTTTCAGTCTTGCACCCTGTCATCCATTCATCACTCTGCTAAGTCCCTTAGCTGGCTCTGTTTCCCAATTTATGCATCGTAAAATTCTGTACACGTTTAACAGAGCAGCAATTTATAAATAGCTTTTATTACACAAGGCAGGCTTGATGCTTAAACAGGAGGCCAGAGATATTGGCACTTAAACTTTTCCATTCTGCTGTTCCTCCCAATTTCTGACAATTAGCCACCCTCAAAGAATGTTAGTGGTGACTTGTAATTATCTTCTCTCTTTGATAAGGCTACTTCTTTAAAAGTGGCCAATACATCCTTTTCATATATGAAATAATAGAGAAATTAAGAGACCAGGCACCGAGTCATGAATCAGCCAGAGAGAACCATGTGTAAACAACAAAGCAGGATTGTTTCAGTGACAGACTGAAACCAAACAGTGCCACTGAAACAGCAGGTGAAGCAAAGGATCAAGGCATGGATTTCACACCTAGAAACCACTTCTGTGTACCAGAAGATGACAGCCTTCTTACATCAACTCTTGTGGCTTCTTGCCAGAATCAATTCAAGCCTGCCACTCTCTACACACCTGAGAGGAATAAAGCAAAAATAAAAAGGGGGCTGTCACTGAGGAGAACGGCCAGTCCTGCAGTATGCTGGAAGTGACAGCTCCAGAAACAGGTCAAGTCTAGAAATCTGTATGGGAAGAGAGGTTACACAGCCTCAAGGATCTACAGGGTAGAGGCCACAAGCTACCCTTTCCCTTGATTAATGTTATGCATTGATGGAATACCCTAAAATAGCTGACTGATGAAGGAAGTTGTATGCTAATGTCTCTCCTTTAAAAGATCCTCCTAACAACCTCTTCCTCCTCTGGCTTAGTTCACTCTCTGGCTTACCAGTTTTTGTGCAGCTGTTGATGTAATAGACACAAATTTTCCCCACAACACAACAAACTGCAACTATGCCTTTTAAAAATTAATCTAAAACCGAGGTTCTGTAGTGGAATTAGAAGTAAATTGTAGGGAAATATTATTAAGAAATGTAAGAACTCAAATCACTTGCTACTCAATTACCATGTTCAACGCTACCTGAAAATATTAAAGAAAATTATTACTGCTGAGCACTCTGAGACCAGTTTAAGACACCCACTGATACAAAAAGTTGACCCTGCATTTAAGTATTTAAATCTTTTTAAAGGTTCACAGCCCACCCATCCCTCCTTGAGGTATGATCTGACACACAGCCAAGAGGGAAGGCTGTTTAGAGCTCTAATAGCACAGAAACCCATTTGCAATTGCTCTTTTCATTTGTCCTCTACAAATCTGTCAAGGACCCAAGCTCTTGAAGAAATACTGTTAAACTGAACTCTGGTATTGCTACAATTGCTCAGCTGCAAGGCTGCACATGGAAAAAACACCCAAGGACTAAGAAACTTCACAGCATCCCAGTAATAAACTGATAAAGAAGAGAAAAATATCCAGAGAGCCTCAGAATGATTTTTGCTCAGCATGTCCTGAGCCTGTATCCACCCTGGGCTGGTGGGGAGAGCTGGGGATGCTCCACAAACCTCCCAGGCCCCATTCTCTACTGCATTGCCTTTGACTTGCACATTCCTCTGTTCAGTGTGTGCAGCAGCAATGTCAGTGCACAGCAAAGCAGAGAGCACCAGGCACGGCTCAGCAGCAGCAAAGGAAGGGACCCAGCACTGGGGAAGCAGCAAGAGAAAAAGCTGCTGTGAGCAACTTCTCCCAAAACTCACTCTCTCTCCTTCAACAGAGATAAGGAAAAGAGAAAGGTGGCAGGGACAAGGTCAAGCATCATCATGTTCCATTAAAGTTCTCACTGATGTGAGCTCAAACTCTACTGCTCTCAAATGAACAGCTATTCATGATGTTCATTTTGGTGGAAATCAGGACAATTTTACCCACCAGAGAAAACCTTTCCAAATCAAATAAAGGAGGACAAAATACAAACACTAATTATTTTTAGGAGGAAATTTGTTACATTTAAATACATAAATCACCATGGTTGTAATAGAAAATGACTGGGCTTAGCAACTCTTTTCTAATCAGTTCCAAACTGAGAACATCTACTTTGGAGTGCAGATGTGCAATTCTTTCCATGAAGAGGTCACACATTCCAAAAAGGCACAGAATAATATTATTATGTAGTCCTACATTACTTCAAAGCTTCGTCCCAGTTTCTGTGTGATTGGCAGCACACAGTGAACAAGCTGATGCATCTGTAGCTCAGAGCATTTATCAGGCTTTTGAAAATGCTTCATAAAGTCTTCATCTACCAGGAGCACAAGTCTCTAAATATTCCAATTTCTTTTTTGAGTGTCTTAATTTCACTCAAATGTTGAGCGTTTGAGTGTTCAATTCTTTCAGGACACGTGAGAGAGGCATGTGTTTATTAGTGGTCTGTTCTACTCATTAATATTACACCCAGTAGAATAAATATTTGTAACTATGCAGTAATACCTTTTATAAAGCAGAGCACCTCAAACACTTGACAAGTCTTGTTACACAGAGATAATATTTTTCTCTAAAGAGATGAAATAATTTAGAAGCATTTTTCTACACCAGCATTAACATAGATCTGTTATAGTTGCTGTATCCAGAAGTCTCTGCGCACCTGATAACCACCTATAACCACCTACAGGGTATTTACTTATTATTTTGTAAATGTTTCATTTTAGAGTAATATCCTATGCATGAGACAGCCTCATTAGAAACATTACACTGTAACTGATAAAAACCAAAGGAGATGAAGTCCAAAATTCAGATTCCAGCAGGCAAGAGCGCAATAGCTGAAATTAATTCCTTACTGAAATCCTATGACTTGAACAGAATGCAAAGTGCAGCAATTATATTCAAATATGATGAATACCATAATTACGGTTTCAGAGATAAGTGGAAATATTTTGAGAAGCAGCAGTTCAACTAAAGCCATATTTAAAAAGGAAGTGCTAGACTTTACCTACTATAGAACAGTTGGGGGATTAACAATACTTGTAATTGTTTATGTCTAACACATGCTCCTTTGGAATTAGAGAAACAACCCTCCCTGTTGAACACACTGCCATTAACAACTGCTGCTATAAAGACATCAAACTTTTCTCTCTGAACCAAAGAGGAAGTACCCAAGTGTTTGCAGGGACACCCCATTTTTCCTCAAAGACCTGTAAAGATGAGCTCTTCAATACTTGTAGTGAACAACAATGACAATAACTTTAAAAACGTCAGAGAACAAGCAATGAAACCTTTCCAGGTATTATAATTACCTTTGAGGTTATTAGAAGAAGGAATGTAGGCAGTTATTTTGCAAGCTTAAAAACTTGCAGGAAAATCAGGAAAAAATAATGCAGTTATTACAAATTTTCATGGGGAGACTGATCACCTATGAATGAAAGCCCTTCCTCACACAATTTTCTTTTTTAAGATATAGAAAATGATTGTAGGAGAATCATACTTTATCTTCACAAGTTACAAGACCAAAAAGTCACAAGGAGCTGAAGTGATTTTCAGCTAATGTGATACTTCTGAATACAAGATTAACAACAGGTATTTCTGAGTTTGTTTGCTTTGTTTTCTAGTCACTTCACTGTGTAGTAACACAGAATTTCATGGCAGCCATAATTCAAAGGCTGTTCCTAACAACTAGCAGGAAATTCCGTATCAGTATCATCTGTCACTTCGAGCAGGGAGGACAGAATTTTCCAGTAATCTTTACTAAGTATTTCTACTAAAACAAAAGAAGACAAGAAACCTTATTCCAAGAAGTTTGGGATTTAGTAGCCAGCTTGCAAGTCTAAGTCTTTGAAACTGGCAGAGATGGTAATTCTTCTGTTTAAGCCAAAGCAAAATCCTAATCACATATATCATCCTGCCAGTATGCAAACTTTGATTTCAAAGCCTGTCCTATAAGGAATATTCTGAAATTTGTGACAAGAACACAGCTTAGAAAGACAGAACAGAAGAACGAATGTGAAGAGAGAAATAGGGATACATAGATTTGTCATACAGCTCTTTGAAGGGTAAGACAAACACAAGTTTGAGAAAAACGCTGAACAAAGGACTGTCAGCAGTGGGACAAGAAAATAATGTAAACATTATGTTGGATAGACCAAGCAAAGAAATGTCAAGGACTTTCCAAGAGATCAGGGACAAAAAGGTATGAAGTACAGGCACAACAAATTATGCTTCTGCAATCAAGAGGACAGTTTGCATTACAAAAATAAATATGAAGCACTATCAGAAAGCAAAGCATGTGGGTGTTAGAAGAAAAGACAAAGGCACAATGTTATACAACTACAACAACAGAACCCACAAATGTGTAAGCCCACACAAAACCTCACAGATGCTAATTAGAGTGAACAGGGCTGACCCATAGTCCTATTTTCTTTCATATATTCAGCCAACAAACTGCAGAGAATTCCAGCAGCTAGAATTGACAGTGACATTTTAAGTCAATGAGAATCTATTTTACTCTTCCTCCCACAACACAAATGAATAGTAGTGCTAATGAAATTCCACTCCTATTAGAAATTGACAGAACACAATCCTGCATTTATCCCTTCCAGCAAAATCTGCCTTTTAACAAACTCAAGCTATTCTCAAACACCCTGCGGTCACAACATGACAAAAAAAAATGCCACCTGCTCCTGCACTGCCCTTCTTCCAATTAACTTGACTTTAGCAGACCAAGATAAATTTTTACCTACTGTATTTTATACCTAAGGTTTTGAATGAATCATATTAACATTTCCCATTTTAGTCACAGACTTTAATACAGTCTGGTTATTTAATTCACATTTGATCAACTCTTTCTGACAGAGGATGGGCTTCTATTCATTACATCAAAATAACTTGCTTATAGAAAAAAAAAAAACCAACCCATATGCACTGTTTTCCAGTGCCATCTTCTTCAAATGCCAAGGAATTACATTACATACAGAAATAAAAAGAATTGATTGGATTTTGGACCAAGATGCAAAATGTAATCTCTGCACGTTATTATTCAGAAAAAAAAATTGAGAAAATATTCTTATTCCCTTCATTTTAAATGAGTTCTCAGAAAGGCCAGATAACCTTTTCCTATTTAATTGTGGTATACTCTGAAAGAAGCCCTTTGGATCTCTCAATGAGAACTGTACAGACAAATAATTCTGTGTTTCAGGCAAAAATAGCTGTAATATTAATCAAGCAGAAAAGAGTGAAAAAATAAATTTCAATAAAGAGAACAGTGTTATGCTGTGAGCTGCCTTTTCTCAGAAGTTAATCAGGGTGGGATCAGCCCTCAATATAACACCCCAAAAGCACTGCAAGCTGCAGCAATGCTCTCTCCTCATGTGGTGCTATACAGAAAAAAGGAAGGCAAGAGTTTTTGTACTTAAACTGAGCTGCCAGACAGTCCATTAGCCATTAGCAAGTGTGAAAAATTCCATGGCATATCTGTGTCTGCTTGACAAATTCCACTGAGTGAAGACCTTTTTTCCATAGGCTCCAAGTTTGTCTGTAACTCTTTCCTTCCAGCCTAGAAAAATCATTGACACCAAGTACAGGCAGTAGTTTGCTCACCTGTAAGTTGCCTAACACAGTATGAGCTTGCAAACTCTCCCACATTTGAGAATTTACCTTCGGGTGGGATTCGAGACAGTAAAGAAATGCAGAATAGCATCTTCAAAATCCCACAGTTTTTTTTTTTTTTATTTTGCTTCTTTTGATGCAGCTTTAACACCACCTCAATGCTGTATTGCAAATACAGCATTGTCACCACCTTCATAAAAAATAAATAGCTATTTTAGCCATTTTATAACTGCAGACATGTGCCCCATCCCTTGCTTCCACCATCAGCCAGCTACAAACCTCAAAGCCTTCCAAATTCACTTCTAAAATTTGCCTTCTTAACCTCAAGGATCAATGTCTCTAATGTCGTCTTCTTCTCTTGACTTAAATACAGTCTTCTTCAGTCTTTTAATACTTCAAAACTGGATCTACAATATCTCACCCAGTGCCTTGTCAAGCTTATTATCCCACAACTCTGTCTGACCTAAAGTCTGACTTTCCCTTGAAATGGCATAAATAATAGCAGCTCTTTACCATATAATATTTATATAGTAATGGAAATAGTACAAAACTTCAATCTCAAACACAAAGCTAGGATCTAATTCACATCTTAGGTAAACTCTAACAGGAAAAATTACTTCTGTGATGTTATTTTCAATTAAATGTCCTACTGTGCCAGAATAGCATGCCTAGTTCTGAATTCCAAACTGCAAAGATTGCCATGAAAAGCCAGAGAAGCTTTGTGTCAACTACAAACTCATTAACAAAGACCACGCTTATATGTGCTTAGAACTACAGGTAAATTTACTGCAATACAGCACTCCCAAGGTCAACAGAGGAATCCTATCCACAGAAAATCATTCCAGAAACATACCACAGAAATCTTAACCAATGTTTACAGCTTTTAATTACTTGTAGTGGGTAATACAGAACACAATTGCAGTATTACCATCTTTCAGGAAGTCTAGACTCTCCAGTTTCTGTTAAAGAGAAGAACTTGCAAATTTTAGCAGAGCAAGATCCATTATGTTGAAATTTTAAATAGGATTTTTACTAACCTTCAGATTCAGTGATTGGGAAAAAAACATCAGCCAGCGAAAGACATGACTCAAAGAATGAGTTGCATATGTATTTCCACCTGCTGGCAGAAAGAGTTTACACAGCAGTAGTATGCTTCTACAGCGGTTTCATCTGGAATAAATCCAGTAAATCACTAGAATTTCTGTTCAAGTTATAAGAATATTAAAAAGCAGCATTATGCTTCAATGTCACTGGCACAGAAAGGGCATTACAGAAAGCCTTTCATGAGGCTGCACACCTCCAGGTCTGGGGGCATAACATTATTCTAACCAATGTTTATTTATTTATGTGGTTTTTAATTAACAACTGAATGCTACCAACATGCACATCAGCTTCCCCAAACAGTAAGCAATATATAAGTAATAAATACAGAAACATGTAATGATAGTGTTAATTAGGTCCAGTGCTCAGCTAAGTGTTTTTCAGTTGGATATTTATTTGAAATTAAAAGGTGTTCTAAAGCAGCACTCCAAGGAATGAACTGTATTCACCACCAATAAGCTGCTACAACTGTTCACATTTCTCCAGAACTGATGGTGGAGAACCACGATAAAAATGCCAAAGAAGTCTCCATTGTCTATAAATAGCAAGAATGAACCGCTGTTCTCCACTACATCAACAATTAGAGAATTTCTAAGTACAGACATCACACTCCCAACCTCACCTGGGGACTTTTTCACACCTTGCACTCCCGACTTTCATATGGTGCCACTTTGGGTTCACAATCCCAAAGCCCATCAGTGGCTTTTATCAACTATAGCATGTGAAAGTTTAACCTTCAGGTCCCAAGCAGTGTAAGCTCGAAATTTCTGGAACAGGATAAATTGCATCATCTCTACTGCAGGACTGTTCAAGAGGTATGAAGAGACTGGTTCACTGGTTAGCAAACACTGGCATTCTACAGTCCTTACACAAAACTTAGCTGGAACGTTGGAATGTCTGCTTTCTCTCCCTTCTGACCTTGATGACATGTGTGACAAGGTTGTTTTCAAACATACTTCTAAACTCAGCTCCATAAAAAATACTTCTTGAAAGATATAATACTGCATTAACACTTCCTGGAAAACATCTCATCTTTGTGCTGCCCCCTGTATCTAGAAATAACCCGAGAGTGACGTGCAACTATCGAACATACAAACTTCCTCCAAGAATGCTGAAAATTTTCTTTGTCACTAAATGAAGTGTTACATTTTTGTGCCAAAACATCATCCTATACGTGTATATAGAAAAATGTGAAAAAACCCCCAGCAAATACTTTCACAAATTCCTAGTGCCAAGAGAAGAAGTGCCTAAAACAAGAAGTACTGCAATCCATTACAGCGTTATGAAGTCAATCTTCTGTCAGCTGTCAGTTCAGATTCTGTACAGATATCTGTCTTAAGGAGAAGGAACACTTCAGGAAAGCAAAAGAATTACCATACAATAAGCTACAATTTAATTAAAAGAAAGAACATGCTGAAGATAATGTCAACAAAAGGATATGATAATGATAATTTTAATGAGATAAATATGCCCTCACATCCCCCATCAAAAATGCCCGAGGTCCATCTTGGCAGTGGTAGGGAGCAGTGGCAAGAAACAAAGTCTTCCTTTCTACTGACGTGGGCGATGCTAAAGCTACAACAATTACTGGAATTCCAGTCAGGAAGGAGAGGAGGAACAAGTGATGCTTTAAGCTTCTGAGACAGATCAGGGCACGTTTCCCTTCTGTTCCTGAATGCATCATTCCAGGGAAACAATCCCTGCCAGGACTCTCATGGGACAACACATCTCTGCAGTTGTTCATGCATAACCCTCCAGATGGAGGAAAAATTCAGCTTTAAATCTAAAATGCAAAGGGGACTTTTATTAGAGTCCAAATGCTCTCGACTTCGCTATGTAAGTATTTTAGAATCTCTCTCAAAATTCAGTGAAGTCATGAGGCTTTTAACAGGAAGACCCTTCATTTAAGTTGTGCAAGACTAAAAACTCTCACAAAATTCTTCCTGACAATTTCCAACATGTTTTTACAGCAAAGCTGCAAATCAGTTTCAGAAGACTTGTTTCATGTACATCCCTGTTGAAGCCCAGCACCAATTTATACACCATAAAAATCTTCAAGAAAACAAAAAAACAACAACCAATGCTTACCATAAGGCATGAAAGTCTACAATAGAAGAATAATACTGAAACTACAAGAAATCAAGAAAGCAGCCCAAAGCCAAATAAAATTGCCTGTCCTCTTTTATAAAGTATACTTTTTAACACCTGAAGAGAAAGTTAAAAACAGTCACCATGAGATGGTGCAGCACCTAAACTGGCTGCATTTCAATTCCATCTGTACCTGTTCTGTGAGGATACGTTTCTGAGGGGAGGCTTACTAAAGAGCAGGTATTGTAACATTTTTCTAAGAAAATGCTTTATATTTTTTGTTAAATTATTTTCATCATCCAAGTTTCCTTTAACCACCTGAAATGGCCTTTAATGGATCTAAATAGAAGGAGAAAATTTGTCTAACACCTTATGTCTTGTCAATTCTATAGAGATGTTGCTGTAAGAAATGTAAATTAAGAGATTGAGTCTTAAAGTTTTATTCACTGTAGTTTTAATAGACCGTGCCCATCTTACTCCATCTTACTTGCCAGAGATGTCTCCAAGAACACTAAATGAATATTAAGAAGGCCTACCATATCTCTTTCTGTGCAAGTACAAATTAAATTCTAAACTTGCAATCTCCCCACTGGATCCATATGGGGAAATTTGGTATGGCACCCGGGAATATGCCAGCAAAGATATGACAGAGGAGTTGCATGGCATGTTTGACCGGAACACAAACACTGGCAGTTGGATCTCAAGGATCAGAAGTTATATATTTGTTTTCAATACTAATGTGTGCAAAGAGGTACAGCTCCATTGATAGGTGTCCATTAGCATGTTTCCACATGCTTATCCCAAATACAGATTACCAGTCCTTTGAGTCCAGAGAAGCATCCAGGTTTGAATACTAATGCATTTCAGATGAAGCAGGTTTTCTCCATGCCATGAAGTAGAAATGAGGGCAGCACACAATGATGTATCATACAGACTTCTAAGGCCAACCTTAGCCAGGCAATTCAATGAAATTCTACTTCAGAGAGGTTAAGAATTCTGCAAACATTTAGTAGACACTCTACAAAAAAAAAATCTTCCTGTTTCAGTTATCAGTATTTCAGTAGTTCTGATGCTCCTTAAGATATAATTTATTAAATTCATGCATATTGTACATAAGAATCCAAAGTACTTTTTTTATATCTATTCAACACCACCAAAGGCACTACAATGATGTGGATAACAATGAAGGCAAAACTAGAACTCAGCAGCAATTCTGAAAGGCTTGCATGATCATTAACTAAAGATAATCATGTAGAGGTAAATTCTCAGGCACACACCATAAAGTCATCAGACTTAGTTTGTAAACCATGTCATGCAGAGACAATAGTAAAACTTCCCATTCAAGATAAATAGACTTGGCATCAGATAAACCAGATAAAAGTAATTCCCAAGAGCTACAGATGAAAATGCCCTAATTAACATCTACATATAATGTATACTATATCGAGGGGAAATTCCTTTCTAAAATTACTTAGTTCAGATTTGTTTGTGCTGCAAATCCTTATTAAACAAAATGCTAACTTTGAGTAATTTGAGTATTTGGGTCATATATTGTGCTTTCCATATGTGACAAAGACTTTTACAAGCTGAAGTCCTAATTTAATAAACTTAACTACAGACAATGTTTTTAAAAATAGCTTACTCGCAAGAAATATCAAGCACATTAAGTAAGAGTTTGATTAATGTATAGTAATCCATCAATTAAGATTAATTCGCCACTGTTGATCATTCCAAAAAATATGGTAGAGACCCAAAATAAGCAGTCATAAATCTACAAGCAATGAATTAGGGAAAGAAAATTAATTACAAGGGGAAAAAATGTTCATAACAGCTTAAAAACACCCATTCTGAATGGCTGAGGTCTGAAATCTGGCAGTCTGGAACACATTTCTAATCAATTCCATTTTGTACACTGCAAGCAAAACTGACCATTTAAATCACACAACTACAGTTCTGGAAATGACTATTTAGTATTAATTTCTGAAAAGGCACTTATTTTTCCATGTTTCAGAAATCATTTCTAGGCAACTTTGGGCTAGATACGTTTATGCCAATTTCACCTGTAATAACATCTTCAGAGAGGGGCTTGAAAACAAATCTTGTGAAAGTTATTGCACAGCAAACACAGCATCTCACCTTTGAAATGTTCACCTTCATAGAAAATAACCTTTTTCTTAAATGACATCCATGAAAATGCCACTAATAATAACGATTAACTTTTAATAAAAAGTTGAGAACTAGTAGTTTTGAAAGCTACATGTATTCAGGAGATGACACTTGCTCTCCAATCCAGATTCCCTGTTTACACAACCATTAATACCAGCAAGGATTCATCCTGCAACACTCCCTGCCTTGTGAGAAGGCACTCAGTCTATTCAAATCTACTCCCACACACAATATAATAAAACATACTGGAGGATATAATCAAAACTGTTCAAGATAACCAATTTTTGTGGTGCAATGACCTCCAGAGCTGTAGAAATTAAAAAACCCAATATGCTGGCACAACAGAAATGGTTACAACTTCTTTCTCCTACTTAGGAAATACCTTTTATTTTCCATAAACAAGTAGTACAATAGTTACTTAGTTTTCATGTAACCCTAACTAAAGCAGGCTATTATAAGTGTTTTTTGAAAGAAAAGTCTTTACATTCAGACAGTATAATGTTACTCCCACTGAAAGCCACAGAAATGCTACTGCTGACCTCAGTGGGAGTAAGAGCAGCTCCAAACGGCTCCAACTTTCCAGATTTTCCACCACAATGTCTACTGCACAGAAATGCAATTCAATCTCATCATTAAAAGCCACAAACCAATAACCAATCAAAATAAACCTAAAATTGCTTTATAAGTTAGCAGTTTCAGTCAATGAGTTGCACTTGTAAAGAAAATGACTAGCATTCTTTAGGGCTGACAAGCAATAAATTGAAAGCACCATCATTCTGAAAATGTATGGCTCTCCTGATTAAGGGTGACATAGTCTTTAAAAGGAATATAGAGAATACCTCACTTCTGAAACAAGAAAACAGTCTTAGACATGAATTCTGTAAAAAAGTCCTTTGGTAATGATAGCACAATTAGAACTGTTTCTTCAGAGTAGAAGTTGCAGGAAGATTTTCAAAGCTGTACATTGCTGTCCTTCACAAATACACAGCAGAATAACAACAGATACATGTTCGTCATGTCTCCACAAACAGCATTTCATTTGATTGCCTGATACCTTTTTACCTAATTTTGAACTAGTAGTGAGGCTGTTTGATAAGAGATTCTATTCCTGGCACTTCATTCCTTTTCAACTTACAATAATTTTCCTCTGCTCTAAATACTATAAATTTCACCTCAGGCTGACTATTATAGTGAAAAATCCCCTAAGAAATCTCCCATTTCTTTCATATTCCTTAGGATATTCAGAAGCCACAGCTTTCAGTTTTTCTTGTACTGTGCAAACTGTATCCCCATATTTTACCCGAAAATCTACTTTCCCTAAAACAAATTTAAAAGGAGACTAATAAAAAGAAATGAAAGCTTTTAGAAGTTTGAATTATTCAATCAATTTTATTCATTTAGTAAGTACAGCTGTCCTCTGGTTTAAGTCATTGAAGAGACCAATTTTTTTTTTAATTATGTTCCTTTCTCCCAGTGTAAATGAGTTTTCCTTGTGTAAGGAAGCTTCTGCCTGGTTAGGTCTCAGGAATGACTTCTCAGATCAGTGAAAGTCATACATATTATTAAATTACTTGCTCTTTGCCTGAATTGACTGTGGTGTTTGGCCAAGGGCCCTTCCCTTACAACAGAGAGGCTTTGGGGCAGCAAGGCCCACACCCCACCATGCCTGGGGGAAACCAGTGAGTCCAGAACTGTGGAACATTCCCCTGCACAGAGAGCTCTGAGAACAACCCCGAATGAAATCCGTCTGTACAGCTGAACACAAAACTGAGGGGCTGAGAAAGGGCAGTCAGGAGGTGGGAAGTCAGTTCACCTCTTGTCTAAAAGCCAGACAGCAGCAGAACAAAACATCTTGACAAGGCCATTTATAAAGTTTTCGAAGCTTTATTATTAGCTACATTATATGCAGTTGATTATTCTACATTTTGATTATAACAAACATTTGTTTTTTATTTGGTGATTTGGTATTCCAAGCAGGCTGATTCAAACTCTTGCATATTTTAGCCAAACTCAACTCAAAAGTCCTTCTGTTTGAGAGAAAGGTCACTACAGGCTGTTACTATAAAAAGAATTCAGCCTTTTATCACTTTATTGTTGGCTGACGAATGTCAACTGTGAGACTGCTACATTTTTAATCTTTCTATTTACTGTCCCAGACAATTTTGCTTTCTAGATTTCATACACACAAATACATGTAATAATGAAAGAAATACAAATACATACAAGAAATTTTGCCAACTCTTACCACCCTTTCAGGCGAGTTGTTAGGCCCCTCCCCTTGTTCATAAAGCACAACTCAGCTATGGATTTCCCTGGAAAACATAAGAAGCAGATCAAACTCTGAACAAACACTGTAACTAGTGTGACTAGTGGTTTGTTGACCTGAGGAATGAGACAACTTCCTATACAGTTCACAGCCCAAACACCTGCCAAAATTGCACTGCTATCCCTAGTTCAAAACAGCTGAAGAAAAGGCTTTCATCAGTCTCTAGAGTTCCTACTTCCCAAAATCAAGGCTGAAATGCCTATCTGGTTTGAATATTATAGTATGTGGAAAAGTTTCTACTGAAAGCTTTGGGTCATAAAATCCAAAAAATCATTTGTGATTGGAATAAATACTTAAATCAACCAATTGATCAATATATCTCCAAGTGTAGCTATAGCACTACAATGCCAAACCACCACTGGCCATCAACTCTTCTACTGCTGGTTACACTGGATTTCTAGGGCAGCCACACTGACACAGAGATTTACAGCAGTGATTTAAGCAGTGAATCCCACAAATAATTAGGAGTTGTTTTGTTGGGGAGGGGTTACTCTTCTGGATGAAGAGTGCTCACCCACAAGGCCTCACCTGAACCCACTAATACCAGACAAAACTAACACTCAGATCCACAAAGGATGTATGTGAACACAGTGAGAAAAACAGCTTCTTATTTCTGAGAGGATTATATTTTTTTGTGATCTAAAAAATATGAACACAACTAGCTGTACATTGTTCTTAGGAAGGAAGACTTTGGGGTTTGTCCCCCAGTTCTTGTAAGCAAGTCAGCATTTGGCTGCCTCCCAAAATCTGTATCTTCTTGCCAAGTGTCATCACCTTCCACAGTAAATTTTGTTTCGTTTCATGATTTACAAGATCTAAGACAACACTATGTCTCGATATAGTAATTCCAGGGCCTTTAGGATAACACAATGAAAATCTAGCTAATTACTAACAGGATGCTTTATTTATCTTCAACCCTAATAAGTAAATGCTTTTAAGTGCTGCAGAACAAAGGAGAAACTACATCACAAACACGAAACACACAAGCAAGTAGAGCACGTACACGGAAATTCAGTTTGTCACAAAATAAAATTCATTAAAAGGGTCACGTTGTTCCAGAAACAGCACTGAGGGAGATGGTCTAATCATAAAAAATGTGTTGAATCAGTACAAATCCAACCTCAGGCAAGAATTTTCCTCAAAAGTTCCATTTTTATTAGCAGTGCAGACTTTGCCTGATGAGCAATTCAATCCAGAGGTCACAGGCAAAATCTTGCCAATGTTTGCCCTTTAAAAAACATTTTTCCAAAGGAAAGAAAAAATGAACACACAATTTCCTCTAAACCAAAAGAAATGCAGTTATAATAATAATCAGAAATAATATTAAACAGACATCAGTAGGATAATAGTACACATTAAAAAATGCAACTAGTAGCTTGATAAAATTTTAAAACATAGCAACAAATCCTAAACTGCACTTCTAAAATTATTTTAATTGAATATGTCAATCCTGTATGAGCCATTTTAGAAGATTCTACTCTCAAAACAAGTGGAAAATTATGGCCTCTTTTAAAGAAGTAAATAATCAGTGAATTTCTTAACGATGATCTAAGAAAAACAGAAGTTGACAGTAAGCTGATTAAATGTAAGTTTTCAGTAAATCAAAGTATCACTTGAGCTACGAATCTGGATACCCTGCTACATACACATGCCTATGAGACCTAAGAAGAGTTCAGGAAGAACTTGTAATTATCCATTACTTACATTTATGTATACTAGAACTTTTTCTTTTATGAGCAACTTTGCTCAAGAAGTGTGTTCGACATTCTGGTAATTTACATTTGATTAAAAATTCATCTCTTTCCAGCGTCTGAAGATGTTCATGGGAAGAGAAATTCAAGTGTACTGGAAAAAAATTTGATGAGAACAATCACCTATTATTAAAACAGATCCTTAACTTTCTGCAATGTCATATTCTTAAAACTGCAAGGGGTGTGGATTCAGTGCGATTTTGGATATCTCTGTACACTACAGTTGAGTAAAACATTACTTAAGCCAAGCAGCAGAGCAAGAGAACAAGAAGCTTTCCAGCCTTCACTCGTAACCTTGTTTAAAAAGTTTAGTCTGCCAAACTCCAGGTCCCGCAAGGTCTGAATTTCTCAGGAACCAAGCCAACCTTGAAACTACTGTAGTAGTACAAGCGGAGCTGTATTTTGAACTTAAATCGGTACCATGGCTTAACACACAACAGTAAGCAGAGAAGAAATGATGGAAGCACAGTCTGTCATGAGCTTAAACGAGCTTCATTCTGCCAGACGAGAACTAACGAGTCTACACTGACTGCAGGAATGAGTCTCGCAATAGTTTCTTATAAATATTCAATAGACCCACCATGGCAGCAGCTCCAAACAGAGTGAAGGGTGAAGGTCTCTTAAAGAGCAGCTCCAAGCAGAATGCAGCCAATTCTGACTGGAACCTTATGCTGAACCACTGCCAGCTGACAAGGGCATGACCTTCTATTGATGCTGAAAATGATGACTTGGTTCAAAAATTGTTTCATTTTGCTGCCACAAATTTAACAGCTCGGGCTTTGTCCCCATGAGATGAGTAAAACATGCTCATTAGGTAACCCGCTTCCAGAGAGACAGGATTTTAAACAAAGGCTAAACACCTTTATTTTAATAGTACAAATATGTCCTCAAGGTGCTTCAATGCACCTTAAACCTCAGTTGCTGAGGTGTAAACTGAGCACAGCTCTCCCACTCCCACAACTGCCACAGGACATGTTCTCCACAGAACATTGCTCTGATGGAAGTTACAGGTAACATGAAGTATGTCCACAAAAGCACTGAGAAGACAAACAGCTCAATACACCACCACAGCAATTCTTAGGCTCTTCAAAAATGTGCACAAATGAAAGGAAATAATTTTCACTTTGTTTATCCAGTCGAGCAGGCAGGACAATTATTAATTATTTTAGCAACTTCTTTCAGCTTGTCCAAAATATTTACTGCACATTGTTCCCATCTTCCTAGTTACAGACATGCCAATGTCAGACAATATCTGTGACAACTTGGATTTACTATTCCTACCAGCTGTCTTAAGTCTATCCAATAAAGAAATATTGAACAAAAAAGAGGATGAGAGTATCTAAATGCCACAAAGATAAGCAGGCAGTTATTTCTTACTCCAAATGCAGTAACAAGAACTCCAGAGGCCAAAATGTTCCAGCTGAGCTAACTATGGCTTCCTGCTGCTGCTACCAACATGGTACTGTAGAAAAGTAATTGCAAATATTACTCACAAAGTACAAAATAGAAGCAAACAAGACAATGGAAGAAACATGTATCTCCTGGCAAAAACAAAACTCATTAGAAGATTATGTTCAATATAAGTCAATACGCTTTGAAGCCAGCTGTAAAAAGTAGCAGTGGAAGCGTTAAATTTGAATGAACCTCTTAAAATTATTTATTGTACTAATGGCAGAAGTTTGACCTTAAATGTTAATTTAAATAGATACAACTGAGTTGGTTAAAAAACACAAATTGTGGTCTCATAAATGCAGCTGCTAATGGTGCCCTCAGACCTGCAGCCACATCCCAGCCTGAGTCAGCTCTGTCCATCCAGCTCCCCCTTCACAGCCAGCACAGGCAAGGGGAGATTCACTGATGCCTTATCCGCACTGGTGAGAAACATAAAGGGAGACTTTTGCAACCCTTGAACTACTTTCTGGTTTTTGCACAGTAGACAGAGAACAGGTGAGACTGGAAATACCCTTGGATATCACCTGGCAACTCTCCTACTCAAAGCAGAGTCAGTTTGAGCAAGTTGCCCAGGACCTTTTCCAGACAGGTTTTGAAAATCTGCAGGAACATGATCTCTACAATCTCTCAACTTGCTCCAGCATTCTGCTCACACTTAACAGCAAATTCTTCCTCAGTTTTTGATTGAAGGAAGACTCCACTTTGTACCTGCCAGTGTATGAGGCTGTGCTGGCTGTTGTAATATTCTTGATCAGCGCAAGCTGCTTAAATCAATGAGCTCCAAAAATGACAATGAGATGTATAACCATGAAATTTATTGACCATGCCTGCATGCATTAGTAATCACACAGTATGGCCTCTGGGTCCAATAATGCAGAGAGTTGGATTCCTTCATCTTCCAATGGCTGCTCTAAATTCCCCAGTCACACAAGGACACATAAAACAAGCACATATCTTTTTTTTTTTTTTTTTTTTGTTTTGTTTTGTTTTGTTTTGTTTTGTTTTTTTGGTTTTTTTTGTTTAGTCCTAGATATTACACGTACTTTAAACCAGCTGGATTTTGTCTTGTACGTTCTTGGTAAGTTTCTCTCAATTTCACTGTATCAAAGGTATTTTAAATAGTTTGTTGCTTAGATAATCTCCTATTAACACTACTTGCCTCAAAAAATATGTTCAAAGCCAGTTATTCTGAAGTGGATCTGTGAGAAACTTGTATGAACTCAGTGCTCTTGAGATTTCTATCAGAAATCAGCCACTTGATTTCATGTGAAATGACAAGCACGCGCAAGCGTGTTTTTTGTTCTCTATTACAAATGTCTCAAGTGACATTTGCTGTAAGAAGGACAATGTTAACAGCCAGTGAAATGTCAAAGGTTTCCCAAGGAGAGGTCAATTCTGTTCATGCTTCCACTCTTAAGCACTTAAGTAATGCAGGTGTACCCAGTCAAACCACACCTGGGTGAAGAAGTGGGAAATAAATATCAGGGGTTTAATACTAAAACTGTGAAACAGTTGCATTTGTGCATAATGCCTTTTTCATTTTGTATTTTCTAGAAGAAAATGCCTTAAGAGACTTTTCCCCAACAGAATTTTCCAGCTTGCTGTAAATGTTTCATATCAATGCACCTACTATAGTCTCTTATTTTAGAGTACAAGATTGATAATTAAGTCAGCCTATTTCAGGGTCTTCCCCCTCCCCCGGCATCTTCATTACAGCTATTTTCATTCTGTACTCTCCGCACACCCCGTGCACCTGTAATCTGTATCTACATTGTATTAGTAGGATCCTCCTAATTAGATTTAATTTCTTCAAGTGAGGAAAAAAGTGACATGCTAAGCCTGCCAGTTCTTTGACGAATGTCCTAGAAGGTCAAATGGTGTGTATATAAGGGCTTTGTGATCCCTTTGACACAAGGAAGATAAGGTTGGTCAACATTTCAGATGCCTTCAGTAATGAAAAGCAAAGTAACTGGTATTGATTCCATTCACATCAATCTCAAAATGGTAAACAAAATAATTATATCCTCTGTATAGCAGTCTCCTGGGTACATGCAGATATACTTAACAGATTACAGACAGAAGACAGCTCATTTAAATCAAACACTATGTGAGATTCTAGTTTTCTTAGCTGAACAACTATGTAGACACTAAAGATTCTGAAATCTCTACATGCCTTATTCCTACATATTTAACTAAAATCAGAAACTGTCAGATCAGTACTTTTCCTACAGATTATAGCTCCACAGTTTGTCTATTTCTGAAACAACAGAAATACATGTATTACTGTTTTTGAAGCTTTTACAGTTCTAAAATATATTGGTTTAGCACATCAAAGAAAAAGTAATTTTTTAAATTTTAAAATATCCCTCTCTCCTATGTGAGACCAGCTGCTTTCCTCCAGACTTCAACCTCTTTTCACAAGAAACACTTGTGCTTATCCTGTGATTCTTATTAGTCTTTCCCTGTTTTTGTGGTACCATGACAAACTATACCCTGCATTACTTCAACTAATCAAGGGCTAAAAGGCTTCTCTCTCAGGCCTTGTTTTCTGCATCATTGGTGGATCACACAGTTCAATCCCATACACACCAAATCCCTGCCTGACAGCCTCCTCTTCCCCACTGCATTACTGCGACAGGCACATCTGCACTTGGCACCTCGTTAAGTTCTTTCACTGCCACAATCAGTAGCCAATTTCTCTGCTTAAACACTGCACCTTCAAAACACAGCAGTACTCATTATTGCACAGGTAGTAAGCCTGTAGTACAAAAAAATAAAATCTATAATGAGCCAATACACAGTCTTGTCTATGTTTAAAATGTCTATTGCCAATTATAGGACTTCTCTCAGCCCAATTCTGTGTTTTCTAAAGGTAATATTACATAGAAAGGCTACTGCATTTTAACATGAGTCATTGTAGTTCTTGAAATAGTGATACATAAAATGATGTAAAAAAATACGGAATCTAAACCTTTGGTTTCCATAAAAAGGACATTTCTCTGCATTGCTCCCCTGCCTTGGCTTTATCTTTAATGAATTTCAGAACATTTAACTTGTGAAACTTTCAAGACCTTCCTAATCCCTTGTGGCACAGAGAACGACCTTCTACTTCTTTCTACATTCAGACGCACGATGCAAAGCAAATTCTTCATTTAGGGCTTATAAATGGTTAATCCAAAAGGGAACAAATACAAGGTCAAAACAATATGAGAAAGTAAAACACCTTGTAGGGCAGAGTTTAAGACACTGACAGTTCTCTTGGCCAATGTTAAGGTTACCAACATCACCCTCCTACAGAGAGGGAAATGAGAAGAATTTGCTAAATATAGCTAGAACTGGTTGGAAGGATGCCTATCCTTATTTGTGCATTCATCTGTTTAATTGTGGGCAATATAGTCCACTAGACAGCCTGAAGCAAGTGTGGATGTTCAATATTCTCTGAATTGTACAACCTCAACCAGAGACTGGACTTAATTACACAGTTTACATCAGTATAAATGGAAACTTTGTATTTTGAAATGCTCCACAATCGAATGTACCTCAATTATTTTCTCAGGTTTTGGTAATGTATGAAATGTCTTCAAAACTGCAGTTTTAAACAAGGATGTGGAAAAAGACCTTGTGTTTATTGTATGACGCTGTGCTCCAAATCCAAATGTATGATATAAATATTCACATATGCTCACATCAAAAATCAGGTTTTATGCTCAGAGCTTCTTTAAGTTTGGTAGCCTGTGGAGACTGACATTTTTCTTAAATTGATCTGTAAGTGCATTTTTAAAATAGCTGCAGTAATTAAATATACATGTCAATACATCTTACAAAATTAATCCATCTTTATTTGAAAATAAAGCTGTCATAATCACACAAACCTGAAATAAACAAGCCAAGGAAGTTTATACACCTGTGATCTAAGCTTTTGAAAGGACTTCCAAACCCTTAGTTTCAGTGACAATATTGTGAAGAAATATAATGGAACTAAAGCATCATAAGGTGCCTAAATCTCTCTGAGAGTTTGGGCCTAAATTCTGAACAGATCACTGAAAGTCTCAGCCAAGGGATCAATTTATTTATATATATATAACTGAGATTCTTTCATGTTCCTTTTATATATGTAACAAGCTTCAGTTCTGTTTAACATTAGTTCTTCAGAACCTTAAATACGAAGGTTCCTAAAAATCAGAGTTATCACAGTGCTTCTCTGCTTCTAAAACAGTGGAAAGTGGTTTGTGGCATCATAAATTAAATGAGGTGGTTGTTTCCTTGACTAGACAGATGAGCACGGGTTGGAATTCAGAAACCCCACCATCAGCATAGTAATAAGTAGCCTGTGAAAGCTGAAGACTGTTTATCACCTGCAGGAACATACCACAGTGAAACACAGAGGAAAAAAAGTGGCAACCTACAGAGGTTTCAAACTTATGGATTGTACAATTCAATAATCTTCCATCGTCACACCACATTAAAAACAGCACCTCAGCCTCCACCTCTAAAATACTGCTTCAGGAGAGGGAACATGGTTTTGAGTGCCATTATCCTCCAGCCTGCAGCAAGGAAGTGCCTTGGTCCTGAATCAGAACCCATAGGAATTTAGCAAGTGCTATTTCTGCTTGTAGTAAAATCTTCAATATGTAATTTACATCTTGATATGTCATCATTTCTTGGTATTTAACTTAGTAACAGCCTCTCTAAAGTAGAGATTTTATTACATAAATTATGGAAGTAGCAGACTGGGTGTAGTGGAGACAGCATAAATTTCTGAATCAATACAAAATATGTCCCCAGTAGTAGTTGTTATTCTATGCAGGTATGTTATTGATTACAGTCATAATGATCTCACTTTAGCTGCCATCAATAACTCACTACTTGTATTGTCACACTGAATTAAAAAAGAACCAGTCTAAAAATATGAGAAGTTATACCAGCATGGCATGACCCAGCCTGTGGTGCAAAGAAGCAAACACTGCTGGTTTAAATTACAATTTGTGTTTGAGACTTCACTTGACATTACAATGATGAAGATAATGTGATCCTTATTCAGGACAAAAAAAAGTATGTGTCATAAACATTCCAGAAAACTTTTAAATTTATAGATCCTGTACACGATAACTGTTTTTAATACCTTGGGAGCAACAGAATACAAGTACTGTTATGCAAAACTGAATTGAAGTTTTATGAGTGGTTATTGACATTTTATTGATGAACACAACTGAAGCTTCTTTGCATCAGATTATGAATTGTAGAAGGAATGCTTCATTTTTTTAAGCCCTAATTTTGGAATATAGTCTCCATAAAATACCCATATTTGCTACTCAGCAGAGAGATGCTCACAAAGTGGCAGCTAGAAGACTTGATTCAACCTCATAGACTGGATCACTCTCCAGAGAAGTCTGTCTGTGTCCACTGTTTTAACCCACAGCCAGAAGTGCCTTTTCTAAATCAGGCATCTAATTGACACGTCTGAAGTGATTGTAGCTACCCCAGCTTGAGTGTCACATCTGAGAATCTCTTACGCACCATATTTTAAGTCACTCTGCAATTTGCTTTCCTCTGGGCAATCACTGGAAGCTTTGCTACTCTTCATGCTGTTAAAAAGAGTGTAATTTTCCCCTTTAAAACCTGCAAAAATCAGACTATCCAATATTGTTATATACAGTCAGGTCTCATCAAGCTGTGAATCCAGTAGCCATGGACACTGTTGATAGTGAAACATCACAATACAGTTTCTCACCAACAGGATAATCCAGTAAAAAAAGTCTGTGCCATCACTTCTGTCACTGTTCTGAATAGCAGCTACTTAAAATTTTATCACTACATAACCCAAATTAAACAGAGAACATTTACTGTAATGAGAAGGTTCCATGGAGGTATTCCAACTCATGGGCAGAACTTCCACCACCAGAGCAGATGAAGAAGAGGCAGTTAAATTACTGCAAACAGTAGGCCTAATTTCATTAACTTTACATTGCAATGAATGTAGATCAGTTAATAAAAGACTTTTTCATTCAGGAACAAGTTAGGGCAACATTTTTCTGTACAAAAATGCCCCACGATGATTTCTTTTATGAGAGCAGAAATTAAAAGAGGAAGGTAACTAAGCTTAGAGCACAAAAAAGGCATTTGTGATACACTAAGCCCAGCTCCTCTGAAGCTACTGCTCAGCATCTCAATCAGTCAGTATATCACTCAGCTGTAAGAATTCTTATACAGATTATTTCATGAGGTAATTCCAAGTACATCCAACCAGAATGCAGGTCTTGGTATCAATCCCCTGCAAAGTTCACTCTCAAGGATAACAGTGCAGAGGAAGCACTGATGCCTAATTCTAGACTCCAAATTACTAGGTTCTAAAAGAAATACAGAAAATAATAAATATTTTGAATTTACCATAATGACAAAATGTCAGGACTTACCCCAAACTGATTTACTCACTTCTTCCCTCTCACTTGCAATGTTTAAGCTGTAATTCTTCAATAATGCATTTCAGAAGACAGTAAATGCTTCACAATGCTTAAATAAACCATAAGCAGCTAAACAGTACCTGTTCCAGAGGACCAAGGCCTGTTGCCAAGGCACCAGACCTCAAGTTTCCAATGGCTTATGACAGCAATAACAAGGCAAACAAACAAAATAAAAAATAAAAATGAAAGAGTGAAAGATACCTTGACAGTGTCCTTTTAGTTTTCAGCCAACCTGAGATGTCACGTAAGCACTGAAGCAGCAAAGAGGTGATACTGCTTAGACAGCAAAATCTCAATTCCTCCCTGACCTACAAATCAGAAGCTAATAGATTAGTGGTGCACTGGTGTATATCTGCACAGTATCTCATGGAAACCCTGCCACAGCTTCTGAAACAAAATGCATGTGCTCTGAGATGCAGAAAAAGCATAACTATAAATAACATCAACTGAAGCATGCACAGAAGATTTTGACAACCCAGTCAAGGACCTTATGGAACAAAAATCCCAAATTGTCTAAGAAAGCCATCATATCTGAAGAGATGAAGCATACTGCATGTAGCTCAGGAACAGAAAGGTCTTCCCAGTGCAATATGAACTGGAGAGAGAGACAGAGGCACAACCCTGCCCATATGTTCTCAATGGATCTCAGTACCTTGTAATACTGCCAGCAGCAGCAGCACCACTATGCAAGGTGTGGATGAGAATTACCTTCTTGGACCACTCAGTCTGGAATCTCTGATCTAAATATTACAGCTTTTCCAAATATATAGTCAAAACATGTATTTGACTATAGTCAAAAATCACTCAACTTATCTCATGGTAATTAACATCAGTTGATTACAGAGCATTAAGACTTGCAGAAAATCAGACCAAGATACCTTTCACTGAGATGTTTATCTAGATGGAACAAAAACCATGTAACTACAAAGCAAAATACGTATAAATGTGTGTGTGTATATATATATATATACACACACTCATATACAAATGCAATGTCAATTTTTACAGAATTTTATAAAGTAACTTGTTAAAAAAACCTGAAGCCAGTCACTTCAAGGGTACAATTCTGCCTTAGTTAAGACATATTCATTCCAACAATGGTAATGACAACACTGTAAGAAAATATATGTTCTTTGTAGGAATGAGAAGTAACTAGATATGAGTTTCATTAACTAAATCGAAGCGTTCTCTACAAAAGGTTAAAATATTTTAAAATGCCACCCATATATACATTCCTACTGGGTATCTTACACATTTTTTATCCATAAGATTAACTGATATTCCAAGAAAAGCATTTATTTTGGTGGGTCAAAATATCAGACTACCCTGAAACAGTGGAAATCAATGAGTCTCATCAGGACTCCCAAATATTATTTTGTTTGATCACTGTAAATGAATTAATGATGAGTAATAGATATTGTCCACTTACTATTAAATGATTAGCCATTTACAGACAACACACCAAATGCTACTTGAAATTATGCCAGAGGGTTGACTGTCAGGCTTTCAAAAGATTGGGTATTGCTAAATTAAGTTGTCTGTTCTTAGAATGTTGCACAAAACCAGCCACAAAAAGAACTGGATTCACTAGAATTAGCTGTTTCTCTTACATGCTACTTAAAACAAATGTGACCTAAGCTAATGCAGACAATGTAGACCTCTAGAACCTCATCAGACTGCACCAGAAGTAGCTTTTTCATTTGTTTTGGACTGCTTGTGAAATGCAAGGATAGGAGTGAAAAGGACAAACAGGGAAAAGAACACTTGCGCCACAGTTTTTTGCGGTTGGCTTTGTTTTGCACGAGTTAGCTGAATGAAATAAAAGCCACTTCATTATCTAAGTTGATTGCTTCTTTTCTCAGATGCTCAGGTGGTTACCTGCCTTGCTTCAGCTCACAGGTAGACCACATCCTACCTGAAATTTAAGAAAATCTCCCTGTTCTTATTTCAATGCTTAAACCCATGATTCCACTAATGCTCTTCTCTGAAGGAAATACGTTTGTCAAGTTACATGTATACTCTAAATGCCTTCCATTGTGGAAAGAACACTTTTTCTAAAAATACCTGGATTTTAATCTTAAAAATCTCATGGCTAATTTCCAAGAGACACACATGAAGCCTGAATAAGGTAACTGCATGCAACACATGTGAAATTCCTTGCCTATCCACAGTGGTGTAACCCCAGAGTCGGCCTTTTCCTCCTTATTCTGTGGAGAAAGACAAGAAAGTTAAAAATTTGACCTAACTGCTTTGAAGGTAACTACGATGGCTGTTAGGATGCCCCCACACCTGACAGAATACTGTCATACTCTGGTTAAACCAGAAAGACACAACCCAAATGTAAAATCACACTTAGCTGCTACAACATTTGTTTACAACGTCTGTGTCAATGATTTATACTCACACAATAAAATATTAAGAGCAACAAACTATAAACCTGGTACCACAAGAACTCTAACAGGTTTTCCTTGCAGTGTATCATTTCTGACAGTACCCAAGATCCACCAAAAGCACTGCAGATATAATGTGTTGCATTACATAAAATCATGTCCAGAAGCTTAGTTTTATATAACTGTAATATGCATACAGATGGTGTTCACGACAAGATATCTAATCTAAACTACAGTTTGTACAAAATCTGAAGTAAAAGGCAGGAATTTTGCCTTTTCTAGTACAGTGTCCTAACTCAATAAAATGGGAAACTCCCTCTATTCGTGGCTCTTATTGGTTCTTCCAATATTAAAAACTTTCTGACACTGAAATGATTTGCAGAGATTTTGAATTAAAAGATGAAATTCAAAGAAGGGAATTATTTTCCATCTATTTTAGCCACATAGTAGGTCAAAATTATGCTTATATTAATTGAAATTCAGTTATTTATGTCGACAGCAACTACGGCATAAAAACAAAGTAATCCAAGTCCCCTTTCTAAAGATCACCAATGTCAAATAAAATACAATCCATGATCTCTGAACAAAACACAAGGATAAACCATGCAGTGAACCTACACAGTCAAACTATTGTTCTTACAAACCATGCCTTCCTAATGCATGCCTTTAGCCAAGCAATGGGAAGATAAACTCATTTGCCTAATGGAGCATATCAATTAAATATTTGAGACAAGAACTGACAGAGATGCTGCTAAAATAAATTTAAGAGTCATCTATCCAAATACCTTCTAGGATGAAGACCCCAGCATAGTTCACAACTTATTTTTTCTACACAAACTCCAAACTCTCCAGCCCCTGCAGTTACTTTAGTCACTGTGCATACCCTGTGTTACTTTATTATAATAAACCTTTCCTTTCTTTCCCATAGGAGATCTAAACACAAGGCTGCATTTTTTTCTCTTTTGCAGTGCCTCTCAACATTTCTAAAATCACTAAAATTTCAGATTTTACTACTGCACCATGCAGTCCTGCACAATTTGGTAAACAAAATATGCCTAAATTTATGGAGCCTTAAAGGACTAGTGTATTCAGCAGATTGCAGTGCTCTATCCACAGGAAGTTACAATCAGCCAATGTCAATATTCTGTCATTTAGAAACAGGATTTTTTTAACCATAAAGCATTCCCATTAATACAAATCAGCAGGGCTGTTTCCTGCCTCCCCCCCTGCAAAACTTGTGTTTAGGGTTTAAGCTATTGGTATGATAACAGGTCACCACTTGATTTAAAAAAAAAAAAAAAACAAACAAAAAAAACCCCACCTACTTAGTTGTTGTTTTTTTTTAACATGCTATGAATCACGTTTTGCATTGTGACCTACCTAAAGGCACAACAGTACAGCGTAACGAGCAAAGTGCATGTTTTAAGAATTCCCCCTTTCACATACACAAACAAGTGCCTACATGAAAAAAAAAAGAGAAAAGGCAAGAAAGACAGTCTTTACTATTTCATATTCACTAGAAGTGAACATTTCAAAGAGTTTTTCAACTTCTACAAACGTCAGGTTTTAACCGTGTACCTCAATACTGCAGGGAAAGCGAGAATTAAAAAAAAATAACCCCTAATTCTGGCTTTTAAGTCTGTAATGGATGTCGCGTGTGTGGAAAAAATAGGTTAATTTTGTTTGGTCTTGGCTACAAAGAGACTCATCTCCCATGCATGCCACAAATAACCTGAGCAATGACTTCCCTCCATGATACGGGCTGCCCATCATATTGCAGGATTATTGCAATGTTGGTTTGTTTAGGGGTTGCTGGTGTGTGTGGCTGGCGTATGTAATTCAGGCATTCGCATACATCAACTCCTCGTTGCGCATCTCACAATAAACTGATCAACGCTGTTAAACCTGAACCAGGAACCTTCAGCAAACAAAGAAGTCTGGTCTAGCCCGGAATCGTGATGCAAAATCACCCCAAAACGTACTACACACCCTGCAAGAAGCTCACAGAAAATAGCCCGGCAGCCTCATTCATTCCCCCCAACCCAGCGATCTGCTCACCATCTCCGTCTTATTTCTCTGTCCTCAGCTTATTTTCCTTGCTGCTACTGGCTTCAAGGAGGCGGTGTACAAAAAAAAAAAAAAAAAAAAAAAATTAAAAAAAAAAGGAAAAACGCTTAAAAAATAAAATAAAATTAAAAGGGAAAAAAAAAAACCCTCAACTCTTCAACACACCGCTCGGCAGGCGCTGGGCAGCAGCATGTCAGCCCCTTGTGTTTCTCTCCCGCTCCCCGCCAGGAGCCGCTCCCGCCGTGCCCGCCCCGCGGGTGCCCGTCCGTCTGTCCGTCTGTCCCTCCGTCCGTCCCCCGCGCCTTCCCCGGGAGAGCGCCCGGGCTGCACCAGCTCCTCCCGCCCCGCTCACCCACCGAGCCGGCCCAGTAGTCGGAGCCGGGCTGATTTTCCCCTCCCACCTCCACATTCCTATTTACAAAGGGTATCCAAGACCATCTTTATCCAACGGGGGAGGTGGGGGAGGAAGGAGGGGGAAGTACTTGTTAACCCTTTTGTTGCGTTTACCTTTTCTACTGAGATTTTTGGAGCGCACAGGGGAATTCCCCTTCTCTACAGAGCACATGGACTCGCTGCCATCGGGCCTGCAGGGTCCCCGCTCCCGCCCCCGGCTCGGCCGCTGACGGTGCTCCTGGCAACCCCAAGGCCGCCTCAGGGAAAAGGTCCAAGGACACGGCTGGGAAAGGCGCGCCCTCCCCAAACTACTGCTCGGAAAACAACCGGAGCGGCCCGCGGGGAGAACGGGAGCGCACTGCCCGGCCAGACCATGATGCCACCGGCCGCTCACCTCTTTTTTTTTTTTTTTCTTTTTATTTAATTTTCTTTTTTTTTTTTTTTTCCCCCCCAGGCAGGGCACATTCCTCAACACCCGCACCTGGGGTCGGGAGCGCGGGAGGCGTGAGGGGCCGCGCGCCGTGCCCGCGCCCGCCCGCGCCGCGAATTTCCCCATTGGGCGGCGCCGCCGCGATCGCGCCCGGCAACCGGAGCGCCATTGGCGCGGCCCCGCCCCGCCGCCGCGCGCTGCCGGCCGCGCCGCGCGCCATTGGCCCGCCGGCCTGTCCGTCACGGCGCGGAGGCCCCGCCCCCGGCGGGCGGCGGGAGTGGCCGGGGGAGCGGCCGCAGGCCCGGGGCGGGAGCGGGGCCGCGCTGTCCGTGTGGAGAGCGGGGCGCCGGCGGTGTACTCGGCTGGAGGGGTATGGGCCTTTCTGTCCCTTCCCTGCGTGGCTGCTCCGCCCCGCCGCGCGGCCGGAGGGTTCCTGCGCTCGGCAATGAACGCTGCCTGGCACAGCTGCTCGCCCGGAGGCTGCGGGCCCGGCCGGCGGGGAAATGCTGTGGCGCAGGGCCCGTCAGGTGCAGCGCGGCCAGGTAATGCTGGCACGCGATCCGCAGGGCTTTGTCTGACCTGACCTTCTCCGCTCTTGCAGCGGTCTGTGCGCTGCCATCGTCGCCTCTCAGCTTTGTCTTTAGTAACTTGAATAGCTTGAGCTTCCTACGCCCCTATTTTTTTATCATGTTATCACCTTCATTAATGTTTCTCCTTTGAATCATTTCCTGTGTTTTTTTCCTCCCTCCCAAACCGTGGGTGCCAGAAATGGTGCAGCATTCCAATGTGCTGTGGACAAAGACAGTGTCACTCCCCTGCCTTCCCTATATATTCTGTATTTTATACAGTAAATGATTAGTAAATGGTCCAGTTCACCACAGTATTACCCTGAGAGGTCACACTGAAATAGTAACAACTGAATTTTTTTTTTTTAGGTACTTTTTGCCATGCTAGCCCCATCCCTGCATTCTTTATTTACATTTCCTCGCATTTTATGATATTAAAAATGCAATTTCCTAGACTGGGATGACTTATCGGGGACACCAGATGATTTTGTAACCAGTTGTGAATTATCTTCTCATTTGTTAGGCTACAAAATTTACTGATAAATATCTTGCATCATCTAGACGATAGAGATACCAAACTAGATCAGAGAAAGAACCCATCTCTAGAAAACTGTCAGGATCCCTGATGTCTGTTCTTTAAGCTGCTACCTCTCAGAGAAAAGACATTTAATCCATCTAAGGTGTTCTTTATGCATTCCAAATAATGTATATTCCAGCACTCAAAGAACAAACCCTTTAAACAAATGTCAGGACTATTTTAGTTTTTGAAACGAACTTAGGACAATTCTACAAGCCTTTCATTAAGCTGTTTGTATTTTAGCTTTCTGCAAAAGAGGTTCTGCCCTGACAGTACAACTCTGTTAAAGTGGATACAGAATCAGAGCCTGCTTGGGATCACTGCATTCAAGTTGACAAACAATGGGGGCTATACACTGATCCCCTAGGACAGGGTCTAGAAGGGGCAACAATAACCAGGCTGGTTTAGACAGAACAAAAGGTAGACACGAGAACAAAAGGAAAGGTCAGAATGGCCACCAAATCCAGTATTCACAAATTCTTGCAGTGGACTAATTTTGTGCAGCCTCCTAAAGGGCTTTTTAAATGACTCTGAATTTACTCTTACTTCCCATATGTATTAAAAACAGAAAAAATATCAGTAAAAACCTCCATTAAGTTTTAAGCCTATGGACACTTTCTTTTTCCCATAGACAAGACTGCTGCTGAAGGTATGCAGATTATCATCTGAAGATTTTAAATGGGTATCAAGCATAGAAGCTAAACAATGTTTGGTCACAGTGATGAGTCTATACTTTGAGACTCAAATAGAGTGCCAGAAAGAACAATACATTACATTTAATGTGCATGCATTTTACCAATTTCAATGTAACAAGAGATTTGTATAATTTGTCTGTTTAGTCATCAGATAACTGCTTTAAATAACAACTCTGTACCTGAAAGCATAAATACATTCTGGGTTTATATGTCTCAAGGTAATAACTGCAATCTATTATTGTGTTTCAGAAGGAGTAGTACAAAGAATGATGATCATACACTCACCCAGTAATTTTCATCAGTAGATCTCAAGAGACCTTGCAAAGGTCAATGTGATCATCCCATTGTTGATGATGGAGAAGGAAAGCATTGAGATGAACTTGCTCAATGTCATATGCCAGAGCAGTGCTAAAGCTGACAATTGGCTTCAGGTTTTCTGTATCCAGGATGAAAGGTTTTGCCTCACAAGCCACCTAACACATCCATATAACCCTGGGAATTCTTTCAATTGCTGTTTCACATCTTATATATATTGTGTTTATCAGTTAGAACCTGGAAGAGCACTCCAGGCTTTTATGGTGCTTCCTTACAGGCTTCACTATAAAACATTTTGTAATTTACAGGCTCCACTGGAACCCTCTATTGCCACCCATGAAAAAAAGTCAGAAATAAAGTTTGAGATTTTGTTTGAAAAATGAAATATTAGTATTTCAGTAGGACAAAAAGGTGACACAGATCCAATCCCAACCCAAATCTGTAGATCTAGGTAAAATTACTAAATACTTGGTTATCAGTTCTGATCATGCTGTGCTAATAACTGAAAGCAAATTTGACGTTGTCACTTGTGTTTTCCTCAGTCCTCAGGAAAGCTGTCCTGGCTGGAATTCATGCCATTGCAAGCTCAGAGCTCAGTGACTTTGGGGCCTTCTCGATAGCAGTCTCTGCTGAAGGTGGTCGGGGGAGGAGCATCCCACACAGTGCCCTTGTTCTGAGGGCTCAGGAGCTACATCCCAACCCACTGAGATTGTCAACAGCCTGGCCGTATCTGTCCTCACAGGTGTGAGTGCTGTGAGGCTCAGATCAGGCATGTAATGCTGTTATTTCACGCCTTCACAGATCATACCATCAGCAAGGTGAGAAGAGACCTTTAAGATCATGAATTCTGACTTAATTACCACTGTAACTTCTATAAACCACTAAACCACATTACCAAATCTTAAACACCTCCAAGGACGGCGGCTCTGCCACCTCCCTGGTCAATCTGTTCCAATGCCTGACCACCCTAACAGTGAAAAAAAAAAAAATGTTCTACTACCCCAATTTCTTGTCTCAGCTTGAAACCAGGTGTGCCGGCAGCAGGCTGAGGCAGCTAAGAAGCAGCTCATGCACTATGAGATGACTCCCCGGTGCTCTGGGGGATGCCGGGCGGTGTCACACCGGCCCTTCGCACACACCCCCGGGGGCACAGGGCCGGCAGGGCCCGCGGGACACGGCCCCGGGCTGGGGCACAGGGCAGGTGTCGGTGCCCCCGGGACACGGCCCCGGGCTGGGGCACAGGGCGGGTGTCGGTGCCCAAGAGACACGGCCCCGGGCTGGGGCACAGGGCGGGTGTCGGTGCCCGCGGGACACGGCCCCGGGCTGGGGCACAGGGCGGGTGTCGGTTCCCCCAGGACACGGCCCCGGGCGGGGCACGGCCCCAGGTGGGAATACGGGGAAGGTGTCGGTGCCCGAGGGACACAGGCCGGGGCACAGGGCAGGTGTCGGTTCCCCCAGGACACGGCCCCGGGCGGGGACACGGAGAAGGTGTCGGTGCCGGTGCCGGCGGGACACGACCCCGGGCGGGGATACGGAGAAGGTGTAGGTGCCCGAGGGACACAGGCCGGGGCACGGGGCAGGTGACGGTTCCCCCGCGACACGGCCCGGCCCGGCACATAGGGCAGGTGTCGGTTCCCCCGGGACACGGCCCGGCACACGGGGCAGGTGTGGACACGCCCCGGCCCAGGCCCCGGGGCAGGTGTCGGTTCCCCCGGGGCAGGTGTCGGTTCCCCCGGGCCAGGTGTCGGTGGCGGCGGCCCCGGCGGGAGGAGCTCGGGCCCGGCCCCCGGCGGGGCGGTGCTGCTGGGCCCGGCCGCCCTCCGGAAGCGGCGCGGGGGACGCGCGGTGCGGCGGCCGTGGGTGAGTGCGGGAGGCCGGGGAGGGAGCAGTGAGGGGCCGGGGGTCACCGTGCCCTGCGGGACGGGCTCGGACACAGCCCCGGGGCGGCTCAGCTGCCTCCAGCAGCCGGGAGCTGACGGGGTCCCGGTTTGGGGGGCTGTGTGTGCAGTTCCTGGCCATCGCCACAGCCCCGGCCCTCCCCGCCAAGGAAGGTGCTGCTCGTCAGCGCCATTTGCTTAAGGTTTTTATCCTAAATTTATCCTCTGGGGATATTTTCAGGTGTCAGTTCACACCTGTTTTCCCCTGGTTATGTGATCGATGGCCTTTCATTCCTGCGGAGGTGGTGGCTGGTTGGGACTTGCGTCACGTACAGGAGGAATTGGAAGTGTACAGGAGCAACAAAGTAATTTTTTAATTAAGTTTTAATACGTGGTGACCCTTTGAGGTCAAGCAATAGTCACAGATAGACAGAGGAAACTGCTGATGTCTGTCGGTGGTTCCTCCCTGAAGAAAACCTAAGAATTGTACAAGCTAAAAATCCAGCTTTTATCTAAGGAACGAGCCTTGCAGTGGCTCTGGGTCTGAGGAGAAACTCCTGCTCTTGAGAAACCGGGGCAAAGGCTGGTTTGCTCCGTTCTTGTGAATGTTTCTAAAACGTGATGTGGTGAAAGGTTATGTTTGCTGGCGTTTGTTTCTCATGGGAGCTGTACAATGGACCTGATCTAGTAAAACACCAGAGAGAAATTAAGCAGCTGAAAATAAAATTAGCCCGTTAAACTCGGGAGTGCCATTCACCTTATATGTCATTTTCTGGGTTTCGTAAGTGGTGTACTTTCGCACTGCTGTCTCTTGCAGGGAAGACTCACTCTTCACATTGTTAGGATTACAGAGCCTGGGTTACTTACAAATGCTCTTCATAGGGACCAACCTGGAAGTCATCAGATTATAGATCCATCTATTCCACTTCATCTTTAGTTATTAGTATTGTTACAGTGGAGCATGTGGTACACAAGGGAAGTGCAAAAACCAAACAGTAAAATGCTTTAAAAATGCAGCCATGAGACACTTTTCTCTGAGGGGGAAAAAAAGATTACTTAAAAGAACTAATCAAGGATCTTTTATTTTTGATGATTTTAAAGTTTGCTATTAAAAAAAACACCTCATTTCAGTAGTGCAAGAAAATAAATGCAATTTTAAGGCCCTTCTATGGGCATTTGAGGACTGTAGGGCTCAGTTTCATTTGGGCATACTCAAAAGAGACAATAAAATAGTTCTGTACTCTGCTGACCACAAGTTATTGTTGTAGTACATAAAACTAGCAGATTGCAGTGAATAATGTTTTTTAGCTGTATTTTAGACTGCACCTAAACAATAGTTTTGGATCAGTTGAGAAGCAATTCAGATCACTGTGGTAACTGACAGATGTTATTTATGATACTTCATTTGTGAATACGAAATACATGACAAATGGCTTCATTTTTCAAAGCCTTCTACTGGGAGTTCTTTAGGGTAAAATACTTTTATGCCAAATTGTGAACTGATTGCTTCTAATCAAGCAAATGATGGTAGAACCCTATGAAAAGAACATACACAATCCATCATGTTTGGGTCTCCTGAAAAGTCCCTCTAAATGCTACCTTATGCTGGCATGTATCCACTCAGGCTTTTAACAGATCCTTCAAATGAGCAAAACAACACACTGTGCTGTCTAACAGAGTACTGTAGCACAGAACAAGAATGTTAGTTACTTTAATGTCATTTCCAAATTAGTGGTGCCATTTGGAGCAGAACGCTTAATTACAGGATGTTTGTGGTTCTCGTCAAGCTGGTTTGAGTGTATTAGGCATAAGTTGGACAGCAAACTAGAAACATTACAGAAATAGGAGATTGTTGCTATCATGTCATCCTTGGTAACTGTTGTCTTATTGACTAGGAATAAGCAAACTAGAATTTATAAAAGCTCATTATTCAGAGAGCAGTCTTCACTGTCTCCAATCCAGGGCAGAGGATTTCTTCCCCCTTCCTGCAGACCTTGCCACTTCGCATGAAGTGTATATTCTGGCTTGTAAACTCCTCAAAAAGAAAATCAGAAAACAAGTGTTGTACCACAACTTAGCCTTTTCTATATGAACTCTTTAAACTATGGCACCTCCTGCATCTCTAAGGATGGTTCTGAAGACACATTTTCTGCAGAAATGGAGCTCGAAAATCAGCTTTTGATCTAGCTTTGGAGTTGCTGTAGAATCAAGTTGCAAGTGGAAGTCAGTCCTGGCCTAATCTTTTTCACCTTCTCCTCTCCTTGGTCTGTGGGGACTCAGCTGAGTGAGGAGGAGGTTGAGTGGAGCACATTCGCTTTGCAGCTCCAGCTCTGTGCAATGTGCTCATCTCATCCCTGTAGCTGCAGCACCAGCTTTTGAGCTCAAGAGAGTGGCACCTGCATGGAGTTTTTGATTGAATGTTTATGTACTTACCATATCTATGACAGCCTCTCTTCAGGTTTTTTTTTCCTCTTCGTGTTTTGTTAATTATCGTAAATTTCAGAATATCCAAATTTGAGTCTGACTTACAGTATGCTTTTATTTAAGAATTTAAGGGTAATATCCGCAACAGGTGTTGCAAGTGCAATGTCAGCTTTGATCAAAGAAGGTACCAAAATACATTACTTGCCTCCTTTCCTAGTTAAGTGTTGCTGCCATTTTAAAGGGTAGCTCTGTTTTATCTCACTTAAACACTTCTGTCTAAGTTTTTTTTTTAAAAAAAGGTTGGACTGTTTATATAGGACCTATAAACATTTATGCTTGTCTCAAGGCTGGCAGGTGGAGCCTGAGATAAAAAATGCTGGTTTGGTATTTGGGGTTAATAAAAGCATAAATGTAGCTTAAAGAACTGTAATAACAGTAAGCAGGGTTGATGGGGTGACAAAAAAGGATTCTGTCAAAGCAGTAGTACCAAATAATAATGACTGGGGATTCTGGAAAGGTACTGAAGTGTTCAAAATATTTGTCCTTCTGGATTACTGTGATGAGTATTGCAAACTTATTTTGCAGCTGTTTTCTGATTGGCAGATTTTGTTTAATCTTTATGCTGGCCAGTAATTTTGCATGAACAGCTGGACCTACTTGATTATTTGAAGGGAACTCAATAAATCAGCTAATGGAGCTTGAAACCTGTTTATTAAAATAGTGGTCTTATGAGTGATTAACTGCAAACAATTTTTTGTCGAGTAATCCATTTAATTATCTGGCAGGGCACCTGATGAATACTCATAGCCATATATCCACAGTCAGCAAGAGTACTCAGTGATAGTTGTCATTAAAGTTGTATTTTTTATCCCTGCTTTCACCAAGTGAGTTTCTTTGCACTTTACAAAAAAAAAAAAAAAAAAAAAAAAAAAAAAAAAAAAAAGAGTTTTAAGGATTGCCCAGCATACTCACAGTGGTGCTGTAGAGGGGAACCTCTAAACCCATGGATTTGAAGGTGATCTCTTCTGAGCTATGAGTGTTATTTCTGAAACAGTCTTTGTGTAGAAGATCCAAGTCTTCCAGTACTAGCAGTTCAAGTCCAGTATGATTGCAGTCTACTGAAAATTCGGCAATAGGAGTCTGAGAAGGGGGATGTCACCTTCTCAAAAGAGGTTGTATTTTCTCTGTAAAGCTGGCTATGGGTCTTTTTAAAGAGCTGGCTAGTAAATCAGTTATCCAAAATTCAAGACTTCATCTTTATTTTGTGATTAATTTCTGAGACAGTTATTTTGGGATTTACTTGGTAGAGACAAAGAAAGCCAAGAGTGTGATTTAATTCAGTTTCCAGTGCCTTATTGTGCAACCTGTAAAACAGAAAATAGTTGGGATAGTTCTGCTATTGCTGCTCTTAGCTCATAGATTATGAGTCAACTCAGGAGGGAAATTCCTTTTGTCAGCCAACAGAATTTAAAATACTTGGAGGTATATTTTTATACATACAGACACACACACGCTCCTGTGCACTAATTTTCTTGTCAAGCGTGTCAGGAGTGTTGCACCTTTTTTTTGAATTATTTCATGTCCTGCAGCAGAAGAGTCTTCTTGCAGGATATTGGGTTGCAAGAGTGAACTTGTTGTGCTGTGACAACAACAGCAGGCTGGTTGTAGTGCTGAACTGTGACTTAACAGGAACCAGCAGCTACAGGCAAGTGTTAATTAAAAAATATGTGTGTATAAATGCTGCACTTGCAGGTCCATTTCTGGTAGTGTGAATGTAGTCAAAATGATCCATTTCTTGATATCTCTTATGGCAAATTACATAGAAATTAATGAGCAAGAGAGGCACTTTATACATATCTTGAAAGTACAGTTAAAAATCCTACTATTTGTACAGAAGTTTTTTCAGTCGTTGGGTTGCTCAGATGGTCTTAGAGTTGTGGGGTTGAATTCTGCCTCCCTCTTATCTTGACTTACTTTGAAAACCTTTGTATGGCAAAACCTCTCAGTAGCAGTAAAAAATGTTTTTTTTTTTTCTCATTGGGTGGTAGCACTCCAATACTTGTTTGAGCAGGCACAAAAAAATAAAGATCAGACTGCAGTTTTATTACCAGAAAAAATGTTAATTGGACAGCACAAAGTATTTGAAAGCTGTTTTGTTGGTTTGAAATGGAAAGCACATTTGTCATTCCATCTGCATGGCCAAAGTTTTAAATATAGCACAAGTGCTGGAAACTCCTCATCAAAATGTAGACTCTGGACACAAAATGTGCAATGTATTTCTGTTTGTACCTGATCTTTTACCCAATGCTAAGTAATAATAATTTCTCCTGGGCATTGATAATAGCTTGACCTAAATTATCCTTTATTTGCAGGTCTGTGAGTGTCTTTAATGAGGTTTTTTCTGGCTTCTGCAACAGTTTGAGTCTTATTTTCTCCTTTATTCTAACAAAAGTATTTTGCTTTACTTAAGAGAAGAAACAAAAGTAAAGGTACTTTATTGGTAATGAGCACAAAATTGCATAACAGTCTTTTTTTTTCATGTATTGGTAGCACTCTAGACTTTGTCAATATTTTCCTGATGCAGGCATTTTCCCTAAAAATCTGAACTAGCCAGGCATAACTTTAAAAGAACTGCCATAAGAATCTGGTTAGTAAACCAGTCTTCAGAACTATTCTATTTTGGAAGTTGTATTATATATTTCTATTGTGAGCTATTAGTCAGTACATTGCAATCCTTAAGCTTCAGCACAGCAGCAAGTTTCTCTTTTTATAATTTGCAGTGTAATAGATAATCTTTATTTACGTTTTAGGCTATTACAGAATGACCTTGCATTGAGCCTTTGTGGAAGAAACAAGATTTAAACATCAGTTCTTCAATGTGCATCCTTCTATTCAAATTTGACCCACGACCAGTTTCAAAAAATGCATACAGGTGAGATGGTTGCAATTAAAACAGACTCATTTTGTGTAATATTTTACAGAATTCCTTTTTGTAGCCTGTGTGAATTACAAAGTCAAATCAGTATTGTGTGTTCAATTGTGCTTTTATAGTGTTTAACTTCGTGGCTTTCCCCATTGGAGGGGTTACTGTAGTGTTTTTAAACCCTTTGGTTTTAGACTATGTCAGAAGTCTTGGGGTTTGTAATCATGGACCTTTTGCTGGTGATCTGTCATGTGCTATCTAAGTCCTTTAAATATTGTACTCCAGTGTTTGGAAGTCCTGCCTTCTATTTTATTATTTAAACTAAGGGGAATCTTGTTTGTTGGGCATCACAGTGTAGCTGTCCTCTGCTTTCAGTGTGGTAGATACGTTTAAGGCTTCCAGTTTGCAAACAAGGAACTTCTAATAATGTCCTAGCCTTTCCCCTCCCCCAAATCTGCTTGCAATTAAAACTGTAGGCAGTAAACTAAGTCATGTGTATTAAATGTTTAGCCAAAAACTGAAGAAAAAACAAGTTTGCAGGCTTCTAGGTAAGTTTATAAGAATTTCTTGATGTCATGCAGTGAGTTTCCAAAATATTAAACATCCTGTAATCACGTTCTCTCTCATTGTAGCCTGTCATTTTTAAATTTCATATCCAACATCAGTACCTTTGAGTACACTGAGTATGTAATAAAAAGATAGCACTTCATACTATGAAGGTTTATTGCTTTCTGTATTTATATATACTGTATAGATTCCATAATATTTCATAGGGTGAAAGTACAGGTATTCAAACAGAAACCATCAGAGTCAGTCTGCTCAGTAAATTGTGCCTTTCACTGACTTGTTTTCCTGTCCTCTTGTATTAAGAAGCAGATGCCATTCTATAGAAAGAGAGGAAACAAGAACCAAAACCTCAGTTGTCCACAGAGTGCATTCCTTTCTGCATCTGCAGCCTACCTGAAAAGGGATTTTGTTTATGATGTGACTGGTGCTGAATTAATATATCCATTTATTTGGTCTGACTTGCTTTGTGTTAGTAGTTAGCAAAAGACAGATTCATCAATTTGATGCCTCTTGGGAAAATCCTTTGGATGTTAACTGCAGTTGCTTGCCAAGTGAACTTTCTGCCATGATCAATATTTAAGAGTAGAACTTAGAGTAGTTTTCTTGCTATTAAAAATTGCATCAAGATTGAAATTATTAATTTATATCAGAAAACAACTTACTGTCCATGTCAGAATAGGAGAACACTTTTGAGATGCTTGGCCCAAATTCAGGAGTATTTAATTATATTTTACTTCCTCTATATCTTTTGGTAAGCAGTGCCTTGCTCTGTATGTGAGATAAATCACTCTGAGCAACCTGTTTGGGTGATAAATGCCAGGCCAAAGTGTTCTTGGTGCCAGATTTTAACATCAGATAAATAACTTCAGTCCTTTTTTTTTTCCTTAACACACCATAACTAAATCTTTTTGCTTATCTTTATTCAGGAGAATGTTGAAGTTCTTTCTTTTTTGATAGTTCCTATTTTTTTTCACCTTTGCCTCAGGTTTTGAAGGACTGAGTCTCAGGTGTGAGTATCAGCTGGGAGTGGTGCCCAGCCCTCCTCATTCCAAGCAGTATTGTAGCCATTGCACCAACTGAGACATCTCTCTACAAGTCCTTGCTAAGCATATTTTTTCTTGACAGTTCAAGCATCACTGTGCTGTAGCTCTGTTTATTTCATGGTGAGGTCTTGGAACAGTTTTCCCAACCAAAATGGGATTCCCGTACCTGCAGACACTAATTTCTCTGTCCATCACGTAGCAGGCAATTACAACCTTCCTTACTGTTCTCTGCTTTGCATCTCTAACTGAAAGAAAGTGTCAGTAATAGGCAATAAAAGTTGAAAAGACAAACAGCTTGTCATTGACTGAGTTTACTGGCTAGAAGAAAATGGCCAAGCTAAAACATGTTCTCTGTAACACTCAGGAGAATTTTCCTTCCAGGTAGACTCTGGCTTCTAGACCAATATATTGGTCAATTTTCTTGAGCACCTAATGAAGCAAAGAGCTCGCCCTTCTGACACACTAACAAATCCATCTGCCTGTACCTTTGCAACTTGTTCTGTTTTCTCTCTTGAGGCCTATTTGTGGTAAAGTTTAGTGCAGTGTAACAAGCACTTTACTGTAGTCCATTATTATTGTCAGAGGTAATATGCTGCCTTTACATCTTTCTGAATAGTACTGTGTGCATCTTACAAATAAATAAATGTTTCAAGCTTCAAAGCTATCATCACAGGCTCTTTTCTGGAGCTGAATTGCATTATAGGAAATTGCTTTAATGGAATGATTTCTCATGTTTTCATTTCTCTCGATATTAAAATAAATCTTAATATGTAAATCCCAATACAGTTGAATTATTTCAGCTATAAAAATAGCTGAATAGGCTTTTTGCAATGTATTAGAAGATGAGGGTCACTTAATATTACTCCTTTTCACTATAATTATATTTCATAAAAGACAAAATAAAGATATTTTTATTATTATGTTCTTGTATACTAGCCTTGTGCTAAATTTAGGGGTCTGCATTAAACTTGAGATGGGGAATATTCAATAACACAAGAAAGACTTCACTTATTTTTAGTATTTAGATACTATAAACAAACCGTAGTTTCATGTCAGGAATTATTGAAGGCAAAGTATAATTGAAGCTTCAGGAGATGAGAACTGCACTTCAGGCAAACTATTTTTAACAGTGGAGATACTAATTTAAATAAAAATCTGTGAAAGGAGGCTTCATCCTATTAATGGGAGTATGTTGAAGTAAGATGACAGAAATTTGGTAAACCAGCAGAAATCCTATTGCTCAAAGGCTAGAATCAGCTGGAAGAGGAGAAAATATGTAAGTTTGAAAGGAACAATATTATATTTGCATTGGAAAGATAAAAATGTACATAGAGTTTGCTTTCCAACAGATGTTACCTTTGTTGGGCAAAATAGTAAGCACTTACCTTACAGAAAGGATGGCATTGAAGTGGCAAGTTTTTCTAGTTTCTCTATGGTTGATTATGATTCTTTTTCTGTAGTATTTCTAATGTACAACTTGTACCTCCCAGTCCTCTTTTAAAACACTGTATTAGGGAAGAGATGAATTTGCAGGAAAGTTCAGAAACCTGCAGAAAATGTAAGTACATCTGAATGCTGAACAAAGTAATGAGATGTCATTGGAATTGATTCTTGTGTGTTGTGGCTAAAAATTAGAATTAAAATTGTATGGCCTGTCTTCAGTTTCCAGTAGCAAACTCGTCTTCTGCTGTGCAGATGTAATTGAGTTGCAGCTGGTGGGGGGAACTGACAGTGAAGAAGAGACTGAGGTTTTGGAAAACTGGTTAAGAAAATCTGCAGGGTTTTGAAAGATGGCATTTCATTAAAATTAAAATAAGCAACGTAGCTGGAGAGAAGGGGGGAGCATTCACTGTCTCACAGTGGAAATAAAGGCAAGTCGTTGTGGGTACTGATGAGCAGGACTTTGGGAGCTGCACTGGAGCTGTGCAGGTCTGGCTGCAGTCACCTGCTGCCCTGAGCCTCCACACAGGCCTTGCCTGGGGTCAGAGTTGTCTTTACCTTTTCTTGGATCAGCCAAATCCATTACCTGCTCCTCAGGTGAGGATGTTCTACCAATGAAAAACACTTAAAAAAAATAATTTCAAAATAATAATTATTTTCTTTAATTAAGCTGTAACTTTATGCTGAGAAATCTTCAGGTTGTTTATGCAATCTTAATTCAGTGTCTTCTGTTGGAAGTATTATTTTTTAAAGACACCAGTTGCCTCATTCACTCCACAAAAAGGACTTGCTGAGTGTCTCATGACAGCAAGAGAGAAAGCTGCTGTCAGATGTCAGTCGAACTTTACACTGAATGGTTAAGGTGAGATGGGAGATAAAGGATGGTTTCATGCTTGAAATGAGTTAATGCTCTGGAAAAAATTGGATTCTGCTCCTGCCTGTACTGCGAAGTTCCAATTTGTAAGTAATAGTGTCTTTTTTCCTCTTGGGTTCTGCAGGCTTATTCTAGCAGCTAATAGGGATGAATTTTACCACAGACCATCCAAATCGGCCGAATTTTGGGACAGCAGCAATGAGATCCTTAGTGGTATGTATGTCTTGCTGTTTTGAGTGGTTTTTATGTAATGTATAAGGGAATCATGGCCTGGATTTTATTATTAGGGTGGTGGTGTTGTCTTTCTAATAAAAATTTTTCTTCTTCCTTATACATTTAAGGAAAACATGTCGTAAGTTTGAAGCATTTTTTAATTTTAATGTATTTAGTAACCTAACTCTTACTTCTTCCATTAGGTCTGGATATGGAGGAGGGAAAAGAAGGAGGGACGTGGCTGGGAATCAGTAAGAAAGGCAAGATGGCAGCCCTGACAAACTATATGCAGCCAAAGATTGATAAAAATGCAAAAGGAAGAGGTATGGAAGAGTTGAAATAAAAAACAAAAAAGGAAATGGACAGACAAGCCCTGATGTTCCAGTAAAATACTGATGATTACAATATTAGTTGTTTTAATACAGCTTTATGGACAAGTAGAATGTTTATGTGCTGTAAACAGAATTTTTGAACTGATGAGTTTGAGTACATATGTGAGGAACTTGACTTGGATAATGATTTTTTTTAACAAGCATGCATAAGTAAAACAAGAGGTAGTGCCTAGAACTTGAAGTCACATTCACACAAGAGATGCAGCAGCACCATCTCCTCTGGAAAGTAAGAAAAATTAGCCAAGCATTGAGCTAGTTTCAGATTACAGTCAACTGTTTTGAGTGTATATTTGTATTCAAACACCTATCTCAGGGAATGCAACTTGGATTATGCTGGAGGTAGCCTAAAAGATTCTTCTTCCCCACTGATAAATCAGAGGAGCAGAAATAATAGGAAAAACCCTCTTTCAAAGAGGATGCTCAAAACAGACATCGGTGGGGTGTTTTAAAATAAACATAGGTCTGTTTGAAACTGTCACATGGTACTAGAGTGGGAATATATTGCAATGACAAAACATGTTATACAGAGAAACAAATAAACCACATCATTTGTATTTCATTTTAGGGTCATATATCAGGGAAAGTGAAGCAAGACAAGAAAGAATTTGTAAGGTGGGAGGAGAGGAAAGGTGCATCCAGTCCAGAGTAGTTAGTAAATGTGAATTCTTGGAATTTTTGCCCAAGAGCTTTTGACTGAGTTCTTCAGAGTAAAAGTCAAGCTCTCAATGTGAACATGTGACAATGATACAATACTTTTAGAGTTTGGTTTGTTATTTGGGTTGATTTTGTGGTTTGGGGTTTTCTTCCACTGTTACAGCTTGATGGCAACAGGAATCTTTATCTTTCTGTTTATTTTACCAGGCCTGTCAGAATAGTGAGCACACACATACAAGTTGCTCTATGTACTTCTCTTTCTTAGGTGCTCTTGTAACAAACTTCTTGACTGCAGATCTGGACAGCTACTCTTACTTGAAGAAAGTTTCAGTAGAGGGACATCTTTACAATGGATTTAATTTATTAGCAGCTGACTTGAAGTAAGTCTACAAAACATCACAGTTCAAATGTCAGAGGGAGAAAGATAATAACAGTGCTGTACATACAAGTCATAGCACCAAAGTGTAACAATGCAAAAGCCTGTCACAAACTAAAGTTAGAGCTCATGTTTTTTGCTAATTGGCATGCAAGACCCTAATTTTTTTTGTAGTCTTCCTTTCCTTTTATTGTTTTTTTATCTTTAAAACATTGGAGGGCTAGCTTGTATTCTAACCATTGCTTCCCACAAAACTTCTTGGGACTCCTTGATAGGCTGTAGCCAGCCTTTACCCTGGAGGCTCTGGGGCTTGTATTTTGAGAAAACAAAACCTTGGCTCATAATTTCTCAGACACCTTTTTTCTCTGAGAGTTGACATGCTGCAGCAGGCTGAAAGCTTTCAAGCTATTATTCCTGTCAGAGTGTCTGTGTCATTAATCTTTCCTGAAACATTAAAAATCAGCACAAGACAAATAAACATTAACTTAAAATTTCTGTAGCCGAGAAAGGATGTTGGGTGCTTGATTATAATCAGCGTGGTTGGCACAATCCCTGTGCATGTATCTATGCACAAGTAGATCTGCTGATTTTTCCTTTGCATACTGCCTGATGGAGAAGAACAGAAATGCAGGGCTTAGGCATCTCCAGGCCATGTGTCAGTTCCCAGTTGGATGCACACTGCATGACCAGGAGCACATCTGACCTGCCAGGAGCACACTGCTGCTTTGGCACACTTGGTGCAGAAGTGTTAATCTTATTAGACAACCTGATGGTGCAGGGCCTTCTCCCACTCAGCTTTTCTGCATGCTTCTGGGAATACACTTAAAGCAGAAGGCCAGAGTGTTTACTGTTTCCAGTGGAAATCTTTTCTAGCACCCTCTCACTAACTGGTGTTGTGTTTACATTTTTCAGTCTCTGTATTAAACCACCTTCAGCTGGTGGCTCAGACTTATCAGTCAGTTCTGTGACAATACCATGAGTGTAATTCTGCTTGGTGTACCTGCTTAGAAATAAACATACAGGTTTTATTTCCAGAAATTCAATCCAGAAGATAGCCAGGCAGTTGGAGGGTTTGATGCTTTTTGGTCTTTTTACTCTCTACTTTATAAAGTTCATTGTCTTACCAGAGACTTCCCAAAATTTTTCAGTTGCTTAAATTAATTTTTACCATGATCAGAGGATTTGACTTTTTGACCTTTCTGCTGTATGTAGCTGTGTGCTAGGTTGCATAAATTGGAAGGCAATCTTTAACTGAAAGGCAGCAGAAATAGATGTTTTCAAGGAAAGATCATATTCAAGGTGTGATCTAGCAAGCAGTAAGTTTCAGTTTCTTCATTTTAAGGTGGGTAAATAGAATAGTCATAATGGCTGCTAGTATGACAGTATTAAAGTAGTTGATTGATGGTATTTAATTCCTGTGTTGGTTTTGTTTGTTTGTTCCTCCATGCTGGGCTGATAGAGTGTTGTATGCTCAATTGAATAGTCTTTCCATGGTGATACAGGTCATAATTCCTTGTTGAGTATCACTCTAAAAGCTGTGTGTGTTGATTGACTTCTCCATTTTGACGTGTCCTTAGCCTTGGATACTCTGATGAAATGAAATTCTTGGCAAGCTAATGATGCAGAGCAATTTCAATAAGATTTGTAAACTTGTAATTTTAGGAAATTAGAATTACAACAAAGAGAAATGTGGTATATGAATGGGAGCTACTTCTCTGTGTAAATAGAAAATGTTATTGGAGTTGATGCTATTTTGTTGGGTCATGTTACTGTTCAAAACAAAGATTGAGGACTATTCTTAATATGTTTTTCCATTGTGTAACAAACAGTGATTGGCTCTGTTAGAGTGTGTGAAATGGAGGGGAAACTCAGACTGAAAGTGTAAATGAAGCACTGGTGGAAAGGGGTGTACCTGAGCACATGATCCTGCTGAGTGTAAGCAGCACATTTAGAGAGATTTACAATGTTTGAATCTTCAGGTAGACATTTCAGAAAAAGAAATTTTATCTTCTCTCTGTGTGATTATGGTGACAGTATGCTAAATGACAGGTGCAGTAATAGAAGAAGGGGAACTGGAAACAACTATACAGCTGCAAAATCTCATTGTTTATTTCCACAGCTTGCTGTGGCTCTTATTTTTAACATGCATGGATTTTGACACTTTTAGTGTAATAATCTATTTACTCTGTGGCATCTCTTTATGTCACTTTAAACCCTATTGATTTCTTGTTTTAAGAAAATTACTTAGTACTTTTATTTTTCTGATTTTTCAGTTTATCATCTTGGGTGTACCTGCTGAGTATGAGAGTCATGAATATTTATTCAATTATGCTAAACATACTTTTATGTTGAATTATAGCATGTGGCAAACAGTGTCTGTTTGGAATCTTGTGCAGCTGCAAAATTGGCTTCCAGGAAGGCAGCACTGCCACTCCTCTCATTTTGACTGTCTGTAGGTCTGATTAGAAAGGAGCAAGGTTATCAGAGGCTGGACTGCTCTCCAAGTAAATATCTACTTGATATTCAAAGGGGTTATCCTTCTTTCTCCATTTGTGATAATACCTGAAGGCAGTGAGCTGGTTTTGTTGATGATCAGGATATCTTTTCTGCCCTGGGGAAACCTGTGTTTATGTCCAACAAATCTCCTGCTACACCTACTTAGGCTTTCATGGGTATCTCAAACTTGTGTCAGGGCTGCTGTGGCAGCATCTCACTTCCTTGTGTTCCTCACTGCCAAGTGTGTAATGCAGAGTGCCCTGAAGGACAAATTGGCAGCTTCTTGTCACCCACCCAGCAAGTGCAGAGTGTCTGACAGGCTGTCAGTAAGAACCCATGGAGTTTATATGTAGTAAGATCCCTGTGTAACAGGACTGAATCACTTCCTCCATGATGAATAGATAAATTGTCCCTTACAAACAAGTCAGCTGGAGGGGATTGCAGAAAACTGCCTTTGGAGGAGGTTTTCTGCTCTGCCCTGTCACAGCCAGTTTCCAATCCCTGCAGGGGGAATGTTGTAAACTATACCATCACCTGCAGGCTTCTTGCTTAGCGTGGTTACCATGACCTGGCTGAGTGAGAAGGACTTGATTGCTTTCCAGAGATTGGATTTTCAGAGTGAGACAGGGTCAGACTGCTGGTGTGAAAAGAACCTGGATGGTCAAGTCCCTCTGTAAGCTCATTTTCTTTTCTTCTTGTGCACTGTCCTAATTCGGTATCACCTTTTGCAGAGTACACCTGTCTTGCTTCTTGAGGCTCCCTCATGAAAATGAGGTATTTCTGCATAAATCTTTAGTCATTTACAGTGGATGGATGGACAATCCAATGTCAAAAGAAAGAAAAATGCTTCTGAAAAACTTTATTTAATCTCTTTCCTCTGATGTCAGCTTCTGCCTGGCCCAAAATATTAGGACAGCGCTAAAGAAATGTTTAGACACTGAGAACAAAATCAGAGTAGTGTTTTAAGATAGAATTTGTATGCTGTGAGTATCCAGCAGAATTCTTTTCACCATTTTATTTGACAGTAGGTGGTACATGTTTGGGCTTTATAGTTGATGGTTTGGTGTTTGCTTGTATATTTTTAGCTTCAGAACAGAAAGAGTTATCTGATTAGCTCATGCACATTGAAGAAAAGAAAATGAATGTGTGAACCATAGTACTTATTGGAAGCTACTGTACAGCATTTCAGTGTTGCCAGTTTCATCTTTTGTCCTTGCTGAAAAAATACACGCACAGATTATTCATAAAACAATCCAATGTCCTTGTCTGTAGCAGAGTAGAGCTCAGTGCCCAGGGGAGTGATCACTTGGTGATAACCACACTCTGTGCAACTTTATTGCCTCACTACCTTTTTCCTTTTTCTTTCATTCTGAGTTTTTGTTGGACCTCACTTGGAGCCACCTTGAAGCTGAGGCAGGGAGGAGTGCAGAAGGACATTGCTTATGTTTCATCAGCATTAAGGAGTGATTGTGGCAAACTCTGTATGGTTTTTATGTTGCTGTGGAGCTTCTATTACTACGGAGATTGGTGCTGCCTAGAATATTTCCTAGAACATTTATTACTGCTTACATTTTTTGACAGAATGATGTATCTAAGAGCATAATTTTGGTTCCTTTCTGCTGTCAGCTATGGCTGGGATTTAAAAATATGTCTGTTGGGTCCTATTGTCATCACTTTAATTATGCCTTTATTTCTTTTGCAGTGAAATTGGTATTTATACTTGTAAGGCTGAGAGGGAAGAGAATCTTGAGCATGGGCCAGGGTTTTGAGGCGATTGCTGTGATCAAGCTTACAGTGATTTTTTTTCATCTTGGCTTCTGCTTTGATGTTCAGTCCTGAGTACCTGTAAACAGTAGGAAGGGAATAGACAGAGCCAAATGATAAAAGAAAGAGTAGCTGACTGGCATAGTGAACTAAATTTTGAAAGTATCCCCATTTCAGAAGTCTCTAGGGAGGCTTTAGTCTTCCTTTGACAGAAGGCAGCAGCAGTGCTGCAGTGGAGGTAAGTGAAAACACTCATCTGGAGGAGTGTGCATGCCATAAAATACAGATGTCCTGATTTAGTGACCCTGCAGTTTGTATGTATTCCCTGTCTTCTTGATAAACTCCAGGGGATCTTGTTACTGAATTTGTCAGTGACAGAAATCTTGGAAGAGATGCTAAAGGATTATATTCTTCCATGTAAAAAGTTATTCTAAAGGAAGTCAGCAGTGCCAGCTTACTCACCATGCAGTCTCATCTATGACAGGTCTTCTCTTACAGCTGTGTTCCAGGCTTTCCTTGGGCCATTTGTCCACCTTTCCATTTAACACTGTCTTGTGAGACTTCAGGTTACAACAGTTGCTCTGATCTTTTCTCTTCACAGACCTTCTACAGCAGGTATATGAAAAGAGAGTAGTTAATGCACCAATTTAATAGTTTGTGTGATTTCTGATGTCTTAACTAAAAAAACCTAAAGTGGGCTGTTGTCTGTGGAGAGTTCAGCTGGTCAGTAAGTCTTGATATGAGCATAAATAAATTTGAACAAGAGTCTTAAGGATGAGAAGAAAAAGATAAGGAAAATAAATGTCTTTTAAGCCAATAGAGGAAAGTTCAGAAAAGTTACACATTTCTTTTAACAGTCGATAAACTGTGAATTGAGTAACTGAGATCTTACATGATATTTAACAGTAAAAATAGACTATACGATATGCCTGCTATAATTGCTGTCTTCTGCCTGTGCTGAAAAACTTGATCATCTTTCTGTGTGATATCACAAAGCTCTTATGAGTTTGGGAGAAGGAAGAGTAGTGCACAGAGAAAGGCAGTTCTATTTTTGCTTTATGTGGGCTTTTTTTTATATTCCTCTACTTGAATCTTCTGACTTCTATAATTAATTAATATTTCCTTCTTCATTTGGCTGTCTTGCAGAGGACACTGTAGAATGTCTTTCATAATGGCTTTTCAAGAAGACTATAAACAGCTAAATCAAGACTGTTTTGCTTGTTATTAAGGTTTGAGTAGCGGATGCTAAGTTATGCAGAGCAATTTAAGTTCCAGTACATCATTAATGAGATTGCATTCTATATACTCTGATTTGCATCAGCACAGAGATACTCCTTTTTATCTTAGGAAAAAAATGAGCTGGAAATGGCTTCTCCTCCTGTATTATGTTTTATGATACTTAATCCAAATTCAATCTTAACTGCAAGTTTTGTGTTTGGCTTTTTGTTTGTTTTGGTTTTTGGGGGTTTTTTCCAATTTAAAAAATTTATCTGCTGCCTGAGGAGCTGTAACTTGTGCGACAAAAACTGGACTATGGTCAGAATGTGTTTGATGGTAACTGTGAGCAAGTAAGTCACTGGGGGAAATACAGAATTAGATCTCATTGCTGTATTCTGGCAAATTAATAGAATAAAAGAAACCCCACTAACTGGAAGTGATCTGGGGAATCACTATTTCATGTCAGCTGATTGATGGATGTTGAGAGTGAGCCATCTAATGGCAATCCATTTCCCACAGGACACACAAGGCTTATTGATGACTTTCTTTCTATTTTTTTTCCCTTATCAGTTGGTTTGGTGTTTGTGTTGTCAGTATGAGTGTGACTATTTAAGTCTCTGCTGTTTGGATATGCTGATACCATCTCTGTCAAATAAGAGTTGATTGCAGTGTTGGAATCTGTCTCTGAACCTTGTGCAAGACCCTCCCTGCCCTCTGTGCACAAGAGAGAGCAAGTGCTGCAGCCAGTGCCCACAATTAGAGAGATTCAGTGACTACAGTGATCTGAAAACAGCCAAGAAATGCACAAAGGACCCAACTATGCCCTCCAGCATTGCTGGAAGTGGGCCTAAAATGCCCTTCTGCCATCAGTGGCCCACAGCAGTCAGTGGCTTAGAATGCAGGAAGGATTCAAAAGAGGTGATGGGGAAAAGCGTACTTGGTGTGATGGACAGTTCTATTGTTTTCACATGCCTCCTTCTCCCAGGCAACTAAATCTCCACTTAATCAAAACCAGGTTTTTGCCATTAAGCCTGCTACTTAAGTGCAGAAGTTATGGAGTTTTACTGAATTTTATTGCTGTTACGTTTAAAAATGATAATGGTACTTCTTGATAGTGGTGCAGCTAATACAGTGTTTTGAGAGGAGGAAAGTAATAAAACTCATCAATGTCTGGTATCAGAGGAGTAACAGTGGGAGAAGCATCTTACTGTGCTCAAAGATTGCATGAAATTAAAGCATAATCAAATATAGAGGCTGATAGCTTTTCAAGGAGAAATTTGTATTTATATTTTTCAGTACCACCAAAGGAGATGTAATTTGCTACTATGGAAACAGAGGAGATCCAGAACCTATTTTGCTAAATGCTGGTAGGTTTTCTTCAGAAAGGTCTGAATATTACTTTTTCTTAGGTAGCTTGTATTGTTCTAGTAATTTAGCGACTTAAGCATTGTCTTTGCTGACTTTTTCTTTGCATTCTTTAAAAGAAAATATTATTAAATATCCTTGAAGTCATCTAAGTTTTTGTTAATAACTTTCACTAAAGAATCAATAGTTCATTAAAAGTTTCTATCCATGTTAGTGTACTCACCTGTGGTGCAATTAGTGGAATACTGCTTAGGTAACTATGGGAGAAGGACAAAAGTCTATCTTGAGAAAAGGAATTTTCAAGGGATCTGACCCTAACTCCTCTTATCCAGCAGTTTGAAGGTCACAGTATGACTGTGGGACAGAGTTGGCTTTAAAAAAAAGTAAAATCTGTCCTTATCAGGAGAATTGTTTTTAAAATACTTCAAATCTAGTTCTTTGCTAGCTCACTCCAGAGAACAATGCTCCAGAATTCATCATCAAAAAGGCAGTTTAAATGGAACCAGGACACATGGAAGGCTCTGGTCAGTAGCTGGTTGGTAACAGTTGATGGCAGAGCCTTACTTTGCCAGCTTAGGTTAATGGTCAAAATGTGGCTGCCAGTAGGCAATTTGTAATTGTAGAAAGTACAGCATAAATTCTTGGAAACAACTGTTAGATTTTGTACAGCTACAAGCATAAAACAGGTTTTAATACAGACTTTTTTTAAAAAAAAATTGAAATCTGGCCATGTTGTAATGAGAAATTGAGTCACAAATTCTGAGTATCTGCAGACTGTACCAAAGGTAGTTCTGGTCTCTCAGGCAACAGACTCCTGTGTACGTGGCTGCCTTTAGGAAGAGAGGATGTTTGGGAATCTCTCTTGTCTGGATTGTGGTGAGAGGGTGCCTCTAAAGAGAAAGATCCTTCTTGTCATCCAGTGTTGCTTTGCCGTGTTTTTCAAAAGTAAAATCAGAGGCAAAGATTACTTAGGATTAATATGACTAAACTGGACAAGACTAGATGGCAGAAATTATAAAAATCTGTTGTGCTTTCATAATTTAACAAACCAGAAATTTAAATTAACTGCTGTAGATAAGGACTAGAGTACAACTGAAACCAAGTACTGAGCATTAGCACAGGGGAGTGCTTTAGCACAGGCCAGCATAAGATGGGAGCCTACTGTATTCTCCTGTTCAGTAATGGGACTCGTGTGTTTATGGCACACCTGCAGGTAAAGGTTAGCTGGGGAATCGCTTACATTTTACTAAATTTTTTAAATCTGCAGTGGCAACTGAAATCACCAGAAGGCACTTTCCAATTAAATTGGGCTTTTTTTTTTGTGTGTGTGTGTAGGAATATATGGGTTGAGTAATTCTTTGTTGGATACACCATGGAAGAAGCTTCAATATGGGAAGCAGCTTTTCACAGAAGTGGTCAATAGAAGTGAAGAACTTACCAAAGAAGATTTGGTGAAGGAGCTTCTTACAGTGATGAACAATCAAGAGCCGTAAGAACATGATAGCTGGAATTTACAGAAAATACAATATGACCTATTTAAAAAAATGCATATAGAAACTGTTCTGAAAGAAAAAAGCATTTTACCTTGATATTAATTGAAAGTAGTGTTCTCACAGAGCCTGACTTCCAACAATATTGATTTTTAAGCAGGAGACACAATTAAGGCTACTGCAGTCTTAGAACTCATCATCTGTACACTGGTTTCTCTGTGCCCTTGTTTTTTTAAAGATTGCACTTCTCTTAGTAAGGGCAATGAGTGCATGACTAGGGATGTGCAAGCTGCTTGCTGCCAGCTTTTTGGAGGCTCAGGTAGGTTTGGTTACTGCACTCAGAGAAAGCACTTGTTTACATAGTTCATAAAATTATTTAGGTGGGAAGAGACCTTAAAGATCTTGTGGTGCCAACCCCTGTCGTGGACAGGGACACTGTCCACTAGCCCAGGCTGCTCAGAGACCCCATCCAACCTGGCCTTGAACACTTCCAGGGATGGGGCATCCACAGCTTCTCTGGGTAACCTGTGCCAGAGCCTCAGCACCCTCACAGGTGGAGAGCAGGTTTGTGTTAGTAGCTTTTGCTGTTCTGTATTGGTGCTCAGTGTAGACAGAAGGTGGAGAAGCAACACTTCACAGTACAACTAGCTGCCTTCCTCAAAAGTGCACTTGTTTCAGGCTAAGTGGGAGGAAGGAGGTGAGGAAGTATTTGTGCAATTCAGCTGTAGGTGGTCAGTCAAGGAAGTTCCAGTCAAGTAAGTCTTCAGGAGATGAGTTTGAGATGTAAGGAACATTCCTGCACTCACAACTGATTGCACAGTGAACCTGAGCCCATCAGCTCAGAAAGATGTTCAGAAAGAAAGGAAGTTGATGCCACTTCAGTGTTCAGACATGGCGCAGGGTACAAGAGATGCCTTGGTTTAAATTCCTATCATTGCTCACCATCTGGTAACTTTCATGTTCACCTTGACTTTTGTCTGTCTGGGAAGTGATTGGAGTTGAAGCAAAGCTGTCTCTGGTATATAGATCAAATTTCCCAAACTTAACAGTGAATTTTAATGCCAGCAGTCGTGAATGTGGCATTTTTCAGTGGTTCAAAATAAAGTTCTATATAAGAACTCAGATACCTGAGCAATGAGTAGGAACTGGGGAGTCTGCTAAGCTGTCTTAATAGCTTTTTTCATCTGCTATAACACCAAGAGATTTTTTAAAAAATTGTTACTTTATACTTTTTACTAGTAAAAAGACAAAGGTATAAGATATAATATAGTCAAATGATCTTCCTTTAATGTTCAGTAATTCCATTTGATCTCATCTGAAATCATCTGACTATAAAAGGGAAATATTTACTTACAAAAAGCAATATTTAAAACTAAGCCTGTAATCTTTCCAAATCACACTTCAAGATGAAATGATCTTTTTATAATAAATATGAACATGTAGGCATGCACTAGCTTTGAACTTTCTTAAAATACCCTGTTTCATATTACTTTGTGATCTCTTTGTGTGTGCATATTACAGGAATTTAGTGGGTGCAGTGGTTGGTTTAATCATAGAATTCCATTCCTTTCTGATGGGTTTTTGTCCATTACCCCCTCTCTTCTGCTTCTCCTCTGCCTTTGACTATGATCTCAGGCATATCCTGGAATTCCTTCCAGTTCTAGAGGGATGAATGTGGAGAGGTTTTTTTTTTTCTTTTTTAACTGCTTTCCTACTCTTTTCAGTCAACTACCAGACCCTGCAATTGAAGACCAAGGGAAGGATTATATCCGTCCTATATTGGACAAGTATGCAGCTTTATGTGTTCGTTGCCCAAATTATGGAACAAGGTAAAAGATTTCATAGTTAGAAATAGATGTGTACTGGATCAAAGCATATCTCAAATAAAAATTGTGCTATTGTAAGTTTAAATTCTATAGTGACTGCTTTAATTTTTTTTTTTTCAGATTTTAATCTAGTATAATTCAGTAATGTATTTTCTTGGTCAGTATGTGAGTGTCTGGGATTTGCTGCTGAAGAGCATTTGAAGCTCACACTGTGGTTCATCTTTGATGGAGAGTGTGACACAGCTTTAACTTGTCCCAGACAAGATAATACAGTTCTCCTGCTTCCCCAGTGTAGTGGCAGATCTGAGCACCTCTAACTTTGATCTTACCAGAGATGCTGCAGAACACATTTCTCCTCCACGAGCAGGAGTCATGTCATCTGCATTGCTAAATCAGAGTTTTCCTTAGATATTGCATCATAAAATAGATCTGCCATTTTCATACATTAGAAAACTATTGCTCTTGTTCAGAAGAACCTCTATTTCCACTTCTTCCCTAACTGATGCTGCTGTTTTTACTGAGATATTCTCACTCTCTGCTCTGACTGTTCCACCAAAGCTGCAAGAAGAATAGAATAATGCAATGCAAATCTTTATTTAATCTTCAGTGGGACAAAATTGATGAATGCTATTGCTGCTGGTAGGGAATTGCTACCCTAAAAGTCTGTCAATAATTTTGTCAGATTAGTCTGTGGCATGGTCTGCCATAGTGCTTCCTCTGTAGAGATGGGAGCTGGTAAGCAGGGAGTGCTCACTGCTGTAGGCATTTTAAGTTGGTATTCTGAAAGAGATACTCAGTATTTACAGTGGTGGGGTTTTTTTAATTAATTAGAAGAACATTTTAAATATAGGATAATGAAGACTTAACATGGTAACAAAGCACCTTCCTCCCCTTGCTTCACAGATTGGAGCCATTTCAAAGGAAACAGGGATAACTTGGTAGAAATACTGGCCTTCTACTGGTGAATTAGCACACATTTCAAGTCTCCCTACTGGTATAATTGTATGTTCACACTTACCATTCCCTTAGCAACAGGGCTTAGTGAATAGAGGTTGTTAACTGGACCTCACATATTCTTTGAAGGAAATTAAGTGCTTTTTTTATATGAGTGAACAACTGTGAAGTGACTTGGGAAAGGTCACCAGATCAGAATGATGGAAAATTCCTGCTGTCAGTCATCCCTCTGTGGAAGGGTTCTGCAGTGTCCACAGAGAAGTGACAGCTTACCTAAGGCAAAGTGGAACAGATGCACAACTGGCATCTGCTTTTCATGAAAACAAATTTCCTCTTTGGAAGGTTCCTAGAGATAGAGAAACCTTTTTCTGTGATCATGTATCACTGTCCTGTGATAATAATTAACAATGTTTAAATCAGAATGGACAATTGATTTGAAAGAAGAATAAAGAGAGTACAGTTGATACAAATAATCCTTATGGGTACATATAGGCTGTGGAAGAAAACTTAGTTTTACGTTACTTCTTTCTGAATGGAGCACTTTGCACTAAGTTTAAGCTTTTACCACACTCTCTGCAATGAGCAGATCTATGTGTCAGCTGCTGCAAGTGCAGCAGGGAATCAAGGCAGTGCAGTGACTGAAGAACCGACTGAAAATGCCCGTTCGAACTTGCCAGGATGATTTCTGCCCTGCTCATGTGATGATGATGATGATGATGTGCTCAGGGAAAAAAAAAAAAACGAGTTAAAATGTTTGGGAATGAGGGATGGCAGCCTGGAAGTGTTTATAATGGAGCCCAGGTGTAACCTTGTGCCTTGTGCTGTTGTTGCAGGACGAACACGGTGGTGCTCATCGATGCCGAGGGACACGTCACTTTCACCGAGCGCAACATGATCAATGCTGATGTCAACCAGTGGAAAATGAGCACCTATGAATTCAAACTGCACAGTTAACAACTTTCCACATGAATGGTTTGTAATAATAGCAATGAGAGAACAAGCCATTAAGCTCTAGTAAATGTTTCGTGCCAGCCTCCACAAGCTAAAAATAGCAAGGAAAGCAAAAGTTTAAATAAACTGGTAGCATACCCTATCGAGCTAATAAATGCTTTGGAGAAAACCAGATGAAGATGCTCTTTTTACATGAAGTAGCAACTTAAAATCAGAAATATTTTATTTAATACCACTCTGCTTTCAGGGCAAGGCCATCTTTGTCCAAGACAAAGTCATTGCTTTTCTGTGGGTGTGGATTTTTTAAAAAGATGTTATAAGTAGACTTAAACTTGGTTTTAGTTCTAATGGTGGGGAAATATTTGCTGCTTTTATTGTTCTATATGAAAGTTTTACCAAACTTTGCTTTACCTTCAACATATGCTGTTAAAATTGTACAGCTGATGCCAATGTGCATTAAATGAATGTATGTTATCCTGGTAGTATTAAGTGCTTTAGTCTCATTTAAGCTTTTCAGTGCCATGGTGCAATGTTCTGCCTGGGGAGGGCAGCGAGTTCTTTAAATTTGTTTTTGTATAGATAGTACAGCAATAGATCTTACTTCTTAAACTTTATCTGGGAATCAAGGTAGGGAATTTAGTTCAATCTCTGTTCACTTTTACTGAAAGAGCCATGGGAGCAGACTTGCTTCTCTTGGACCTGAATAAAACTATTTGTGCTGTGAGATCCTGTTTCCTGATAGTCTAATTAGCAATACTGATTTTGTTACCTTCTTCCCCAGCAAGCAGGTAAGGAATAGGTACCTGTTTGCAAACAGAAGCTGAAGATGAGGTTTTCATATATCAGCTGTTTTGTGCATAAAAAAATCTTAGATTCATTTCTTTATTGGTATAATGTGTTACAGCCTGGAGTGACTGCTCATAGATTTTTAGTAAAAATAGCTGTGTGATGTAAGGTGACCCTGTTGCAGTCTTATATTGCTGAAAAAGTTGGGTATTAAGAGGTACTTCCTATGTTCTAACACCTGTGAATTAAAAAGCTATTTAAATGCATGCTTTTTTCAATTATTCAGTGCCGGTGTAGGTAATGGAAGATTCTAGGTAATATCAGGATATTTGAAAACCCTAAGCTATTTTTGTTTCTATTGCTGTTCTGTTTTGACTTATTTTGAATACTGAATATTAGGTTAGTAGTGGAACACCACTATTTTTTTTCTTCAGGTATGCTGACTGTATTTTCACAAGCCTCTGATTTTAATTAATTATTGCAAATAGACAGAATTTCGATACTCTTTGGAAGATGTGCAGCTGTGTTTCTGTACTCAAGTTGATGTGTTTGGGCATTCTCATATGTGTGTGTGTAATGGAGGCAGCAGTAAATGAGACTTTCCACTGAGGTGAAGTACTGTGAAAGGCCATTCCCAGATTTGTGATTGTCAGGAGATGCTAAAGCAGCATTTAGTCAAATCTCTTCTTTATATTTGCATATTGAAATAGCTTCTAGATACCAGGACTGCTTACATGACTAGTCACAGGTTGTGGATTCAGTTCTATATAAATGACTTTTTGACCAACTTGATTGCAAGACAATCAACAGTTGTGTTGGATTTTACATGCTTTAGAACTCAAAGCCTTCCAGACTGTCCTTCTGAGCTGCAGAAATTTAGCCCTTTTTAATTTTTTTAATGACTTCTTAAACCCTATATTTGTATGGATAAAAATGTTAACTGTTATTTTTAGATGAAAAGAAGTAGCTAACGCTGTCTTAAATTTGAGTTTGACACATACATACCTAGAAACAAAGCCCTGCCTCAATATCTTGCTCTGAGAGTTTGCATAGCAAACTTTTTTATATCCACTTACAAATATTGTGGATATTTGAACATGACATGCTCTTTGAAGACATTATCGTAAAGGCAAGCAAAATACTTGCATGCAGTATCCTGCTAAAAGTATTTCTAAACTTCATTTTTTATAGCAGTCCTGTAATAATGAAAATTTATTTTTCGTTTTTACATATAGGCAAAGAAAGGTATATCAGAGCTTAGAGATAAATATGGATTATAATAATGTATTTTGATATGCTTGAATCAAAATTCTAAATCTGGGATTTGCTTTTCATGACAATTAAAATAAACAGGAAAGAGCCCAAACCTTGGATGTTGTTTTTTATCACATCAGAATAGCTAATAAAGCAAGGTTTTTTAACTTCTTTGGAAGCTTGTGAGAGTTTCGTCAATGGCTTCAGTGGAAACAGGATCAGGGCTGCTGTGCAGATATCAGCAAGTGCTGCTTGCCCACAGAAGTGATAAGGTATTTGTGAAGTGCGTGATCTACTCTGTGCAAATTAGAGTTGCAGTGAATCCACTGGGAAAAGGAGAATGTACCTACAGTTAACAAGGAAAGTGTTTTATTTTTATAAAAGTATTTTTAATAATAAAAGGGAATTTTAAATACCAGTTTTAAAGGATATAAAGGAAAAAAGTGTATATAGGAAACTGTTGCATGTTGTTTTACTAAGTTCATTTATGCATATCATCTCTTCAAAGTCATACATTTGTAAGAGATTTGTTTCCTGATTTTTTTCTATTGGAGTGATAGTGGAACAAATTTTAAAATATGTAAAACCTCAGTTATGTTTTTTGCTTAAAATTGTGTCATAATTGTTGTTTACATGTGTGTTCAAAACTGGACTCTATAGAATAAAGTTAAGATGGTGACCAGTCTTTGTTGACATTAGTAGATTGTGCATTTTTGCACGTTTTTGTTAATTTACCTGTAATTCGGTGTGATACAATGAAGTAAAATCTTAATGCCATATTAACAATGAAAGAGCTGCAATATAAGTTCCATTTCTGGTACTTAATTCCATTTTAAGGGTGCTGGGTTTTTTCTGGGGTTTTTATGTTGTGTTGTGGGTGTTTCCTAATTCTGAGCTATTGCATGGTTGTCTTATACAGGTAAGAAATTGGAAAATATTTGAAAGGTAGAAAAGAGCAAAATCAATGCTTCCTTAGGGGAAAAGTGGAGCCTCACAATGCTACTGGAGGATGGGAATCCAAGTTCACTGTGGAAAAAGTCTGGATCCTTGGCAGACTTGAGATTCCTGTTACACTGAGTAGAGCCTGCATTAATGTTCTGCTGTACTGGCCCCTGCAGTGGTGGTGGAATTGTCTCCTCTCCCTTGCAGGAACTTAAAAAAGCACACCTGAACAGAGCAGAGGAGGGGTTGGGCCTTTGGAGGTCCTCACTATGGTTCAAACCCTAATTGATGTTTGTTGTTACAAATTAAATACACCAAACTAAATAATTAAGATAAAATATTGATAAGACTTGGAACACTGTTTTCATAATATCATAAGGAAATAAGTAATTTTGAAATGAATCTATGAAATGCTAAGCAGTAATAGGGCAATAATTGAAGTATCTTACATTTCAAGTAATAATAATTAAAGTATCAATAATTAAAGTATCTTTCATTTCATTTTAGCCTATAGAACTTAATGCACATTTATGTCTTAGCAAGCATCCCTATTTATATGGAATATTAGTTATTACAAGTTTTATTTCATTCAGATTGATGTAACAGGACATGGCTGATGTTCTTCATCTGATTCATTTTCTGCAGAGGAGTCTGGTTGATAGCTTCCCAGGATCTAGGAAATAGTCTTCACTTGGTGACAATAGAATCAGTATTGCAATCAGCTGGAGAGGCATGAACTGTGAGAATTCCAAAACCCATTAGTATGACTCATGCTGGGAAATGTAGGTTAAGGTGAACAGAGTGAAGAAATGTTGAATATATTTCATATATATATATATAAAAATAATCTCTGTAACATTGTGTATCAAGAACTTAGAAGATGAATGAAAAAAACAGTATCTCATTGACATGTTCAAATTTACCGTGTCTTTTAAAACAGAAGACATAAGCACTGAACTTAGGATCACAGATGAGGGAGAAGTAATAAATACTATAAGCAGGATAACCAAAAATTACAATGCATGTCATACACAACACAAGTGAGAAAAAACCCCAGTATCTCTGCTGATGCACATTAAATTTTTGTGTCTTAGTACTAGAAAGATAAATGGAGAAAACTAAACAAAAGCTAAATGCAGATCAGAAGATGGAGAAAGGACTGGGAAAACAGAACACACAATGATGTTTTGGTTTGTGATCCTGCTCTTTTTGAGGCTTCCAAGAATGACTGTGCCTGCAAAGGTACTCAGGTGCCTTGGAACTTCCTTCTGGTGATGCAGAAGTGTTTTCCATCGGTTTCTCACCTGACACACAGAGCCAACCTTGGTCAGTAACTTGCCAGACTGGGTAGACACATTGCTTGCTTCCGTTCTGTGGAGAAAACCACATCACTTTTCAGATGTTAATTGATCTATTAAACAATAAACTGGAAAATATGTTGGGCCAGTCGTGTCTCTTCTTGTGGTACAACATTATAATTAGTATTCAGTGTTTGAAGTTTTTGCCTCTGTTAAAGGAATGCACTCTTCCAAGAAAAAGGTGAATGAGAAAGCTATTTTTTTTTCTCTCTCCCTATACTATCTCTGCTATCAATAGCTACTCAAAATAGCTGTGTAAAGCCACATCTTAGTCAGATGCATTATCCATCTCCTGTTTCTGTCTCATTGGAATGACTGGCATTTAGAGAGGAATTAACTGTCCTCTCAGTTACAGATAGGTCTGCATTATCACCCTGGTTTGATTAGTGCCCTTACATGGTTTTCCTGGTAGTCCCTGTTTATTGTGCCTCGGCTCACATTTCAGGGCAACCTCAGGTCACAGGATGGAACAGAACAGGTAAGTGTGCTTGAGGAATGCCCCAAGTGCTCTCCAACAGATAACTGGTTTAGCCTGAGCAAAACTGTTTGAAATCCACCTCCCATGGAGATTAAGTTCTCTGCACCAATTGTTTTGCTGCATAAATCTTCATATGTTGTTCTGCTGTGCTTCTAGATGTAGCATGCATAGATGTGTTGTATCACTGTCTTTGCAGTATGGCAATTGCAAATTTTTCGGTTTTCTTTAGCAATATATTGTGTCAGTCAAGTCTGAGTTCTCTCTTATTGCAATGTGCATGAGTTTAGACTGGCAAAGCAATCCTGGGATGGCAGTTGCATTAAAAACAACCCTAGCAGCACAACTGTGCTTTCAGAACTGTAATTTATTTCGCCTCTGTTGGGGAAAACAAAGGTACTGACATTTGTAGTTTTGCTCATGTAAGTGCAACTACACCTGGATTTTTGACAGCCAAAGATTACACTCCTGCTTAGTGTCCGTGTGCTGCCAGCAGCATAGAGAGGAGTCCAGGCTAAGGGATTGCAGCAGCATCTTCTTGGTGTAGTCCACACAGTGTGTACAACCAAATGTGCTTTCTTATCACAGCTCTGAATTACAAACATGACGGTGTGTAATGGCTCACAAGAAAAATTACAATGCAACAGCTGTTGGAGAGAAGCCAGAATGTCTGAAGTAGTTGTCAGTGCAATACTATCACAACTCTGTGAAGTGTAAGGTTGACTTGCAGGGGTGGTTTAACTGGTGGAGATGCACAATGTGCAAACAGCCATGAGGCTGACTTAGAGGATTTTTTTTTCTTTTAAATTTATAAACAGCAGATAAATACTGCCTATTTCAGAAAACTGTTCTGAACTATTTGGATGACAGGGCCTATAGAAAGCAAAGTATGAAGACTGCTATTCTGTCCCAGATAGATATTATTTCTTTTTCTCTAATATACCCCCTAAATAAATTGAGTGTATTTAGGAATGTAGGATTTTCAGCCATAGAAATAGGTTTGTTGTATGTATGAAGAACAAGTAAGGGAAGTCTCAGTCTCTGCAGGATAGCACCAGCCCAGGTGCAACTGGCAACTGAACAGAATGTTCCTTCTGAATGGCCCATCCAGTCCAGTTTCTAATGTGAAGGTCACTTGGTTTTGGCTTTTATTTTTCTTGTTTTAATTTCTGGATTTCACTGTAAAGCTGTTACATTTTATTTGACCTCTTAGACATCATACTCCACTCTAAGCAATATTCTCTTTAGAAGAACGTCTGCATTATTGGGAACGTTCTGCCAGCAGTCTGAAACTTGGGAGAATCATTTGGCTGAAGTGTATCCAACAAGAAAATCAGAAGTCATATGTGATTCTGTAGACAACACAATTTAGTTTATGTTGAATCTGTGAATGGCAAGAGCATGATGAATAATTCTGTGGTATCTTTGAGCCAAAGGATGTGTCTACTTTGATTATTTTTTGTAGCAATCAACCCCCTCTTTTGACATTCGAGAACTGATCTGAGATTGCTCATGGGATCCTGTTGACATCTTTCCATGGCTGTGAAGTGATGTCTGACAGATTAGATTGAGGAGAGCAGATTGCAGCAAAAAGTGAAAGACGAAGACACGTAATGCAATCAAATACCAGTTTACCAATGCCTAAAAAAATGTAAAAAACTGCAGTGCAACTTCTTTTACTGTAATAAAAGTAATGCATGCTGAGCAAAACTTGTCTTGCAGCAGCTTTTGCTGTTGGAACAGCACAGTGTGTGCTGCAGTTACTGACATAGGAAGAATATGAAAAAGCCACTGGCTCCACCTAATTTTCATTCCGATGAATGCAGCCTGTTACCTTTTTTGGGAAGCCCATAGTTTTGTCTTTATAGGCTTGATTTTTCTGTTGACAGCAGTAGTTTTCTGTCCAGCTTTTGATCTCTTGCATGTGAAAATCTCCTGGTTTTTTGTTGATAATGACACTTCATGGTATTATTGTTAATCCTGATTGCACCATGCAGGTGGACCTGTACACTTCCAATTCAAAAGTTGAAGATTTTTGTGTGTGTTTGACAAGTCTTCCATCAGAAGTCCAGGTGGTGAAAATTTTCAGGTGAATTTTGCACTTTATTAGAGCAGATCAGATCAAATTCAATTCTCCAGAGGTCACATCAACCTTCTGGATTAAAAATGTAACCACAATTACAGCATTGTTTTGATGAAAACATTGCTTTGTTAATGGATTATTATCCTTTTGTTTATAAAAGGTTAGACAAACAGAAAGATGGAAAGACCTAACCAGTCTTCTGAGTAAGATTTAAAAGTTTTATTAAAATATTAGTTATCTTTGATAGAACTTGAGACATGAGATCAGTGAAATACTAGAAGAAGATTCCCCTGTCCTGAAATTACACATGAAACAAACACAAACCTACTGTTGGTGACAAAACCAGGATGTATTATCACAATATTTGGTGTCTGATGTTGATTTCAAACCATTGAAGGACAAAAGAAGCAACTCATTTAGAAATAAGTATACCAATAAAAGCTCTGTATCACTCACAAATTATAAAATAATAGAGAAAATTAGGACAGTAAATGTTCATTAACACTTCAGAAGTAATTTTATATAAATTGTGTAAGATATTTTCGATAATTATTTAGGAATCCTGTCTAAACACTGCAATCACATTTCGGGCTCGTTCTGGGAACTTCTTGGCACATAGAGCAGGTGAAATGGCCCTGCTTTGATTTATCCTTTTTAGGTAAATCAGTCTTGAAGGAGCAATGCCGTAGTTTTGTTGTTTAAAGACACAAAACGGCGTTTGCAGGGAAAGGCGGCTGTTTTTGTATCTGGCCCGTCCAGGGGGAAAGGCCCGAGCGGCACCCGGGCCACACAAAGGATCCGCCCGCCCCGCCATGGCCCGGGCCGTGAGGGCGGGTGTCTCTCGCGTTCCTATTGGCGGAGCGCCGTAACAGGCACGGGAACGGGCCAATGGCAGCCGGCATTTCAAATCGGCGACGGCGGAGGCCGCAAACGCCATTGGCTGGGCGCGCGCGGAGTCCCGCCCGCGGGGAGCGGAGGGGCCCAGCGCAGGCGTTTAAAGATGGCGGCGGCGCGGAGTGCGGGACGGCGATCGTGAGGCGGCCGGACTCGCCCTCACCCGCAGCCCCGGCACAGCAGCGGCGGGGCCGCCGGGGATGGCCCAGGTGGGTGCGGGCCCCGCGAGGCCACGGGCAGGGCGGGCCTGCGCGGGCACCAACCCCTCCGCCCCGCAGGCCGTGGCTCCAGCGGGCCCGCCGCGCTCCTGCCGCCTGCCCGGAGCGGCCCCGCCGCGCTCCTGCCGCCTGCCCGGAGCGGCCCCCGGGCGCGGGGCCCGGCGGAGCCTCTCCCCGAGCACCGACACCCCAGCGCTGGGAGGCGCCGCCCTGCCCGCCGGGTATCGCCGTGCGGCGCTTCCCCTGCGCCCGGCCTGAGCGGCCTCTGCTCAGAGCTGGTGGTCTGTTTTGTTCAGGATTTTTCTTTGGTTGTTTTCTCTTTTGGGGGGATATATATATATATATAAGTTTCCTGCCCACCCCCAACCACCTCCCTACTCGCCTGGCCGTGGGGTTGTGTTGAGGATTGTGGAGGGGAAGGAAAGGCCATGTGTGTACCCTGGGCCCCTCCTGACCGGGGGCCATGGGCAGTTTGGGCTCCGCAGGCCCGTGTGTGTCCGGGCACGGGGGGCCGGGGGCCGTGGAGAGTTTGGGCTCCGCAGGCCCGTGTGTGTCCGGGCACGGGGGGCCGGGGGCGATGGGGAGTTGGGGCTCCGCAGGCCCGTGTGTGTCCGGGCACGGGGGGCCGGGGGCCGTGGGCAGTTTGGGCTCCGCAGGCCCGTGTGTGTCCGGGCATGGAGGGCCAGGGGGTCCCGCCGGACTCAGCCCTTTGTACAGGGGCGGGAGCGGGTCTCGCCTCCGCAGCAAAGTTGGGGAGAAAAGGCACCAACCAACGTGTGTGCGGGCGCGCAGGGACTTGTTTAGTTCTGCTACGTTGAGGGTAATGTGATGTCTGTGAAACTCTCAGGATTCTTCCTTTATGTGGTCTTTTATCAGTAGCAAATTATCTCGTTTGGTGTCCGAAAGGTTAATTCTCCTAGCTTTCTTCACTTTTTTTTTTTTTTTTTTTTTTTTTTTTTTTTTTTTTTTTTTTTTTTTTGAAACAGTTCGTTCTTTTGTGCCTCTCCTTTCCTTAGGCTTCGGGTTTGTCTGCAAAGTTTGTTTGCCCGCTGAGACCTGAATATCCAGGCGTTGCTCGGCCATAAACTGGAGTTGGGTGAACACATCCAATTTCTTTATTCCGTTAGGTTACGAGTTAGAGGTCTTGGAATTAGATGTTTTATTTTTGTTTTGTGGTTTGAGAGGTTGTTCTGTCTGTTTGGGTAATTAAATTTGGGGGCTCCTATTTTCAATTCTGGGTGAGGAGTTGGGTCGCTAGGTCTTATGATTATCACGGTTGTTTTCCATTTTTTAGAGAAAGAGAAGGGATTTTGGTTCCTTATGTCTGTTTTTCTTTGCAAGTAAGAAGCTTACATATGATGGGAAAGGAAGAATATATTTTCTCCTTCCTAGGCTCTGATTTTCGCCTTTTGTACATCAATTTCACGTCTTACATAATTAATCAAACCATCTAAACCCTGCCAGAAAACTGCTCAGGCTCTAAAAGCAACTGTTGTTTTGCCGTTTCTGAGGATGGCTTTCCAGAATTATGTACTCTTTGTCTTCTGAAATGGAATGAGGTGTTATGAACTAGAGAAGTTCTTGAGCCTTGTCTGTATTTGCCACTGATAATGTTATTGTTGGGCTCTGGCTGCATTTTCTTAACCGTCCTTGGTGACTGACGTACACAAAGTGGTTGTTCTGTTCAAAATCTTTCTATTCTAAAGCTGATAATGAGAAGAGATGAGTTCCTACGTGTAGTATTATCTTAAAGAATATTTTCTTTTGGTACTTCCTGTTCTGGTTTGAAGTAAATAAATTCAGTCTCTTGAGGGCTTGTTTTTGGGTGGTTTTTTTTTTTTAGCAGTGGTAATAAATAGGATTAATTTATTTCTAGAGTTGTATGTGTTGAAAAGACACTTTAGGTATAATGGAAAGAAGGTAGATGACTGTGAATGGAGAATTACTTTTACATGGGTTAATGGATCAGCACCTGAGTTGCCATTTGGAGCTGGAGGATGAGGAGGAGGACTTTGTGTTTGGCTACCAGATAAAGCCACTTGAGCCACTCCTCCTTTTGGGGTCCACTGAATGTGAAGTGAGCAGTCTCTGACACAGTTTCTTTTCAAAAGTGACTTTTTAAAGAGAGAATCTGTGGTATGCTGTTCCTTGCTGCAGTTACAGGTATTTGTAAAGAAAATATATTCTTTATTAAATTCATTTCTAGACTGCTGACCTGCTGTAACTGAAGGGAATTTGAGTTTGGCCGATGCTGGTTACAAATATTAAGATTCTGGTTTTTTCCTGCCTTGAAAAAAGATACCCTTTCCTGTTTGTATTTCTCTCCTATCCTTTTTCTATCTCATTGTGGGAATGGGCAGTGGTTCTTATTTAACAAAGTAGTGTTGTTTTTTTTCCTTTCTGCATTTAAGGGACATCTGTAAAACAAACAGGCTGATTACTCTGCTTTCTTTGGGACCTATGCAGTTTGCTACATTACATTTATATGCCCCCCTTGTATCTATATTGTTTCATTTACTTTGTGACGTGAAACTTTTTAAAATGATCAACTAAAATAAGAGTAAGCAGTTAAAAATATGGATATTCCATGTGTTGGTGATGTGCAGAACATGAGCTGTGCTCTCATGTTTTCAGTGTTTGTGCTGCCTGCTGCAGCTGCCAATGGTGTTCTGTCTCTTTGGAAGGAATCCTTATGGAAACTGTTACTGGAACTTGGTGGAGCCTCGGAGAATAAAATCTGTTATTTCAGGACAGTTTAATGAAGGGTCACGATAGGAAACTGACTTATGTTCCGAAGTAACTTGGTGTGCTGAGCCTTTTTGTGTGTGTCTGTTACGTTCCCTTACCTTAGGCCCGTTGTCTGTAACCACAAGCTCATCTAACTCATCCTTTTGCCTTTCCTCCCTTCTGTCTGTCTTTTCAAATACCTGATAGCTCAGTGGTTTTGTTGTTTTGTTTTGTTTTGTTTTTTCCCCAGCCCCTGATATAAAGGGCATATTGTAATGTCAGCTGGCAGGGGAGGAGATGGGAATTGGACCTGTGTTCTTCTGCTTCTGCCTTGCTTTTTGTGGCTCATAGGCAGGTATTGTAGCCCACTGTAACTGCAGAGCCACTGTTACCTATCATCAAAAGAGAGGAAAAACCCTCGCAGCACTGTTAGATTAGTAACAAACAGACCTTTCTTTGGAAGCTTCCAGGTGCCCAGTAGTGATGGGCACACCTGGCACTGGGTTTCTACTTTTATAGGACTAAATAATTAGGGTATGTAACAGGTACATCCAACAGGAGATTCAGTTGCCCCAGTAACCCATCCCTGGGTCAGCCCCTTGGAGTTGGTCCAAGGGTTCTCTGCCCACTTCTTATTATGACTTATTGTAGGTCCTCTACTTAGAGTAAGACTAAACAATATTCCGGGAATGTGTTTAGAAGGTCAGCTTATTGTTCTAAAATCCAAGTGAAAGGTTAGGAAAAGTACTAGAGTTAATTAAGGAGCTCTATAACTACATAATAGTAGTCTACAGAGCTGCAGATAAATGAAAAAATGTATAAAGAGCAAAAACCTTTTTGGCATCACTACCACACTGTTATCTTGCCCTAGGGATGTGGCACATTCATGGCTAGAAATGGAAAAAGCTCATTTGAACCAGTCTTGGTCTAGTACTTTCCTGCCCCTGTGTGTGTGTACTGAGAGCAGACAATCCCTGGCAGTGGTGTGCTGTTCATCATTCAGCTATTCATCCTTTCACAGCCAGCAAGAAAGGGAAGACAACAAGAATATAATTGTTATCAGTGCTTGAATAGAATAATGAGACATCTTTCCTGCAAAGAGCAGAGGTGTTGTATCAGTGAACTACCAAAGCTGGGCAGGTAAAGGTTCAGTTCTTATGTTTTGACATTGGTGGTGTTAAAATACTTTATCACAGGAGCAGGACTTGTATCAGGGATCTGGAAGTGGCATCTGTAATCGTGTCTTAGCCTTGTCAAAAATAAGTCTTTCTCATTGGACTAGGGAGTTCCTCAAACACCAGGAAAGGTGTTGCTCTTTCAAATTCTAGAATGCTGATTTCAGTATTCCATTTCTGTGTGAATTACTTCTGTATGCTGTTCTCAGGAGTCTTTAGAAGACTCTTAAGATGGAAAAATTAGATGGCTTAGGCATTTAGTTTCCAGGAGTTACCAAACTCATGCTGTGACTTTTGATTCTTTTGTTCAGAATTAAAACACTGATGATTTACTGTGGAGAATTTAATAATTTGTCACTCACTTTTTTTTGCTTTTTTTATCTGAAGATGAGGAAATTTATTAGGCAAATATATTTCTAGGGGTGTTCTCTACATTATGTGTTTCAGAACCTGTGGAAAGATGAAGGAATTGCTCATTGCTGAGGTCATTCATATTATAGGATGGAATGGATTTAAATATATAGAGTTGCTTGTCTTACTGGTGAATGAGCCATTTTTCAATCTGAGAATTAATGTGTTGGTATCAGAGAAGATTGGATTATTTTAGACTTCTTATCAGTTTTTTTCTTTAGTAATTTTATAATGCATGTCAAAATCAGCATGTTCGATGTGTCACAATTTTGAGAAGGTTTAAAATAACCCACACACACTAAAAAAACCACAAAATACGAATTCCTCTGGTGCCCCAGCAAAACTTGCTTTGTTGCCATATTAGAGTTTACTCTGTTATATGTCATGCTTTCTTCCAGCTTTCAGGTAGGTAACTTCTGTATGTTGCTGAATTTTAATTGATCCCATTATAACTTCTGATTGCCAGCTTTGTGCCTTGCCCCAGCTGGTGTTTGGATATTGCTGTTGGTTTGTTCTGCCTGGGCTGGTGTAGAAATCCATGAGGGAATTACCCTTGGTTTCTCTAAGTCCCTCATGACAACCCAGACCTTCTGCCCTGTTGCCTTCAGTGTTATACAGCAACATGGGAGATCTTGGAGCTTGGCTTTCCAAAATGCTTGAGAAGACTTTCTCTGCCAGCTGGGAATACTTTGAACAGAGCAGATTCAGCCAGCTGGCTACCTGGGCCAGAGTGACAGTGTTTCATTTCCAGCTTGTAGGAACATTTAGGCCAAGTTTGGGCTGGCATGGAGGGTCTTGGAGAAACCAAAAAAGCAGGTAAGAAATGAGCCTTCGTTTCCCAGGTGCTTATGGTCCTGCCCAGATGACAAAAGTATAATTGAAGACATGGTAGAAAGAACCACCTAATGTGAAAAATAAACCTTAAAGAAATACTCCCCATCCTCTGTAAAATTTCCTAGAGGAATTGAGTACTTTTCCCAGGTTAAATTCCCTAAAGCACTGGCTTCTAAATACTTTCCAAAATTAATTTGAGCTTTAATGCTGTGTATCTGAACCAGAATAAATAGTTCCATAATAGTGCAAAATACAAGATCAAATGTCTAATATCTGGTTATCTAGAGACTAATTTTCTGTGATATTTTAGTAAATTGTGAAATTTCAGAATTAGCTGATAATTTAAATTTTGAAAAGTCATGACCATAGACTTTAAAATCTTGTTGGTTTTGCAGATTGTCTTAAACTGTAAGCTAATTATCCTTTCTGCTGTGTGGGTAAGTATGGCTTGGATACCAGGTTGTTTCAGATTATGGGAGAACTTCCCCAAAATGCAGTTTTTAGTCTGTCGTGCTTAGTGCCTTTTCTGCTAACCAGGCAGAGATAGTGAACAAATCATAAAGGCAACTGTGTTAGTAAAATCTTTTGCTGGTGTACAGCTTGAGCAATAAAACCACTCTAGTTTCAGCCTCATTCAAGATGGTATCTGAGTACCCTGCTTTTCTCACTGTAAGAGTGTCACTCTTCTACTTGAAATTTATACTGGAAGGAGTGACATATTTTCTTTCTGCCTAGGATACTATTTCCATTTTTTTCCTGTGACGAAATTTTCTTTTTTGTTTCCTCTTGTAGGTTGAAAGAAGAAAAGGAGACCAGCTTGTCCAGTGAAGATGCACTCTTAGTCTTCAGCTATTTAAGCTGAATGCATTGTGATTTCCAATAATTGAGACAGTGATTCTGAAAGCTGTCTACATTAATGAAAAGAACAATGTAGTCAGCTTAACTGAATCATCAGTGTTGCATATTGACTAGAACATGATAAACCAATCCTGATGGACTTTATGCACGTTAGGAGTATAGAGATAAACATTTATTAAAGCATTGTGTTTTTTTTAAAAACAGTAGTTTTAAAAATGGAGAACTATGAAAATGTACCACCCCTCCCTAAAGAACCCGCGAGAGAAATGAATGTGGAGAGTCAGCCCTGTCGCCCACCTCTGCCGCCCAACGAACAGCCTCCACCACCTCCCCTGCAAACGTCCAGTGACGCAGAGGTAATGGACGTTGGCTCTGGTGGTGATGGACAGTCAGATACCCCTGCTGGGGACACGCACAGTCTCTGCAGAACACAGCTGCTCACAAAGGGATCTGCCTGCTACAAAAGCCGTCTGATCATAGACCCCAACAGTAGCGACCAAAGCCCGAGAACTGCTCGTCACGCACCGTCAGTCCGAAAGTTCACCCCAGATCTTAAGTTGCTGAAGGATGTGAAGATTAGTGTTAGCTTTACAGAGAGCTGCAAAAGCAAAGATAGGAAAGTTCTGTACACTGGAGTTGAGCAGGATTATAAGGCAGATGCAGAGTTTGGTGTTAACAATGTCAATGGGGATTTGCATGTTTGTCCTTTTGGTGGTAGTAATGGTAAAGCTGTAGGGATAGGGGGTGAAAGTGATGACAAGAAGGATGATGAAAATGATATTGATCAGGAAAAGAGAGTGGAATTTGCAGTTCTGGATGAGCTAGAAGACTTTACCGACAATTTGATGGAAATAGATGAAGAAGGAGGAGGGTTCACATCTAAAGCTATCGTTCAAAGAGATAAAGTGGATGAAGAAACCTTGAATTTCTCATATGAGGTAGGTAAATCCACAGGTCTTTGCTGGGTAAGAGGTTTCCAAGTGGGTAGAAAAAAATATGGAAAGAATCTCTTCTAGAAGTGTGCAGTACATGAGTCAAAACCGCAGAATTTTCAGAGACAGAGCTTTGGCTGAGAACCTCTGTAAACTGTTTTAGTTAAACTTCTGAGTTGTGTTGCAGCTTCTATAGTTTTCTGTAAAAACAGCATTTAAAAGTCTCACGCAACTGCAGTTCATTTTATCGTGTAGATTCTAGTTCTCACAGACTTACTTTCTTATTTTTCAGTCTTTTTACTGGAATCATTGGAAATTTCTAGTTTCTCTCTGTATGGAAGTGCATATCAAAAATGTCTGCTTTGTCTTTGCAAGGGAAAAGGGAGGTTGGTAGGCCCAGAAGGATAGTGTCTGATGAAGTCTCTTTCAGGATGACTTTGATAATGATGTGGATGCTCTGCTGGAAGAGGGTCTTCGAGCACCCAAAACAAGGAGACTAGATAATGAGAAATACGGTGGTGAAAGTGATCACCAGTCTGATGGAGAGACAAGCGTGCAGCCAATGATGACCAAAATTAAAACTGTACTGAAGAGTAAGTTAATGTGCATTTGATAACTGTAGGTACTATGGCTTGTGTCTGTAGAACAAAAGTGTATCAGGAAGCAAAGTGTGGGACAGCAATTCGTGTGAAATCATTAATGTGTTGGAGAATTTTATTGTTGGGAGGCTTCTTACTGTGGAATATGATTTTTCATGTTCAGTGAAGTTGATTTTTGCTTTTGATCTGTTGTGTGCACTAAGAATATCTTTTAGTGTGTGGATTTGTGTAAAATAATGAGCAATGTTACCTCAGTGGTGGGGAGGTGAGCAAGGGTGATCTGGGGTTTTTGTCTTTGGACATTCTGGCCTTTTTCCTGCTTCAGTTACATAACTTCTGCTGTTGAAATTGCCCCATGTGAGGTCTCTATGAATGCAATCTAGGTTAAAAATAATAACTAGAAAAGTCAGTGGATTACATTTACCCAATTTCATTGTGTTGGAAACTACCAATAAAGAAGAGCTGAGAACACAAACCCATCCTGAAGAATGTAATGGAAAATATTCTGAATTAGAATTTAAACACGTACTAGAAGGAGTATTTTACAGCTTTGCTGTTATTTTGAAATAAAAAGCCAAATGACATTTTCTTCCAAAATTGTACAGTAACAGAGGATTGTCAGGAAGCTTCCAGCAAAGATGAGCAGTCTGATTTGTGATTTAGAGAGACAACAGACCTTGGCTTAGACATGAGCTCTTTACTGGCTGTTGGGGTCTGTGACTCAGGTGGTGTTTCACGCAAATTTATTCCCGAGTGTCAAGTGAAAAAATTTTATAGAAAATGAAGTTTCTGAAGCAAGTGTGACTTTTCCAGTCAATACTTTCCAGTGATGCTTGTGATAAGTATAAAAAGACTGAAAAAAAGAGAATTCAATGATGAAGCAAACAAGTCAGTCTGTATAAAAACTACTGGTACTATTGCCTTTAGTTGAGAATATCATGGAACCTTGTAATTTTGCAGGATTTAGTCTGGGTTAGAGGCATATACCTTGTTATTAAAACAACATCTCTCTACAAAACATTGTTAATCTTGTTTCAGTGCCATTTTGTTCTTTGGGACAGAAAAAGCAATAAATAAAAACCTGGATTTTCTTTCTATTCTTCTAAGCAGTCTATCCAAGTTTAAAGCCGTTATTTGCTTTAAAGGTCGTGGCCGCCCTCCTACAGAACCTTTGCCAGATGGATGGATCATGACATTCCATAACTCGGGCATTCCTGTCTATCTACACAGAGAATCTAGAGTTGTTACCTGGTCTAGACCTTATTTTTTGGGAACAGGAAGCATAAGGGTGAGAGCTGTCAATTACTTAAATACTTACTGAGATTAAAAAATTAGATATGTTCCTGCAAGCAGTTGAATATTTTTCTGCTTTGGCAGGCTTGTTTCCAGTATTCGAATTTAGATTCTTAAAAAAGAAATTGTTTCTGAAAATCTGATACGATTTTTCTTGGGTGCTTTGTTTTTCTGTTTGGGCAGTTAAAGTGAATGAGATGATCCCATTTGATGCCTTCACTTCTCTAGTGAAATTGCAAAATTGGAGGTTTATTGCACCTTGAAATATATCTAGGGATCATTTATTTGTAGCTATAAATTAGTCTGAGCTGTGGCTTATGATCCACATTTCCTTGAACCCAAGGAATCTGCAGAAATTGGAATTAATGTCATGGGGTTATGCCCCAGGAAAGCTCAGTGGATTTTATGAAAGCATGCAGTGTTTGCATGTGGCTGAACAGACTGCAGTCTGGCCCTGCTCAGCTCTTGAGTAGAATGACTTTGCTGCCCAGAGAGGAGCTTGAGCCTAGACTGAATACAAATAGCTCCCATCTTGCCTGCATCTTTTGGGTTTGAGTTTTGCTTTTGGTGACCTTGAGATAACTAAAACCTTCTGTATTGCTTTATATTTGCAGAAACATGATCCTCCCCTTAGTAGCATTCCCTGCTTTCATTACAAAAAAATGAAGGAAAATGAGGAAAGGGAACAAAACAATGACATAACCCCAAATGGGGAAGTATCACCTGTAAAGCACCTAGATAAATCCTCAGAACTGGACTGCCAAACAGAAGAACCAGATTCCACTGCTGCTGATTCTGGGCCTTTAGATGACAAAGACCCCTCTGGGGGGGATGCAGCACAAGGAGCTTTGGGACAAGTTAAGGCCAAAGTTGAAGTGTGTAAAGATGAATCTGTAGGTATGTATGGGAAGTGGAGTCTTTTTTTGACTTGAGTTGGGGTGATGGCATTTGGGAAGTTTTATTCCAGACTTGGCTATTACAATCTTTCCTGAAGCTCTGAGAGTCCACATGGAAAGGTTTTACACACAAAAAAGTGAACATTTTAGTAATTTAGTCCTGTAGACTTTGTCTCAGTTTAAGAATCAGTTTTATCAATGTGTACATTTGCTGTTGTTGAATGTGTTCATGTGACTTCTTCAAGTAGGCTTTTCCATGCACTGTCTGTATTGGCTGAGTTATATCTATTTTCAGGATGATCTTTTAAAAGAAGTGATTTAGTTAAACTGTATTTCTGTATTTGCATAAGTCTAGCAGACTAAGTCATGCAAATATAATTGCACTCATACAGAGGGGTGTGGTGCTTCATTATTTTATGCAAATCTGATAGCTTCTACACAAAAATTATCTAAAGACATCATCACCACCCTATGGAGAGGAAGCTCATATGTTACTTACCACATCTGCATACCTGAGAATCCTATCCATGTAAATTTCTGCTGCTCAGAATATTGGTGTGGATCATAGGCTGCCATTTGTCTTTGTAGTGCTCAGATATAAAACTTGTCCTTGTGATTACATGTGTCATGTCCAGTCCAAAAACTATGCCAAAAGATGTAAAAAAACCCCAACAATCATCACTATTCAGCAGTAAAATTAAGGCCAGTAAGCACTTATTTTTCTACATGAAGTTCACCTTCTATCTCTCCCTTTAAATAGGATCTGTTCTGTATTACTGCAGAAGATACTGAGTGATCAAGTATAAGTGTGACTTGCATTTGGAATTCCTTGTGGAAGGAAACAATACCAGCAGCTTGCTTTTGTTTGTTTACATCTGTGGATGCTACTCTTTATTTCTGCTGATTATATTTGCAGACTGTCCTATAAAGGAGAAGCAGCTGTACTACAAGGGGGCAATCTTTTTAGTACTCAGTATGTGAATTTCATGTATTAAATTCTGCACAGAGGCTGCAGATAGTCATGGAGTTCATGGAACGTCACTGTACACTGTTTCTTGGTACACTGCAGAATAAGTAGGCAGCCACAGTTGGGTTTGGCTCCAGGGAACTGGGGCTGAAAGCACAGCTACTGTACTCACTGTGCACCTTGCTTCAGGTAAAGGGAAGGTGATTAGATGTTGAAGCAGAGCAATTACTGGTGTTTCATTGCAAATTGTGTTGGGTATTAATGCTGGTTAGGGATTAGGAAAATCATTAAGAGATAGAATAAAACTGTCTTGTTTTATTTTGTTTTGTGGTTTGCACAAACATTTTGCATTTGATCCTATTATAGGAAAACTTAAAATTACTTCTGTTAGTTCTAAACAGCATCTTAACCTTTTGCTCCTAGTCTAAGAAAATAATTATAGCACATTTAAAACAGTGGAAATAGAGAAGTCAGTGCTTGTTCAGTGGTGAAGCAGCGAGAGTAACTGGATCATGTTTCTCAGATCTGGAAGATTTTAGGCGCTATCTGGAGAAGCGTTTTGACTTTGAACAAGTGACTGTGAAGAAGTTCCGGACCTGGGCGGAGCGGCGCCAGTTCAACCGCGAGATGAAGCGGAAGCAGGCGGAGTCCGAGCGGCCCATCCTGCCGGCCAACCAGAAACTCATCACCCTCTCTGTGCAGGATGCACCTATAAAGAAAGGTCAGCTGCTCCAGCTGCAGGTCACATAGCCTGTGTTGGAGACCAATTGCAGACCTAAGCTTGACTGAAAATAAAAAGTCCTGTAAAAAGTCCCCTCAGTTCCTGATCCAGTATTCTGTGTTTGACCCATCGTATATAACATAGGAAAGGAAAAATACTGTCAGAATATACTCCTAATCAAAAAACTAATTTCTAAACAAAAACATTTTTATTTAAGGTTACAGTCCTGGCAAGTAATGACTACCTTCAGCTGTTGTTACTGCTGAGTGTTGCTCGGTATTGATTTGTTTGTAACAGAAATTATCTTTCAAAGACTCAAACTAATGAGCTTCTTCCTGTCTTTTTTGTAGAGTTTGTCATTAATCCCAATGGGAAGTCTGAAGTTTGCATCTTGCATGAATATATGCAACGAGTCCTAAAGGTTCGCCCTGTTTACAATTTCTTTGAATGTGGTAAGTCTGTTTCCTTAAACAATTCTGTCCTGATTTGGATGTTTAATCAAGAATCCAAAAATGTTGCATATAGGAAAAGCATAATTGGAATCAGGTTAATACTGGGGGGTTTCTCCCTAAGTGATATGAGGTATGCTCCATTAATTCTTACTTTTGCTGTATGTTTGGGTTTTTTTTTTGAGGGTGCCTTATAATTACTCAGAATTAGGCTATTCCTGTATATGCACTACATAATACAGCTGAAATTTCCATATCAGTATGTGTAGCTCTTATATTCACACCATGATGCCAAAAATTTGGAATTAATATTTGGGTTCTGGCAGATTACCAGTGGTCTCTTTAAATCTGTAAGCTCTTTATTTGGAAGAATGAAGTATATAGTGGTAAGTCTGTTAAAGGAAAACTGTTAGTGAAACAGTTTTTCAGTCTTCATAAAGAATAAAGCATTTTCATCCCTCTTGAAGCTGAAATGGAGACAACAAGTCTTGATAGTGGTGGTATTTTGTGGTACGTCAGGAGTTCCAAAAAGCTTTCTTTTTTTTTCCTCCTTCATTTCCAGAGAACCCAAGTGAACCTTTTGGAGCCTCAGTGATTATTGATGGAGTAACTTACGGGGCAGGAACTGCCAGCAGCAAAAAACTTGCCAAGAATAAAGCTGGTAAGGTTTTTTCTTTCTCAGTACCAACTCCTGAACTGTTCGTTTGCTTTTTGTGCCATTCTGGGGTTCTGAGAGCCAGAGTGATTCAGTACAGGGGTTTGGCCCTAAGAACTAGGGAGTGATAATAACTCTTTAATATTAGGTCTTAAAGGTCCTATGTCACTTATAAAATGAGACTGGAATATTTTTCCTTTTGCAGGCACTTTTAAAAAGTAGTTTCTTCTTATTTTAATTAGGTATGAGACTTTAATTATCAAGCTGAACTAGTAGAATTTATTTCCCTTGACAAGTGTAAGTGAATAAATTTCTTACCAGAAGAAATTGCCTGACAGTTTCTAGAGATGTTTTTGTTTAAAATAAACCTAATCAAGATGTTCTATCACTTTCTGCAGCTCGAGCTACACTGGAAATCCTTATTCCTGACTTTGTTAAACAGACCTCTGAGGAGAAGCCCAAAGACAGTCAAGAACTTGAGGTACTGAGCTCATGCTTCCTGGCTGGCATCATTTGAGTTTGTTTTTAAAACATTGCATGTTTAATATCAGAAATATTACTGAAAACTAGTAAGACTGTTTTCTCAGTCAGATGGAAGTGCAAAATCCTCTATTGAGAGCAAGACTTAGGGCAAAGAAAATACTTTTTTCTATTGGAATAGATGAGAAAATTCACTGTGATGCAAAGAACTGGTTCTTTATTGACCAACAGGTCACTTACTGAACAGCTGAGATGTTCCAAGGCACCAGACTGCCTGTACTGCCTTCCAGAATCCTCTGCTGGGTGCCAGTTCAGAGCTAGGTGCTGTTTGGTTTTGTGTGACCATCTTAGGACACCAAGTCAGAAATAAAAGTGCTCAGGCTTCTGAGATGTGTTTAACATCAATGTTAACCAATTTTGGATTTAAAAACAAATCAAAGGAAAAATTTCTTTAAGAGGAGACTTGTGCTATATTCTCATGTACTGGGAGAATTAAATAGCTTATTGATCAATGATACCATCAGTAAAGTAGTAAAGGAAAAATCAGTGATCAGCCTGAAAGGAATGTTTTCTAAAATTAAATAATATACAAAAAGAGTTCTTTATACCCTTGCTTTAACTCAGAACTCTATTGTATGCCATGCACTACTAAAATAGTCATTAAGGAAATGCAGACAATTTTTCCATTGTTGTAAAATGAAATACCAGATGAGCTGTTCCGTTCTCATTTATTAAACCACAGCATTTTGGTAAATAGAGTTTCATAATTAGGTAAAATAACCTTGTCCTGAGGGAGAAAAGATGATAAAGAATTTATAAGCTTGTCATTTTTATGTACATATTGAATAATGTAAGATTAGAGTTAAAATTTGTCTGCAAATGTTTGATTAGGTGTGACAGTTTCAGTGATGTTGCTTTTAACCCATTATGGATTTAAAAACACTTTTTAAAGTACTTAGCACAGAGGAACAGAATTGGCTTAATGTAGCAAAGGAGAAATTAACCTTAAGGACAATATTAGGGTTTTATTTGCACAAAACACAGTAACCCTTTTCCATTCCTTTGCAGTATTTTAACCATATCAGTATTGAGGACTCACGGGTATATGAACTCACCAGTAAAGCTGGACTCTTGTCTCCATATCAGATTCTCCATGAGTGCCTTAAAAGGTAAGGCTGCAGCATGAGGCCCCCTGTGTGGTGTGAGGTGTTGGTTCTTTGCTGGGGTCTGTCAGTGACCCTGCCGGAGCTGCTGAGCTCCCTGGGGCTCTGGGAGGTGTGGTGGGGGCTGACCTGGTTAATGCCAATTCCTCTTTAATTCATATTTGCTCTTTGTGCCTCTTTGGAGATCAGGATATAGTTGTTGGACTCAACAACTGTGTATATACACAATTGTGTATTTTGTTTTCTCTCATACAGGGTTGCTTTTCTGTTTGACTGAAGTCACTGATCTAAAAAAAATCTTTGTTAATTAATGTATTGACATTTATTGTTAATATATCTGATTTCATTGCAATGGCTGTCCAAGAGCATAACTGCAGCCACTTTACTTGTTTGTAATTTTAACTTAGTATGTGATCTCGATTGTGTTTGTGCTTAAGAAACCACGGAATGGGTGATACATCCATAAAGTTTGAAGTGATTCCTGGGAAAAATCAGAAGAGTGAATATGTCATGACTTGTGGCAAGCACACAGTGCGAGGCTGGTGTAAGTACAATAATTGGCGTGACCTCTGAATCTCCTCTTCCTCTCTTCTGTTCTCCTTTGCTGTCCATTCTGAGGGTGCTTGTTCAGCCTGTGTGCTTGTCCTGCTCTTCTCTGGTATCTCAGTTTTGACTAACTCAAGTGAACATTTGTGCCTGTCATTACATAGTGTGCTGGTATTGACACACTTCCATGGTTATTTTTACAGGCAAAAATAAAAGAGTGGGGAAGCAATTGGCTTCTCAGAAAATCCTTCAGCTACTGCATCCACATGTGAAAAACTGGGGCTCTCTCTTGCGAATGTATGGCAGAGAGAACAGCAAGCTGGTTAAACAGGTGAGCAGGCTTTTGTTGGAGTGTAACCTGCCCTGTGACTGGAGTTTTGCTTTTGGACTTTTCTGGATTTGTAAATTAAGTTACAACAAAACTTTAAGGAGCCTGGATTTCCCTGACAGTAATAATCGTGTTAGTCTTATATCTCCCACGTCAAAATTAAAGAACCTATTTAGCTAACTCATGTTCATACTTAAGGAAGTAAACTAACTAGAGACTAAACTACAGAAACAACAGACTAAACTGCTCCATGTACAGTAATTTTTTTTTTTTCATTAAAAAGTTGATCAGTTGTTGCTTGTGATCCTGTTGAATAGGAAACCTCTGATAGAAGTGTGATAGAACTTCAGCAGTATGCCAAAAAGAACAAGCCAAATCTGCACATCCTGAACAAGTTACAGGAAGAAATGAAAAAACTGGCACAAGAAAGAGTGAGTATATATTCTCATGCGTTTACAAACAGCATGAATGTCACAGGCCATGTGTACCAATGATTAGGGGTTTTTTACTTATTTTACACAGTGTTTTAAGTAAAGAGAGCTCTTCAAAATTTGCTTGGGGGTCTACTGCTGGAAGACTGTCATCCTGTCTTTTAAACTGGCTTATAACTCGATTGTACCTACTTTCATACATTTATTTTTAACATCAGCCCTAGTTAGCCTCTTGTAAGAACTGACACGAGTTTGACTAAATCGGTTCAGAATTTTAACTGGTTTATGATTCTGTTCCCTTTAACAACTGTGTGGTGGGGGTTGTTTTGTATTTTTTAGGAGGAAACCCGGAAGAAACCCAAGATGACAATAGTGGAATCAGCTCAGCCTGGTAGTGAACCTCTCTGTACTGTTGATGTTTAATGAGAAAACGTGCAAGTGGGGAGCAATAACACAAATGGAGGAACTAGAATTTCAACAATTATTTAAAAATTGTTTGCTGCAGAATGCAAGATAACTTTTAAAATCCAAGCTGCTTCAGTTATGCATTGTTCTTTTTGCATCATCAGGGCAATATTACTTTTTCCTGGTTTCTTTTTCTTTGGTTTTTTTTTCCTTGTTTAATACCTCTGAGATACGTACGTTTAAAGAATTGATCATAACGATCTCTACTGGGGCAAATGCACAAGAGGACAGGCATGTTCACACAGGATAAAACCAATCAAGCACTTTCTCCTGGAAAGCCATCCATGTTGTTTGAAATGGATGTATTTTAAGTATGAAATTCAGAATATCTATGTACAGGTTGAAGCTGATGTTATATATATACACATTCATATATATGTATATATAAAAGAAATATATGTACATCTTCTTGTATGAACATGCCTAAAACTATTTTTGTGAAAAGTTTTGTTGCATTTCAGCACATAATAATATGCACTGATAAGACACTTTGGTGACAAATACAGGAAAGTGATGAGCAATGTTTCTAATGCCATAGGATTAGGCCAGTAACGCTGTTTCTTTGTCTTTTGTTCCTTGTCTCCTGCCAGGCTTAGTTATTTGAGATTAGAGGATGCAGATTTTGTTATTACTTGAAAAGAACAAGAATACCTGGTAGTGTTAAGAGTAACAGGTTGGAGATTCAAAATTACTGGTATTAATTTTAAATGAAAAGAGCCTGTGTTAGTTTACAGATCAGTTGAACAGGGAAAATATGGCCCCACTTATATGATTAAAGTAAAAACTGTATTTTGAAAGGCTGTTTTCAAAGCTTGGAGCCAAAATGCAGCTGATGATGGTTGATAGTCTCAAAATATTTTGCCAATGACTTTCCACTCCCTTTTCCCAGCAATAAAACAATTTCTCATTTGTTTGGTGTCAGACTGCATCTGACTTGATCAGTTAAGTCTTAATTAATTTGCACCATAAAAGCAAAGACTTTAGGAATAAAATCAACACAACCCTTAAGTCTGACTGCAGCAATTTAGGTTTTTTTAAGAAGTTTGTTTTTACTTTTTTAATTACATTTTTAGTTTTTAAAGAAAATGTGTAACTTCTGCAATGAAAATTAGAATGTAGATTTGGAATATGACATAGAGTAATAAGTAGAATGAGACCATAACCGGTTATACTCATAAACAAGAAAACCACAAATATGCAACTACTCTAAAATACAATCCTGGCAAACAGGCAGTACTCACTGTGTCATCTGAGGCTTTATTAAGCCAAGCACAGAAGGAGCTGTGTCTGGGTTTCCTTCTTCACACGGGGTTCACTGGGTGACTGCAGGGACTCTTGCAACCATTTTTGGTTTGGTCTTAAAGAAGAGAGTGAAAGCCAAGCTGGTGGCAGGGCTGCAGTGACTTACCCTGGAGCTGCACTGCTCCGTTTTTACACTCCTCCTGCTCCTGTTGGGAATGAAAGGTCAGTTCTCTGTACCTGCTGCAGCTCCTGGTACTTACATTGACAGGGATCTGGGGGCTTGAGGGTTTTTCTGTTTTGGTTTTTGTTTTATTCTGATTTTGGTGTGGTTTTGTTTTTTATTTTACCATGTTACATAGAGAGTGCTGCAGTATATTGAATTTAGTGCCTACTGGATTTTAAAAATGTTGGCATCAGTATTGTAAGACCTCCTTTTAACATCACATGTTACTCTGGAAGTACGTGGATTTTAATTTATATTTCAACCTAATGTTCTCTAATGTGTTGCATTTAATGTTTGAGGTTAAACAGGAGGAGTCATGGAGTCTTCCCTGTTTGTGTTTAAATGATTTGCTTGGAGGTCTCTGCAACTATGAATCCACCCATTTTTTATTATATTTAGCTTTTTAGTTTCATGAGTTGTAATCCTGTTACAACAGGATACGGGTAGTTGGAAGACAATATATAAACTATTATTTAAAGAAGTGGCCTGTCTAAAAAAAAAAAATAAGAAAACCACAAAAAAACACTGCCTCTGCTTTTTTTTGTATAGCTTTAATAAATCTCCATCTTTTGAAGGGTATATATAATATTGGTGCAGTAGTGACAAGCAGTGATTGCTGTTTGTCTCTTTTTGTTGTTTTTATTGGGACTTTTCTGTTTTCATAAAGACAGGGCTTTTATCTTCTATGCCTAAATGTATTACTCTTAGATAGGTTTTATTTCCTTGCTTGTGTTTTCAGCAGAAAAATCTGTACTTGGATGGCACTGTAAAAGACAAATCACCCTTGTAGATCTTTTTATTTTTCTGAAATCAGAATGTCAAAGCATTTGCAGGTCACCTGCAGAATATCCATAGATGCCTCGCTTACCAATTTGTTTTCATTAATTTTAAGAGGATTGCTGTATTACCTCAGTCTGCCACTATCAGAATCACAAGGTGACCATTGCCCTTAATTAAAACATCCAGAGATTTCATTGTGAACCAAAGCCTAGAACGTATATTATGCATTCTAAACAAAACAAACATAAAAAGATGGTATTAGACCTTGCTGCAGCCTTTAACTGGAGAGATGTCCAGAAAATAGCGCAATAACTGCTGGAACAAACAACGTAACTGCTGTTTATGTCATTGTGAAGTATTCTTGTGTTTTAATGTTTACTATTGTTTGGAGTGTAACAGTCTTGCATTTGCACATAAGCACGAGCTGCTGTGATAGAGGATAGATCATTGCATTAAACTTCAGCTTCTGCATGAAACACTTACAGTGTGATTCAAGATGTATCCTAAACTTGTCTTGTAACTCTTGTGTGTTTTCTAGGTAATCGGCTGTAAAGGTTTAGATCTGATTGTATGAATGCATAAAACTGCTGCTTTTGTCACTGATACTTGTTATTTATCCCTTCTATATCCAGGGGAAGATGGGTATTTTTATAGGGATGGAGTGTATTTTTAAGAACTGTTCCATCCTTTGGGGATTAGACAGTTTTTGCTTTGCATATTATGTGCTTCTTGACAAAAGTGTGGTATATTGACTTTAAGGATTAAATTCGTGTGCATTCAAATCTTCATGGTACTGACGGAAAACTTACTGTGACTTTCGGTGACTAGTCAGATGCTACCTACTGAAACACCAGTCATCAGCTTTTTTTAACATATTTATTAGACAAACTGATGAATTAGTTGGGTACTCAGAACTTTGGAAAGACTATTATGCATAAACTTAACTGTTGTATGTAAACTTCCATTCTCCTGTGATGCTGTTAGGCTTTATACAAATATACTTGTAATGTCCAAGTATTTAAAAGCATCATGATTATCTTATTAATTCACTAAACTGTACTTTGGTTCTGGAGTGAAATTCAGGAAGTGCTAGCCTCCTAACTTTCCTTGGGAAGAAATGTGAAGTGCAAGAAGCCATGCTGTTATTAACCAAATAAAATTATCAATGACAGTATTTCAATGTGTATCTGAGAAGGTGGGAAAACAAAACAAAGTTCATCCTTATTGCCCCAGCAGGTAACAATGGTTGCTGTTCGAGTTGTGTTGGGTGCAGTTGCTTGGTGCCAGTGCTAAATTGGTACAACTATAAAGCCTCATTTTCACTGAGCCTCTGCTTGCTTTTTTTCTGCACAATCATGTAATCCTCTGTGTTCAGTCTTTGAGTACTACATGTGTATTTTTCAGACAATTAGTTTCGAGCAATAAAGTTTGATATTATAAAATGTGCCAGTGTGATCAGTATTATGATAGCTTAAGCAAATCTAGAGAAAGATCTCCTATCCTTCAAGTCCTCTAGGTATTTCTAAAGAGAAGTTAGATCAGTACAGCCTCCTTTGTTATGGAAATACTGAATCACTTTTTGGGTGAGGAATTGAATGTTTACATAGTTGAACACTTGGAATGAAATTAAGTTACCTTTTTTTTGAATTGGGATTTGTACTTTTACTTGAACCAGGGCAAGGCTGGAAATGTTACAACTCAAAGCGCAGGTTTTGGTACCTTTTGGGTGCAGGTACCAAACACTGGAAAGCTGTGGTATCAGCACAGCCACTTTCTATTGTTGTTGGGCCATAATAAATGTGTATTAGAAGTAAGCTGAGGCTTAAGATGGTCGCTCCCAACAGTGTTGCTGTCTGTTCTGTAGTGTGGCTCACAGTCCAGTGGTGGCTGCTGAGCCTCTGGCTGCAGTGAGTCCTCCTAGAGAGCACCTTAACGCAGGTTTGTCTTCACCCCCAGGAGCTGCACTGGCAGTGCCGTGTGAGGTGCTGGTGCTTTACAGTTCAGTTCTGGCTGGCAGTTTTCAGTGGTGAGGGCCTGGCTCAAGCAAAGTCCCCTCAGCTTTAGTGCAGGGTGTAGGAAACGTACAGCCTTTATTGTCTTGTCACGGATGCTACAGTCTGAGAGTAAGACTGACTTCAGCTGTGGAAGGTGTAGCATTTTTATTAGACTGAGTTTTGCTTCCTAATGAAGATTTTAGCAAGTCCATGAATTGATGGAAGTGTTAATCTTTACTTACTTACTGAGAAAACATGGCAGTTTTTACAGGGGGGCAGGGCAGGATGAAGTACTGACAGGTAGGTGCAGGTCCCTGTAGCAAGGTGACCTGCTCTGGGAATTGGGTGTGTGTGTCTCTCTCTCTCTATATATATATATATATATGTAGGCAAGAAGAGAAAAGCAGAATGTGGTCCAATTTTACATAACATCCTCTCCCTGGAAGTGTTCAAGACCAGGCTGGATGGGGCTCTGAGCAACCCGGTCGAGTGGAAGATGTAGTTATGAGATGATCATTAAGGTTCTTTCCAACACAAACCCTTCTGGGAATCTATGATAATGAAATTTATTTCAAATTAGGATGATGAAATAAGTTGGAAGCCTTACAGCTACTCTGTTGTAGAGATTTATTACCTGGATGTTACGAAGTGATGTTGCTGACACAGTTAAAAAGCAAAAGCAGTTTCTGTAAAGTCTCTGAGGAGTTAAGGTGACCCCTCTCCTGGAGTGCAGTCCCCGTGGCCAGCAGCTGCCTGGCTCCCCTCCCTGGCAGGGCTGCTGCCATCCAGGCCCTCGGTGCCACAGGCTGCTGCTGTGCCCTCGCTGGCAGCTGGGGCTGCTGCTGCAGAGCTGCCCTCGGTGTATTCCACCCTCTCAAAGAAGATGAGCAGCTCACAGTGCCTGGTCTGAGGGAACAGATCCACAGCCAAGGCTCTCACGGGCCGGAACGAGGCTCCTTTCACCCTGTTGGAAGGGGCCCGGCACAGGCTTGATGGGGAAGGGAAAGAAGGGCAGGAAGAAATGGATTTGCATTTTAGTACTGCTGCTCTTCTCTGAGAGGCTTTTCTTCCCCAGGCCTCAACTCCATGATAGGCTTATTCACTACCCCTAATATTTCCATTATGACTTGTGTATTGGGTAATACCATTCCAAGCCAGCTGCCCCAGCTCCCAGCTGGTCGTGGTGAAAGGTAATGTGGCTTGCAACTAAAAATCCAGCAATGGTCCCCCCTCCTCAAAAAACAGTTTTCTTCTTATCAAATTTAGTAAGTCAACTTAATGCAAGAAACACTCACTCCACAAAGTTATTCATTGCAGCTCTGGGATTGCAGGAGACGTAGATGAGCTTCTTCAGATGTTCAGCTCTTCTAAGGGCAAGAATTACCTTGGAATCTAGAAGATCAAAACCACAACAGCTGTTTACTGGTTCTGTGTGCAGCAAGAGCCTCACAGAAAAATGCCAGGTTCTACTCAGCATGAACAAAACTGCTGCAGTGTTGCTCCAAGCTATACCTGAAGCCTCCACTTAATTTATCTCTATGGTGTTTTCTTTGGCTTCCCACCCAACACCCATTAAGAGAACAAACCCTAACTGGTGAACTTACGCAGTCCCGCTCGTGGTGGATCTACAATTGTGATCACGTTCTGAGGAGCTAAAACGTTCATTAGGGAAGGAACAATATCTTCTGCCTTCCCACAGTAAAATTCAATATTACTCAGTTCTGTAAGTAAAAGAAAAGATGTTATCTGAGTACTTGTCTAGTCAAAGTAGTTTTCAGTTCTTCACCTTTGATATTAAGTTTTGATGCTTCAGAAACTCCACACTGTTTAGTCTACCCTGGAATCACTGTTAACTTCAGATCATTTAAACAACAGTAATTTGAGCACCTTCCATTACCTGGACTAAAGCAAAAGCTCACAAACACCAGCTATGTTACAGTTTTCTTTAGGAGGGTAGCTGTAGTTTTATCTCATTTTTACACTGAAATAAATGTTTTACTTCTCAATTTAAAAAAAAGCTGTTCAACTGGAAAATTGATCTCATAGGCAAACAAGGTATTTGTTTTCAACAGCGATTAAGTGTTTAAACGGGACAAGATCACTATCAACAACATGTAATTCCAGGCTGCTTAGATAAGGTAAAGAACAACTGGCTGTGCAACACTCCTTACCAAACAAAGGCCTCAGCATTTCAGCTTAACTCACCATTAATCTGGGCATTTGCTTTGGCGTCCTGCACAGCTTCTTGGCAGAGCTCAATTCCAATTACCTTCTTCACTCTCTGCAGAATCAAAGGAAAAAGATCCCCCTGTGGTCTGTATATGTGAATTTAACCATTTTTCACAGCATCAGCAATTAACAGGGACTAGACTCCTACCTGGGCTGCTCATCACAAGGATGAGCTTTCCTAATGATGTGGTAAAGCAGCTGCAGGCAGCTCAATTACAAATTAATTCAAAAAATTAAGATATAATCTCTTGCATTTCACATACATTACGTATTTTCTTCCCTTGCAGCCAGAATTAAAAATAGGTTAAAAAGTAGCTTCTATCCAGGAAGAGAAATTGCCAACCTTTGCCAAAGAAATCCCAATGGTTCCAGTCCCACAACAGATGTCCAGCACGGTGCTCTCCTGGCTCAGCTGTGCCCACTCCCCAATGGCAGTGTACAACACCTCTGCAGCTTGTGTGTTCACCTGGGAAATTAAGTTTCCAATAGATCTACTTCTTCATAAACAGTAAATATGTTTTAATGAGTCTTAGTAAAGCACGTTTTCTTGTTTGTAAAAAACAAATCATTATATATTAATGACACATTTTAAAGTGTTAGAAGGGCAGAAATAAGTTTTGGAAAAGCAAACAAAAATTATTGATACAAGACTCCTGAACTGTATTATTGCATGTTCAGTGCTACAAAAGGCTGCCATGAAAGAGGAGGAAAATGGTAATGAACTAGTAAAGAGAAAATGTTGTCTTCAGTGTGCTCCAATCAAGCCTACAGTCATTCACTGCTTTTACAGCCAGACATAACACTTACTGCTATTTAATCACACATAATATATAAAAGGTTAAATTTCTAGGTATGTAACACCTAGTTCCATGGCATTAGTCAAGCTCAGGAGCATTCATGCAGATCCAGTTAAATGAGCAGCTTCACATCATCCTTACTTGAAAAAATGCATGAGGAGAAATCCTAAATTTTAGGCCAAGGAGTTCTTCATATATGTACTTATCACCAGCCACATGCTCCAAAGGCAAGTCTTCTAGATTGGGAGATTTCCTGGGGGTAGGGGAGGAATGGGGAGACAAAACCAAAAAGAGAAGACAAACATGTTTGTTACAATCTTTACCAAAGCTGTAATCATCCTACAAACTGTAGTGCTACATCCTAAGCAGTAACATTTATCGTCTGCTCTTGGAGACTCTCCTTGGCCATCAATGCTCACAGTGTGCAAGGACCATCTCTAGATGAAGATGGTGTGAGCCTTCTCTCTATGGAGGATGGGGAGATTGAAAAATTCACATAAATAGGGAAGAAAGGTGGAAGTTACTTGATAATAACAAACATTCATCTACTGCAGTAAGCACTTCTATAGCTTGACAGCCAGCAGTGGCCAGTGGGTGAACCCACTGGAAGTCTTGCTGCCTTTATCCAGAGAATGGGAAATTTCAGGAGTCTCTTGTGGAAAAAGGTGGATAACTTCCACAAATTAGTAACAACTGCTGCTACTTCTATGAAGTAGAGAAAACAATGCTATGAAATTTGCAAATACCAAAAATCCAGCCACCACCAAAATACCCCAAAGCAAAGTCAACTCCCTCACCTCTGTCCTTCCTCCACAAAGTACAGGGAAGTGACACCACTGCTCTTTCCCATCCCTTCTGTGAAGTATTTTGCCAGAGAGATTTTCAGGTCAGCTAGCTCTTCTTTACTCAATTTCTAAAGTTTTCAGGTGAAAGAAGGGAGAGTAATGGCTTTAGATATGATTTAGTGTATGCTTTACATAAGAATATCACTTGTTCATTACCATGCATCAGATTAGTCTAAACAGAATTAGAGCAGTGAAGCAAGGTAAACCCACACCAAGTAACTCTTCTATTTCTCTTTTGCACAAAATCACACATCAGCAGTTGCAAAGCTGAGTGTGGGCTGCCCGTGACACAGAGTGTGACACACCTGAGGGTTGAAGTAGGCGATGGCCATGATGTGGCGGCCGCGGCTGGTGCGCACCGTCAGCTGCTTCCAGTGCCCTTCGTAGGTCTCGGGGCTGTAAACCGAGTAAGGAGTCGACCTGCAATGGCCACAACTCTGGTTACTTGTAATACAGGCAATTCTTTTCTTCTGTAACATTAAACAGGTTACTGAATCAAAAGGTCACTGTGAGAAGTGATGGGAAAAGTGCTGACTACAAAACGAGTTGTTTTGTCATTGATTTGTCAAAAGAAGAATGACTTCCAGCTAAAGACGACTGATGGATAATATAGCCTAAAGCAAAATAACCTCTCCCTCCTTCTCACAATCCTCTTACCCATTTTAACCCATGCAAAATTAGAGGCAAGAGGCAGCTTCTCACTGCATTCAGAGAATGACACAACTTTTGATAATGCTTTTGTTAGCTTCTCTGCCAAATCAAGTTCAAATCTTCCATCTTCATGATTCTTGAGGTTTCCATTTTTAGTGGATTTAAATGCTTTTTAAAGAATGCATCCCTTTTTCTAAAAAAATACTCTTGCTTTAATGTGCAACTTTTGGTTTATTCCTTTCCGTAGGATGATTCTTCTCCTCATCCACGGAAGCAATGGACCTTGGTTCAATAATTCCTCCTTTCAGAAGTGTTTTTCTGAGTGGTTCTTTGCAGTTACTGGAAGAAGCTCCTGAGCAACACACACTTTTTGCTGCAGACTTACACATGCCATTGCTTGCAATGAAGCTGTGTTCAGCTGGTACCTGTCCCCCACTCTGAGCAGCTCAGCAGGATCAAGGGAAAAGCTCCCCATGATCCAGGCACAAGGTGGAAACAGAATCACTGAAATTTCACACTGGTTTATCTTAGATCTTAAAGCTCAGAACAAACACTAATTCAATTTATAAATATTTTTGATTAAGATATCAAAACCTTTATGGATAACTCATTTTACTTATGCTCACCTTATGTAGTCTTGGAAAGCTTTTACTACTTTTTTGGCAATAGCAGGAATGTGAATAGTATCAAATGGCTCCACTACAGCACATGTACCACCCTTATATTTGCCAAGACGACAACCCACAGTTTTGTCTTCTTGATTTACACCAATCCCAATCAAGAACTCACATTTGTTGCGATATTCAGTCTAGATTTAAAATAAAGTGATGTAAGATATTTACACAGTATTTATTTGTACATGCCAAGTTTCTCCTGAAACCAATCCCACGTGGTTAAATGCATTAGAAAATGGACATTTAGCTCATATGGAAGATATTCATGGATTTTGATGTGTGTGAGCTAACAGTAATAATGAAAAAGTATTAGTAAATCTTGATATTTAAAAAGCGAAATATTGCCTCTGTTGAGGAATGTATTAGCTTACAACACAGGCTTGCAAGGACAGCAAGTATTCATTTTAAAGTTATAATAGCCAGTTATCAATTTCTCTGCTTCCTGTTAATATTTCCACACAGTATTTACATGGAAGGCAACAACATCTAAAATTCATCATTTTTTACAAGATGAAGTCGAATACTCATTTTGTCCACTGTCTCTCAAGACCAATTAATGAAGATAACCCTCAGCTCATTAACCCTGTTCCACACTTTACCTGAGATTACATTACCTGTAAGGGTGATGCTTTCACTCCCTCCAGTGGGCAACATAATTTATTAAACTTCTGCTTCTGTAGGAACAGCCAGGGTAATAAAGCTCTGTTGTTATTTCCTATTTCCCTGCCCAAAGCAGAAACAAAAAGTGTAAAGCACACATTTAGAAAAATTGAGGTCAAGAGTTGCACAAGACTTATTTTTTGTATAGGGCACAAAAAAAGGACCAGATTATCACATGGAAGAGTTTCTTCTGGAATTGTTTAACAGGCAAACCCTCTCCAACTTTGTAAGAGCTGTAACCTGAAAAAGTAAGGGTTAAATGTAGTTATAATGGTTATGTACTGGATTTATCAATGTACCCAGGCATGTTAATTAATGCCAGTTTTATCCAAGGCAAGAGACAGAAGTGATGCTTTGATCTCCAAAGACCAGGCATAAAATTCTGAGGGGATTTTAAAAGAGAAATTGCTAGTAGTAATTTGCCAGCTCTACAGACTGAGTCTCTCTTACACCATGTGACAAGGCCTTTTTTTTTACGGGCAGAAACATCCTTCTGCTTTATGGATCAACAGACTTTAAAGCCAATTTCCCTTCATTACGCAAATTTTTGAAGGTGACTAAGAACATCAACAGCAAGCTTTGTCAGATGGAACAGCTTTTAGGCTGTAGCATCACAGATTGTCTCATAATTACTTTGACAGGGGATCCCAGTTTTGACCTACCTCTAACTCACTTCAGTTTAGAGGTACCAATTGGTGTGAATTTATCTACTACACCCCATCATAAGGCCGAGGAGCCTCGCACACATCACATCACATCACATCACATCACAAACAGGAATTACTTTGTCAGCTTCTGCAACACTTGCTCGCACTCCTGCTTCTTCTGCTCCAGCTGCTGCTCGTAGGGCACGTTCCACAGCGGGGTCACCACGTCGGCGATCCGCTTGCTCAGAGGCTCCTCTCCGCAGGGAGCCGGGCGCTTCGCCTCGCCCTGCTCCGGGTCCTCCTCCCGCCTCCTCTTCTTGGCGATGGGGTCGGCTTTGGGCTTGGCCAGGCGCACGCTGAGCTGGCGGCTCTTCCAGAGCGCGCCGTGCAGCACCCGCATGGCCTTGTCCCGCTCCTCCGAGCTCTTGAACGTCACGAAGGCGAACGTCTGCTTCCCGAAGAGTTTTATCTTGTGAGGGTTGAGCCCGTACTTGGCGAGGAACTTTTTCACGTCGTTAAACCCGATGTATTTGGGCAGGTTCTGTATCTCGACTTTATAGATCTCAGAGGTGAACAAGTCTCCTTTGATGTATCTGTACACGTCGGGGCTCTCCGCGGAATCTTCCCCGCCCTGGCTGTCCGGCTCAGCGCCGTCTGCAGCCTCGGCCACAGGAGCCGTGTGGCGCTGGGGGTGGCAGCGCTCGCCGTCCTCCGCCTTGGCCCCGCCGTCCTTCGCCACGGTCCCGCCGTCCTCCTCCGCCACGGCCCCGCCGTTCTCCGCCATGCCCCCGCCGTCCTCTGCCACGGTCCCGCCGTTCTCCGCCATGCCCCCGCCGTCCTCTGCCATGGCCCCGCCGTCCTCCGCCACGGCCCCGCCGTTCTCCGCCATGGCCCCACCGGCCCCTCACACCCCGCGCACCTCCCGGGGCGGGGCCGCAGCCTCACGGACGGGCCGCTGCGAGGAGAATGAGAGCAGAGGAACAACCTGGTTGTTTTTTTTTAAGCGCTGCCCCTCAGCGCTGCCCCTCCTCGCGGCCGGGAGCACCGGCGGCCCGTGAACACATAAAGCCCAGCAGCTCACACATCACCGCTCCCCTCACGTGCGCGCCATCTTGGGCCGGGACGCGGGCGGGCGCCGCCATGGCGCGGGGGGTGATGGGAAAGGCGCCTGGGAAACGGGACAACAAAAACGTTTCTCGGGGGGCGGGAGGGGCCGCGCCGGGGGTCGGTACCGGGGCTCGGTGGCGGGGCCGGTACCGGGGCCGGTTCCGGGGACCCATGGGGGGGGATCGGTGACGGGGCCGGGGCGGGCGGCGCTCTGTCCGCGCCGGGGGCGGGGCGCGGGGCTGAGGGGAGCGGGCGGTTCCCATCGGGCCCTGCGGCGGCGCGGCGCGGGCTGCGGGAATGAGGTAAAGGCGGGCGGGGCGCGCGGCAGGAAGCGGCGAGCGGAGCAAAGCGCGGCGGCCGGGCCATGGCGGACACGGCGGTGAGGGGACAGCGCGCCGGGGCCGGGAACAGCGCGGGGGAGAGGGCGGCACACAGGGCCGGGGGGGAGAGGAACGGGAACAGGTGGGGCGCGGGCGGGGGGAGCCGAGGTCGGGCAGGGCCCTGGGGGGGGACGGACGGACGCTGGGCCTTGCCGGGGGCCGGAGGGGCCGCGCCGCGGGGCCGGGGGTTTGCGCCCGCTCCGGGCACGTGTGGCCGCTCGGGCCGGGCCCTCCGCCCGCCTTGGCCGTTCCCCTGAGCATGAGGGAGCCCGAGTGACCCGGGATCTTCAGGGTAATTCTTCTGCCCGTTTCCCTCCTTTCTTCTCCCCGCTCCCGCCCCTCCCCGGGCCCCGGCCGGACCCTCGTGCCGCAGCGGTTGCCCACGTGCTCCGTGTGGCGGCGGGGCGGGACCGGGCCGGGGTAACGGGGACCGGGCCGGGGTAACGGGGACCGGGCCGGGGTGACGGGGACCGCGGGCTCCCGTCTGCTGCCGGGAATCGTGTGTTTCTCGTGGTCCGTGTAATGAATTGCTCAGGCGCGGAACGGATGATGAATTGCCATGCGGGATGTGCTCCTTACACACATGGATACAATGTATAAAACTTTGGCTAACGTTTCTTTCCTGTTTTTTGGGAACAGATGTGAAGTAACACCTTTCTCGCTTTTTTCTTTTTCCATGCTGGAACACTGGGGACATAAAACTGGCGATAGCTTGTGTGACGTTATCGATACAACTAGATTTTATTTTGCACCATTTTTTACCCAATTTTCCCTTGCCCCCTCTTTTCTTTTGTTTACTATTTAGTAAAAACACACTGCTTTACTTCTGTTGCTTTATGCACTCACGGTGTATACCTGCTCTGTAAAGGACATTGTGAATAGAGCCTGTAAGAGTGGACTCTTCCATTTGTAAAGTAAAAATATTATTTAAATGTCTTCTATGTTTTTCCTTTCTGTTACTCAAGCAGCAACAAAAAAAAAAAAACAAAAAAAACCAAAAAAAACCACCCCAAATCAGTTCCCTTGACCTGAGATAGCTGTTCTGTGGCTTTGTTAAACTTGCATATGAATCTCCCTCCTAGGCTTGTGTGCTGAGTGATTCTTGGTAGTCCATATGTATGAAGTACTAGAGATGTTTATCATTTACCTACTAGTCACATAGTAAAAAACATTCTTATGCTTAATGAACGCTCTGACAGATTCCTAAACAACTTAAATAGAAAGTATTATTTTGGCCATTTACCTTTCACTTAAAGTTCTTTGAGGAGAATTAGCAAGAACCCTAAATTATTTAATGAGTATTACAGCTCATTACAGATATCTTTGACTGTGTTGACTGTGGGTGATTCTAATACATAAGTCAGAATGATGAACTCAGGATGCAGTGTGTCCCTTAAGCTGCGTTAGGTGGATGTCCTGTGGGTTTTTCCTAATTTTCCCCATTAACAATGGGTCATTAGGCACTAAGAAATAGCAGGGTTTTATTAGCATAAAACACATAACATTTGTTGAAGAAATTATTTTTCCATAACCAAGAGCTATTACTCCAAGGCCAAGCCTCTGCACAATTCATGAGTGGTAGGATTAAAACACCTTGCACTGCATGAGCAGCTTCTTGTTTCTTAGTGTAAATATACGTTAACTTAAAAATAATTTCTTTTCAGCTATAATCATATTTCTTTACTGTTATGGGGTATTTCAGTTACTAAGATCGAGTTGCTGAAAAGTCATAAATGTTTTAAAGACAGATGTGTGCACTTCAGGATTTGGGCACATAGCAAGTGTGTGTTTTCTTTTCTCCTCAGGAAGCACATGAGGAGCATGATACTTCTACTGAAAATGCAGATGATTCTAACCATGATCCTCAGTTTGAACCCATAGTGTCCCTTCCAGAGCAAGAAATAAAAACTCTGGAAGAGGATGAGGAAGAACTCTTTAAGATGTGAGTAAAGTATTTCTCACTGTTATCTGAATGTTCATTAGGCTTTAACTTGGCACTGTTTATAAAAAGCTGCATGAATTGCAGCAGTCTCTGTAAAAAGGGGTAATCTGACTTGGTTGGTCTGCACTGTGGTGGCAGAAATTGACTGGGGGGTGATTGATGTGGGCCCAAAAAACATGAAGTCTAGAACCATAGAAGGGAGCTGATAGTACAAATCTGGATTTAGCATTGCTTGCATTAAAAAAAGACAACAATTTAGGTAATAAATATTGAAATTGTGATCACAGAATGTGAAACAAGTTTGGGAGGAAGGGAGTGTGGTGCATGTGGTGTTGCTGCCATGCATCCCTGGGTGAAGGGTGATGTACAAGGTACTGAAATAATAATAAAAGCAACAGCTGCAGTACAGTATTGGGGCATTTGTGGCAGTTTCTGTCTGTTGTCTTCAACACAGTTTGTCCTTAGGTTATGCTTATTGTCAGATCAGGAGGACTTGATCTGCCTGAAGAAAAATGTAGTCTAAAGGCTTAGGAAGCATTTTGAATTTGATCCCTGATGTGCTTTGCTTTAAATAGGTTTAAAAAATTCTGCTTTTACTTAATCACAGAACGGTATTGCTCATCTGGAAAAGAGATTTGAGTTTTCCTTGTACAGATTCTGATAATAACTAAATTGATGGTCAATTTCTGACAGTGTGGTGAACTCTAACTATAGCAAAGCCTGTTAATTAGCTACCTATTAGAATTTAAAAGGTTGCCTGCACTAAATATGTTTATCATCCCATAAGAGTGTCCAAAACCTGCTGAATTTTAGTACAGTTATTATATAATTCCTAATATTTTATTATTAGATTTTAATTTATCATATCGGTTTCCGAATATGTATATTGAAGTAAAACAAGGGATCTTATTAAAGGAATTGTTTTCTTCTTGTGTGTGGCTTTTAAACAGAACTGTGCTGTTCACTCAGGTGTGATGTTTTAATAAATGTTTTGATACATGCAAGCTAATTATGCTCTAATAATAATTATTTAATACATGCAGGCTAATTAAATTTTCTGTTCTCCAAGGCGAGCAAAGCTTTTCCGGTTTGCATCTGAGAATGACCTTCCGGAATGGAAAGAGCGAGGAACTGGTGATGTGAAACTCCTGAAGCACAAGGAGAAGGGAACAATTCGCCTCCTCATGAGGAGGGATAAAACCCTAAAAATCTGTGCAAACCATTACAGTATGTTATACATTGCTATACTTATTCTTGATTTGAAAAATAAGCTTGTAGGATTTAAGTATGGTTGTCTCTTGCTCTCCATACAAGATTTCAGGCATCAAAAACCATGAGGTTGTTTGTTTTTTTTTTTAATTAATGGACAGAAGCTGGAGGTCTTTTCCTACAGACTCTGATAGTGCTGTAAGACTAAAGTCGCTTTAAAATTTAGCTGTGATAAAAAGGCATTATATGATTGCTTCCTCTGTGTGTGTGTGCTTTATTTTAATGATTAATAGAGTGTAGAACATGTAGGCCTTAATACTGTTTGGAATAAGAATTTAATGTATGCTGGCTTGCTTTTGTAAAAGAGTGAGAAAAATCATGATGTAATAATTTACTACTTTGAGCTAAATGTTTGAATTTCCAAAACTAATCCTCAACCATCAGAAAACAAAGACTGAGGTGCCAAGCAAATCTGAGTCTGCCTCTCTCTGCTTGTGAAATAAACTGAAATGAACATGTTATATTGGGCTGACTCATTCAAGAAAGAATCCTCCTTGAATTAAAAAAAAAAACCCCAAAACATGAAAGAGCAAGACAGACTTGAAAGTCAGCACAATTTACAAGAAGTGGACCAATTTGGTGACACTCAGATTTTTATATGAGGAGTCTATAGTGTTCCGTGGAGTTAAACTACATTTAATAAGTTGAAATAAGAAGTAGCTTAAAGCAAACCTCAAGAATGCCACCAACCAGCAGGAATAAACTTTTTGTTTAGGGAGACATATGTTGCACATAGCAAAACAGAATTGATGAATTTATAATATTCATGTCAAAATTTGTTTAGTAGTTGTTTTTTTTTTTCCTGGAAAAGCTGATCTCCATGTAGATTTGTTTATTGAATTTATGCTGACTCACAGTCAGACAAAAGAACTGTCTTCATTTTTGCCAAGCATTAAATGGAGCAAAATGTATTTGATCTCTAGATGTTAAAAATGCAGGGAAGGGAGTAGACTCTTGAGATTTCTCCTGAACTAGACAGGGCCCAAGGAGGAAAAAAAGCCCTGCTTACACTTTGCATGTCTGTAATGTAAAAAGTCTTAAGGTACTGTGGGAAGTAACATTTCAACTTGTCCAGTCAGTCAGGTGAGGTAATTGTAGTGTCTTGGAGGGACAGGGCCCCATTTTCTGTGAGGGAACAAGCAGATTGAAAAGACACTGTACACTTTGCAGCACTGCAGAATTCTGTAATATCTTGTAGTACAGCTTTAAACTGATGGGGTGAGGTAATTAACCTGATGACTAATTGAAGGAATAGTGCTTTTTAAAATTAATTTTGGTAGTAGTTTTGGTGTGCAGAAGAAGGAGTGTTGTTTGTCTGTCTGGATGCCTTTTCCTCCTAAATCATTTGCCTGTACTTCAGAGCTGTGCTCAGTGACTGCATCTCTTGGTATCACAGTCATCTGTTTGAAGCAAAAATTAGTTCTAACTCTTTTTCCCAACAGTAGTGAATCCAGCATTCTCTCACACGGTAATGGCCTTGCATAATTTTATTTGTCAGTGTAAGGAAAAATATATATGAACACCCCTGTGTTGTATTTATCCCAAAGTAATTCCATGTCAAGTGCTTTACGTAACCAGCAGCCCGTTGTCGCTGAGATTTATGGAGGCTGGTGTGGAAAACATTTGCTATTGTGCTCTGTACATCTTTTAATGCTTTTCTTTCAGTCACACCCTTAATGGAGCTGAAGCCTAATGCTGGGAGCGACAGGGCATGGGTCTGGAACACACATGCTGACTTTGCAGATGAAAGCCCCAAGCCTGAACTTCTGGCAATCCGATTTCTAAACGCAGAGAGTGAGTGGACTGGCACTGAACTTACACTGATTGTAAACTGCTGTGTTACCCTGCTTGTCTAAATGCTGCTGTAAACCATTGTTAGAGCTGTATCTCACCCCTGTATGGTAGTGTTAGCTAATTAATTTTTTTATCTGAGAGAAGTCTGTTAATCACTTAGCCATATCTGTTGACAAACAGTGTAGTAATTAGGTCTGCAGTATTATTTGTATAGTTTCTGCCCTAGGCACTTTTTTAACCTAAGTCACTTCATGTAAGTGTAATGCCAATTAGAATAAAACTAAAGGCAGTTAAGAGACTTGCATACAACTTACTTTCATGTAATTCAGGTACTCAGCTGTAGTTAAATTTAGATTTTTGCATTAGAAACAAGGAAATCCTGATCTAGTTTTCTGGTCTGTCTGCATTAGCAGAGCATCTGGGTTGGTTTTTCTATTTTTTTAATGAAGTATGTAGTATCTTCTTTGTTTTGATTAAATGGAACCCTCAGTAAAAAGTGCTAGTCAGACCCATCATACTAGTTGGTGGGTTTTTCTGGAGTGACTACACTGAGTTCCAGCAAAGTAACTCTAGTAATAGATCAGTTAGGATTAAATCAAAGAAGTGTTTGGAGGCAGAGGGGATTTATTTTGTTTTGCTGTTGGTTTGGTTTTTTTTTTAAAGAAGCAAAATGAAAAAGTGTTGCATTTCTTGCCTTACAATTTGCCAGACAGGTTTAGTGTGGTATGCTCCTTTTCTCCTTACATACTAGATGGATCATAAAGTGGTTGTATATTTTAACACTTGATGGATATGACTACATCAAGAAAGAATTTAGTATATCTTGCCTTTTTCCTTTGCCTTAATTCTCCAATGTCATTTTGTTTAGCCAAATAAACCTTTCTGGTCCACCTGCTTAGTGCTTGCTTCATGATCAAGTAGGAAATGAAAGGGTAACTATTTGCTCATCTCTGAAAAGTCTTTCCCTCTTTCTGGCAGAGGCTGTTCAGCTTATTGAATGTTCTGTCTTGAGGGACTAGTCCTTTCTTCCTGTTTGGCCTTTTGCAGTACTGACTAAGCAGATGATACAAGTTTGTCCTTCAGGTGTCTCTCCTGTTTGAGATGCTTGAAAAGGCATCGAAATACTTTCTGGACAAGTTACAAAGCGCCTTCAGAATTCCTGTGGGGCAACAGTGACCTCCTGTGGTCAGCCAGACGAGCCTGGGATACCAGGCTAGTACCACCTTGGTCATTCTGGTGTCAGGAAGCTCCTTGCCCAGTCCTTTGTTGCTTGTGTTACATGTGTAGAGACATTATTAGAATTTAATCAGCTGCTTGGAATGGTTGTTGAATCGAGTGGTGGCTTAGACCAGAACATAATGAAGATTATGCATTGTTGGCTCTTACAGTGAGGAATATCCCTCAGTTACAGAGTCTGAATGCTGTACTGGTGAAACAGGCATTATCTTCCTTTGCTGATGCTAAGAACTCCCAGTTATGGTCAGGTTGTGGAAGACTTTTAGGGTGTAACATAGCTGACAAGGATAGCAGTTCAAAGCTAATCTTCAGTCTTTTGCATACAGATAGTTGTATTAGCAGTCTCTGACATCATATTCCTATTCCTTTAGGCTACAGACAGCTGGGAGTTGCAATAACCACAAAATAGCTCCTGCTGGCATTACATTTTGAGTATTTTGCAAAATAAGCTGTTTTAGTAAACTTGCTGAAGAAGATGAATTGCTTTTTCACAAAGATGTGATTGAAGAATTTTGCATCTTGTATGATCTAGATTACTTCATAAGTCCCTACAAATTTTGTTTACACAAAGCTTCTCCTGGGGTATCTTTCTTCAAGATTAGAAGTATTCAGTGTTGTGAGGTGATAAAAGTAATGAAAACTTTTTTATCTTCACTGAAACAGATGCACAGAAATTCAAGGCAAAATTTGAAGAATGCAGGAACGAAGTAGGCAAGACAGCAAAGAAAGGTAAGACAGTCTCAGTGTACTTGGTGCCACATTTCTGAGCTGTGTGAGTGGTTACAGTGCCCTGGAGTGTTGTGTTCCAGCAGACTCACTCTGTGCTGAACTGCAGCCTTCAGTTCAGGTGCTTTTCTGTCTGCGAGAGTAAGAGCTCACAGGAGTGACGATGGCCTTCCTCGCTGTGGAAGGCTGTTACAGTTGCTGTTGGGACATGGCTGCTTTGGAGAGGCTGCCAAGGAAATATTTGTGGCTTATAATAATCAAATGAATTGTGAACACTGCAACCAAATGCTCTTTCTTCCTTCCAGGTCCCTTTCTCAAATTTCACAAATGTATATTCATGCAAGTATAATATTTAATGTTTTCTATAGTTATTAGTGTGTGAGGTTGTTCACAAGTCTCTAATAGATTATTGCACCTCCCTTTAGAATTGCCTTTGTGACAAGGTATCTCACAAATAAATAAAGCAAACATTTCTATCTTTCTTAAGTACAGACTACCAGTGGTCTGCAGTCAGCATTCTTCAAGATATTTAGATTGGAGTTTTCCAGTCATAGGAATTCCTATGCCCCAATTTCAAACTGGGGAACTTGACTTTGCCTTTTTTTGGTTAGGATGAGAAGAAGCTAAGGACTTGTCTGGATACTTTATTGGTAGCAGCACAGCAGGCCAGATGTTACACATTCCTCGGTCCCTGTGATTAAGCCCTTGTATAGTGATTAATGTATATGAGTGGTGTTTCTTGAATTCTGACATCTGAAGTAATTACTAGAGGAAAAGAAATGGAATGAGTCACTCCAGTGGTCAGTGAAAAATATCTTTATTTTTGTCCAATTCCAGCTGTCTCTCCCCACCCCCTTCACCCTCTATTTCTTTACTCTTTCTAACAGCAAAATCCATTACTGCCTGTATGTAATACTTTTCCTAACCAATCTTTTAGCAGGCACAGACAAAAATGATAGTGCTGATAAAGTTGCTGAAAAACTAGAAGAGCTTTCTGTAAAGGAAGAGAGCAGAGAATCTGAGAAGAAAGAGACCAAGGAAAAAACTGAAGAAAAGCAATAAAATCATCCTGGGCCTTGCAGTTTTTCCTTTACATTTTTCTTTTTCCTTTTTTATTTTTTTTTCCCTTCTTTTTTGTTGGTTATTTTTTTTTAATTTTTACAAGGGACTTTATATGGAACTGAATTTAACATTCACATTGTTTTTTCTAAGCTTTTGCCCTTTGGAAGGTGTCTTCAGAGAAATTCATTCCCCGGTCTTGAAAATGTACTGTGCTAACTTTCTTTTCCATAGTGGAAACACTTATTTATAGTCATCCAAAAGAGTGAATAAAACAAACTTGAAAACAGCATCAGGGGACAGAACTGAGTTTTCTGTATACTGTAAAGGCTTACGAATACACTTGTTTGATTGAGCTACATATCATCATTCCTGTGGATTAAGCAGGTTAACAGACTTTGTCAGCAGGGAAGATTAGGATTGCATTTGTGTTTCCTATATGGCTTCTAAACTGTAATCTAACAGACCTTTCACACCTGCTGCTGTGTGTACCTGAGCAGGGAATGTGCCTGTGCTTCTTGAAATGCAGCAGACTTCTGGAATCAGGCAATAAGAGCATTCCTGGCACACTGCTGCTGATGATCCATCAGACAGTGAAAATAAAGGTGGGGGACAAAATTTATTATGTTAAATTTGAGAAGCATTTTCCTCTCACAAAGCAAAATCTGTGCTTCCCCCCCCACCCCAAATTTGTTAATAGTACAAATGCTTGATTCTAGCAGAAAGCTCCTCCTGTTGTCCCAGATCTTCCACGGTGCTGCTTGCTGACTGAAGGCAGCAACAGCAGCCTGTTCTGCTGAGGTGTGTGCAAAGGAATCTGAGCTGTTTGAGTACCTTCCTGTGAGATTCCCCTTGCCTTTTTTTCCCCAGGCTTTTGGAGCTCATGTTTTTACAAACAGGAGGAGTTTTGAACTTCTCAGATGTTTGGTAGGGAGGCTGTCCCTCCTGGAGAGCAGCAGGCTGGAATTCACTTTGGAACAGTTAATTATGGTGCACATGCCTGAGGGACACCCTCCTTGCCAGAATGGGCAAATTGGTCAAATCTCTTCCCTGCAAGTGTTTTTTGTTTATCCGATTTCAAATTAGTGCTAGAGAGTAAGAAAATAAACTATAGTGAGCAATAAAATCAACACAATTATGTCTGATAGATAAATTGAATTTTGTTGTTAAACACTAATACAAGGATTGTGTTAGGATAGAGATGAAATTTTATAATAGTTTCCAAAATAATAATGAAAACTGGACAAAACTTGCTAAACTGTAAGCTTGAATGATGTTAACATGGGATAGCAAGACCTTTTTGTCTTCATAAAGAGGCTTTTAACTATCAGGTTCTGCAGTCTATGTGAGGAAAAAATATTTTTTAAAAATAAATTACGTCTTTCTTCTTAGCACTGTCTTTTGATGCTACAGTGAATGAGTCTTAAATCTGGAACTGTACTTAAGGTACTCACTTCATTCAAACAAAATAATTCCTTTGGTGTTTTGCACATTCCTCTTCAACTACAGCAGATATCAAAAGTCTGTTAATTAACAAAGATGGTTGAAAGGCAAAATAAAATGCTCTTTAGTGTTTCTGGTTTGGAAATAACAAGACAAAGCTATTTTGAAGTATTTAACATTTGAATGTAAAAGCCAAATCTTTATCCATGAATCGCTGTAAATGATCTGATAATGTCAAGCTGTGTCTAAATTGATAGAAATGACTTAAAAATTTCAAAATAAACTTAAATTTTCATTTAAAGGATTTGCTTTTTATTTTGAGAACTCTTACTTGGGAATGCATTTTTAGTCTGCAGGGGCAAAGTGATGAAGGCAGCAAAATGGGTGAGTTGCATTTCACTGTCAGACATTGAACAGAAGGGCAGGGCAGCATCTGAACGACTTAATTTGTCTTAGTATTAGTTATTGATGACTCCTGCTTAATGTTTTTACCCTCTCTTCTTCCCCTCTTACTTTAGCATGCTTAAATGACTTCAAGACATTTCCACTCCTGTTTAGGTTAATTGATCTGTGTTGGCAGTTCATGGATGGCAACCATCCTTCCGAGTCTGCATTCTCAAAGAGCAAAGTTAAGAGAGATATTCAGTAAGACAATTTCTCTGGGTAATATTTGGCTGAAGAATGTTTTAGTCCTCTAAACTAAAGGATGGTCATTCAGTGTTCTGGTCACTTTGGCTGTTCTGCACATTAAAAAGCAGTAAGTATTTTCTAAATTATCTCAGTGATATAAGCCTTATTTTTTTGTGCAAGTCATTCTAATGATTTAACTTGCCTATAGGTAAAGTAGACTGCCAAATGAAGATTTTTAAAAGGTTCAAGTCCATTTTTTATAAAGAAGGAAAATAAACAGGGTTAATAAAGCATTGTTGGGTGCTAAAGTCTGCAATTCATACAAATTTTCTGCTTGCTTCAGATTTAGAAAGGTGTTATATAGCCAGGCTTAGTGATCCACCTTTGGTGGGACAAATGATTTTGTGTGTATGTGCTGAATGGATGAATGTCTGAGGACTTCTAAGTGATGAATTCAACTTAAAAATGGTTAACTTCTGACAAGCATCAAAATAGTATCTTCTTAACAGCTAGTTCATGTCTTAAAGAAGTCTGTGTATTATAGAAATTAATTCAAATTAGTTCTCTCTAGATTCCATGTTAATTATTTTGAAGACTACACTAATCTCTTGGGGGAATTTTCTCCAGGAATATGTATTAATAACACTAAATGTCTCATTCACAAATTGCAAACTTTCCCAATTTGTTGTGTTTTAACACTAAATGTCAATTTTTCCCCCTGTATAATAAGATAGCTTGTATCAAATACGAGTTCTCAGTAATAGCAAAACCTCAGAAAATTAAAATTTTTCTCAGCACTATGCAGATAGGAGAATGTTGTAAATTCTTAATTTTGATGCAACATGCTCAAGGAACACCTGTATGTAAAAAGAAAAAATATGAGTCTGAGTAGTTCTTCGGATTTTGTTGCAAAGTTTTGTTACCAGTTTGAGTGTTGTGTCCTCTGGTGGATGCTGTGTGTGGCTCAGGATGAGCTGTGCTGAACTCTCACCTCCCTCTGCAATGCTGGGCCTTGTGCTGCTCCATCTCAGTACATTCCTTCACATAACTCAGTGAAAAACTTTCATGTTACTAGGAACATTTCTCTAAAGGAAAGACTCTGAATCAGAGTTCAGAAAACGCAGCTTGATGCCTTAGTAATATTAAATTGCACCTATTTGTGTAGAAATGGAAACAGTGGTGGAGATTACATTATAAACTGTCCTACTGGGTTTTGATCTGTACAAATTGCCATTGGCTTTCAGTGCCGAGTCCTTAAACAGTGGGTGATTATTTAAACAACCCCAAGCCTCTCCAGTTAACTTCCCACTGCTGTCTTTATTTACACCCTCCTGTTCCCAGGACACCCATCTGTCCTGGCTGCTCCAAGTTGTTTCTTGCAAGCTGTATTTTCTGAGGTGTCCATGGCAAGCCAGTGTTTTAATTTTGATTAGTCAAACTAATTTCAAAGTGTTTTTGCATTGCTGAGGTCATGTGTAAACTTACACTAGTTCAGTGAAGTGACGTAAAAGATTAGATTTTATTTTATAATGGTTTATTTAGGATCTACTTTAAAGGTCTTACTAATTCTTAGATTTAGCTAGAATTACTCTTTAAGATAGAAGATGAAATTACCAGGTTTTTTACCAGCCTTAACTAAATCTTTGACAATGTATCATTTTCAGCGTAAGGAGCTAAGAAAAACTTAACTGCAACAGATGAGAATTATTTTGCTTGAGGAAGAAAAGTTTGAAGTAATGAGCTGTAGAGTGGATTCTACATGTAAGTGATTTCTCAGACTCTAGTTTGTGTGAAAACAAGGTGCTTCTTAAGTAAGCAGCTTGTGCAAGTAAGAATAAGGAAATAAACTTGAGGTTGTGAAAACTGGCAAGCACAGGAACAAAAATCTTCCTGATACTTAAGAGCTGAGTAATGTTAGTGTCTACAGCTATGTATTAGATTTATCACCACTATTTTTTTATAATATCCAAATTTAGGTATGGAGTATCTCGGTCCACTTAAATCACATTAGACACATAACACTGACCATTGTGGCTATTGTAAACATCAACAAAGTTGGATTGGACATTAAAATGACAATATTTTGTATGCTTGGAGGATATTTCTCAAGACTATTCTAACAGGTATTATTAAAGTTACATTGCTTCATATAAATAGTGCTTATCAGTTTTAACATCTTGTTTGGTGGTTTATGGACACTGTTGGTTTGCAGAGTTTCAGCAGCATCATTTAGAGTGATATTTCATTTAGAGGAAAAGAATTGCACTTAACTAATGGTTTTAAACAGGATGGTTAGTGAACCTTTAAAACTGGACGCCTACCTCATTCTAATGTAAGTATCTTTTTTTTTGTGGGGATCATTTAGGAATCAATCTGCAGAGTTAAAGTAACTCATAGTAAATGCAACTTGGCATGTCCCATCACTGCTGTTGGGAAATACACCAGATCTGTTCTGAGCAAATGCCATCCCATGAAAAATATCTATTGGAATCATCTAGAAATTTTTGTCATAAATCCCTTAAGGCTACTGAGAAGTCATTATTAGGCAATAATTTCTTGATTTATTTGGTAAGAAATGAACAACTAAATGAAAATTGTCACATTAAAGTTCCAGTGGGTAACTTACTAGGCCTGGCTTGTACCCAGAACTGTCTGGCCCTTGCTTGGACTTTTGGCAGCACTGTGCAGCACAAGATGATCCAGGTACCTCTGTTCTGAGCACTGTAAATCTGAGGGGAATAACAGTTCTTTTTAAACAACGAATTGGTGATCCTTGAGAGTTCTCCCTGTGACCCTGAACAGTTTGCAGGTCACCAGTACTACGTGGGCTGGCAACAAATGCAGTAAGAAAAATATCATTATTGTGGTCACTGTTTAATGGCAACAGCAAATTCGAGCTAGGAGCTAACTTGCAAGTGACCAATGAAATATTCCAGGGATATTCAGTACTTTCAAGTGTGCAAAATGAAAGCATTTTCTTCATCATGTAGCTAAGATTTCCAGCTAAAATTAGTGCCATGACTTGATATGAAAATTGCATGGCTTTCTTGATTCTTGCTCTGTTGTGAGTTTCCTTTCATCTTACCAGCTCTGAGAGGGGTACCCTGCCATGTGGCTCCAACACAGCTGCTGTGGTTGGCCTTTCCTCCTTTGGGGTAAAACCTCAGAGTAAAATCTTGCAAGAAGACATGCAATTACTAGCCATGCTCTGCCAGATTATTTTTAGATTGCTCTTCGTAGCTCTGTTTGTTCTTTGTCATTAAATCTTTCCCTAACTCATGGTGCCATTGCTGTTTATCTCAGTGCTGCCAAAATCTGGCACGCTAATAAGGTAGTGTGAATCCTGAAACTGCAGTTCTTGAAGTAAAGGTGTTCCAGGAGAGCAATTCTGAGACATGCCTGTTCTGCTTTAGTCAAGTCCTCCTCAGACATCCTTAGTGTTTGACAGGTAAAGTCATCTGACTGCTTTAAATATACTTGGCTTGTAATAACGAGATTGAGTGCTGCTCAGCAGTGCTTTGTGCTGGCTTGAAAACAGAGCGTTCTTCAGAACTGGAGTGTTAGTGGGAAGGAAACGAGGTGAACTGTGGGAACTGTTGGACACAAAAGTACAGAAAATTACTGCTTTCTGATAGGTAATCTATAATGTGCACCAGAAGAGAAGTAATCCCAAACCCCAATTCAGCCTAACACCGTAGCCTTGTAACATGGAATGTCTCAGCCCTCTTTTGGAAATGCTGGGTCTGCATGAGTGCACAGCACAGGTGTTGTGATCCACAGGATGACTGCAGCCCAAACCAGGCTGGCACTGTGATCTTTAAGATCAGTTCAGTTTGGAGATGCATCTCTTCTTGTTGCTGTGAAAGGTACAATTCTTTGTGTCCTGATAACTCACTGTTATCTTTAGTCTCCCTCTAGAGAAGTGTTGCGTGATTGGGATATGAAAAAAAGCCAAAGTTGCTTGCTGCTGAGAGCCTCCTTTCAGAACAGGAATGGCTTGAAAGATTGGCCCAACAAATGGGGGCTGATATAGTGAGATTGGATCAGCATCAGTGTGTCAGAGTGATGAAGGGAAAACCATTCTGAAGAGTGGAATGAGCAGAAGTGCTGAATCCTCCCCACTTGCAAAACTGTCTTTGAGAAGCAGACAAAGCTTTCCTTTCTAGAGAGGAAAGAATCCTTAGGGGAAAATACAATTGAAAGTAATGAGGTGCAGAGGAGGCATAGTCTCCTTAAGAAAAACTCCACAATTCACATGAGGGAATGTTACTGTCCCAGAAAGGCTTCGTCTTTAAAACAATGATTTAAATAAATCATCAAACTCCAGATATGTATCTTAAAACGAACTTGTGCCTACTGCCTCCCAGCTCATGCTAGAAACTTGACAGGATGCTTTTGTGGCTCACCTAGAAAGGAAACTTGCAGGTCCATGGTAAAAATGCAGATGTGACTGTCACTTGGGAGGAAACTTCTTTACTATTTTTCAAGACCTAAGAAGTGCATTTGAGTAAATCTCATACTGTCCATTACAGGGTGCTGACCAAACTTCATAAACAGTCTGTAATGCTGCTTAGTATAACATTTTCTAGATTAAAAATAAAAGTATCACTGGAAAATTATTCAGAGTTCTGTTTTCAACTTAAATTCTTCACCTAGACTGTGGCTTGAGTGGGAAGAAAGATGATTAAGCTGATGTAAGTGATGAAGTCCTTGCTTTTGAAGCAAGTGGTGCTAAACTTACTTGTGGCTGAGTATTGGGTGTGCTTCTGAAATGGATCTTCCAGCCCAGTTTTGTTAAAAGGGGACCCAACTGGCTCCTTGGAGGCCACTCAGCAACACACATCAGACCTGGTAAGTGAAGGTGATGGAGAGATTTGCTTCCCAGGTGTGCCTTTGATCTGATTTGACATGCTCATGTAGCTGCACCTGAAGCCTTTCAGCTTGGTATGCAGAGCCTGGTTCCGCATAAAATCCTTGACCTTTTGATTAGTTACAAGAGGTTTGAGAAATAATTAATTCCAATAAGCTGGCATGACAAGGAGTAGTGAAGCATAGGAAACATTCTGTCTCCCAAACATGCAAAAATAACTAACTTTAGGTAGATGTATTCCTTCCTGTTTCTTAAAAATATATGGAGATGATTTTAAGTTGTTTTGTGGCTTTAGTCCCCTTTGGATAAGATTTAATTTTTTTTTTTTTGAAAGCAGGGCAGTTGTTAGCAAAAGCTGAGATTTCACATAGCCACATGCCCTCAGGCTGGAACTTGCTGGCTTTGCTTTTAAAGCTGATTTGCTTTGTTAAAGCTGATGCTCAAAATTTAGGGTTGTGGGGGTATTTTTTTTGCAAATGGCAAAGTTGAGGACCTTTACAGGTTTTTGGTTGGGTTTTATTGTTTCTGTTCTTGAGATTTCTAGGACTGTGGAACTAATTAAGTCTCTTAAAACGAGAAATGATAAATGTCCTTTGTGAACGGCACTGCAGTGTGTGCCTTCTAGGGCAAGCTTGCTTTTAACAACACCCAGCAGATGCTGCAAATGTGGCTTTTGTGTTAGGCAGGGGATACTTTATCTGCATGTTGGCAGCTGCAGAAGAGGGATTAGCTGAGAAAGAAAGCAGGAGGGAGGGAGCAAGATGTATGCAGCTCCTGGTCTTGATTTCTAAACTTCCGAGTGGCCTTGAACTCTTCTTCCCATCGGAGGGTTTCCTTGAGCCAGGAGAGCTGCTGGGTGGTGCCTCCGGGTGAGAGCAGCGGTGCCATTCTCACACTGCTCTTGGGAAAGCTGATTCGGTGAACTTTCTGTTGTTACCTTAAATTACCTCTTCTGTCTGCCTCCTGATGCTAAGGGATAGATTTTAAAAGAACAGAGCGCAGTGTAATTTCAGTTCTGTTTGCACTCCGTTATGGATCTGGGAATCAGCTACATTTGGCAGAGTGCAGCAGCTCCCTTGATACCGTGACTCTGGGTGCAGCAGGATGAAAAGCAGGGTGTATTCCCTGCCCGGGCAGGGCAGGATTGGCGCTGAGCCGGCGCTGTCCTGCAGGGCCCCGCTGGGAGCCGCTCCCTGCGCGGACCCCTCCAGAGCCCCGCTCTGCTGCGAGCTGCTAAGGAGCCTCAGAACCCCACACAGCGCCCTGCGGAGCTCAGCGCATTGCCGTTTTTCTATTCGGCGGTGGGGGGGGGAAGCTGTATTGTAGAAAGGATAGAACTGGGGCCCCCCGCCCGCAGGAGCTGCCCCGCAGCGGGAGCCCAGAGCAGCCGCGGCCCGGCCCCGCTCCCGTCTCCCCGCAGCGCTACCTTAAGGGGCTGGTTGACATCAGCCGAGTGGGCTGGGCGGTGTGGGTGGGATTTCCTGTGCTGGAGGTCAGCTGCTCCCGTCCCTCTGCCGTCCCTCCCAGCCGCCCGGGTCCCGCTCTCCCCGCGCCGGAGGGACCCGCATCCTCCCGGCTCCCTCCTCTCGGGTTGGATTTACATAGTGATGTGTAAACTACAGGATGCCCAGCAGCACTGGAAAGAGGTTTAAACCTACGAAATACATCCCGGTCTCCACAGCAGCTGCCTTATTAGTGGGTTCGACTACTTTATTTTTTGTTTTCACGTAAGTACCGCTCTGGCGGAGGGGGGGCCCGGGCTGGGGCCGGCGGGGGGAGGCGGCTGGGCTCGACAGTCCTCCAGGCCCTGCCGGTCCCGCTCCCCGCCCGCCTCTGCTATCCCTGCCCGGCTTCGCTTTGCAGAGCCTCACCATCTCTCCCTATCGTAAAACGTGCCCGACAGTCAGATCCACCATTTCACGGCACGTAAAAAGCCCATCAGACTCCCGCAGCTGCCGGCTGTGTGCCCCAGGGATGGCAGAGCCCCTGTGCGGGGCTGTGTGCGGGGGGAGATGCAGCCCCAGCGCCCCGTGCAGCCAGCCCGTGTCTCCGCTGCCCGGAGTCTGTGCTCCGGGAGGGAGAGCTGCTGGCCTCTCCCGTTAGTCTCTCGCTTGTCTCGGGGTTTATCCGCCACAGCCTTTTCAACTGGAAGGAATCCTATTCTAAGCATTACCGATTTTACATATTTTTTTACGTAACTGTTCCTGAAAGCTGGAGGAGCTAATGAACAAATTTACATTTGCTTGAAGGAAAGACGAGGAAACTTTTCCCTCTCTCTGTTTCTTCTTCTGTAATTCCCTTCTCCCTTAAAATGCAGGCTGGATCTGTGGCTGTCGGCTTGCAGCTCTCCTGTAGTTATATTAATATGTGAGTGCTGTAGTGCTTCGGCTGTTTCCATACACTGGAGTTCTGTGCAGGGCTGGCACCCTCCTGCAGAGCATCCAGAGATGCTACAAAACCGTGCTCCGAAAGGAGCTTTGATTAAGCTGCATTCGGGAAGGTGGAAACATGGCTATTGCATATTAAGATATATTGTTTCACTTATTTTGGAACTCTGGTTTCCTTGTTTTGCCGTTGCTATTTTTTAACCGAGCTCAGTGGAGCTGTTGGAAGCAGAAGGCTCTATAGGAGTGGGAGTATGTGTCTGTGTCATTATCTTTTGTGGTTTGGCTGTGATATGATTCTCGATGTTTCAAAATGCTCGTCGCTGGTATGGTAATCTCAATGTAGGATTTCAGAATAAAATGTAAATATTGTTTTGTCTAACAGTTTCTTAAATCGGAACAGATTTTGACACTGAGTTTTGTTCTTGACTTAATGTACGTTGATTTTTTTCCTTGCTTGTTTTCAGTGCATTTGATGTGAAGTATGGATAAATCCTTTCAGGATATTACACTTTCAAGAACTGGTCAAGTCTCAAGAGCTAGTACAAGTTATTAGCCTATCATTCATCATTTGAACATCTAATTATAGTTTGGTGCTCACAGGCAAACACAGGACAGAAGTAGGCTTTTGTCATGAACTTGGTTGACACTGGAGTGGTGAATATTAAATGGTAAAAAAAGGGGCCCTTAATGCCAGCATTTATTTTTCTGGCTGCTTGATGAATGGATGCATGCTAAGGTTGTTTTGGAAGCTGTATGTTTGTTTTCATATTATACTTCCCGTGAAGAGCTGCAAATTGCTTAGTGATGTAAGACTTTCCTGGTAACACAGTTGTTGTTGAAACATCCTTTTGGCAGCATTTGGTAGCAGGTCATCAATGGAGATGTTCGTTTTACAATTTGTACAGAAGAAGCAACTGCCTTTAGTCTATTACTGAATCTGAAACTTCACTCTGCTCCCTCTCTTATCAGTGAATAATTACATGCAAAATGAAGTATTTTAAGGATCTCTCCATATTGTAACTTGGCCTGTGTATCTTGAAGTGTTAGTAAATTTTTTGAGGATTGTCCCAGACATACGTTCTCTGCTGCTGCCAAGTCTTGTGTGTAATAAAAGTAACACATAATTGAGCAACTGTTGTCAAGCAGAATCTGAAGTCCTGTCCATTCAAAAATACTCAGATGAATTAGTATGGAATTGGTGTTGTTTGTCATGCTGAGCAGTTTTAGCAAAATCTGTCTTTGTTGTGGAATCAAAGCAAGCCATATGCATGAGATTAGTTTCTTTTGTGTGGCAGTGGGTTTTCCCCCCTGTCCTGAGCATTTCCATTTTTTATCTTTTTCCACAGGCAGTGTTTTGTCTCCTGAAGATCTTTTTGTTGTGATATGCTATTAAAGGCTGAGATAGACCTGAATTTTCAGGTGTGTTGATTTGTCCAACTCATTTGATGTTGGATAGAGCTTTGATATGCAGCAATTGAAACACTGGCCTAAAATTGTTTTAGCAATTTTAGCAGTGCTTTTGGTACAATCCATGCTTGCTTGTAGTAACATCACAACTTAATGAGATGAAGATTTACATGTGTGTTTATTAATTCCTTATTTGTGTCATTAAGCTCAAAGGCTGCTGTGTCTGCTAATGAAGTAACCTGTATAAATACATGAAACTGATGATGAACAGGATTCCTATCAAATTTTGGCTGCATATGAACTCAGTGGGATGTCAGGGATTAGAGCAACTCCAGTGCAGTGGAATTGAATAATAGAGGATAATACACGTGGAAAAATTGAATAAAAACTATTTTTAAACCACTTACTGAATAGAAAAAAAAAATAAGCTTTTTAGGGCACTGGAAATATTTCTGAGTAACACATATGAAAACAGAACCTCTGACTTGGCTTTTTCCCTAGACACGTTTGTGGTCTCATGCCACACATTATGAGTGTCTTCTGCTGGATGAAAAGCTCTTTGAACTTGAAGACCAGGGTTAGCTTTTTAGCAATGTGGTCTTTATTTTTAGCTTTTTTTCCAAACACCTTTGCTAAAAAGCAGCACATAAAGAGTATTTGAAATACACAGTGTCTGCTATTAGCTCATCGTGGTGCTGATCAGTGGTACTGTTATACTTAAGGAAAATTCCATTTTAGATTCTCCTTTATTCTTTTTTCCTCAGCTAAGCATTTAGGATTCACTGTATCACTGCTATATTTCTTCTGCTTTTATGAGGGGGAACTAAACTATTTAGCTATCAAGATTATTGCCTGGAAAAGCAACTAAATATTGCAGTTGTATTATTGCAGGCTTTTAGCACTCCATGTGTGTTCCTTCAGTAATAAATACAGTGTCTGAGTAGGTGGTCTAATTTGTCACAGTGGGAGAGTAAACAAGCATTAACTCTAAACATTATGAAGGAACATATCAATAATGTTGTATAGAATGATTAATTTACTTATATGAGCAAATCAAACGGTGTAATGAAGGAAGAACTAATTCTCATTAATATAGGACAAATCCAGTGATTTGGTTCTACAAACCTGAACTTATTTCTACCAAAATAATTTTTTCTTCATATTTCTCATAAGACTTTTTATTAGAGGTAACAATTTAACCTATTTCAGTGAAGTCTGGGCTCTTAAGCCTTGAACTACCAAGTGCTGTGATGTAAACCTAATTGTATGCATTCAAAGACCCTCTTTCAAGAACTTGTCACCTTATTTTAGGTTGTGCAACTTCAGTGTTAGCAGAGAATGCAGATTAATGGTCAACAAGCAGAGTGTCACCTGTGGCCAGTTGGAATCAGTGATCTAAAAGGACTTTGCCAACTTAAATGATTCTATAATTATTCTGGAGCTAGTAGTTCTCTTCACCTGCATAAATTGGCTGCTTACTGTGGGTGTTGGTGCTGAGAACTTGTTAGTTCAGCAGCTGCAATACCTGTATCTGGATATTACACAGCCAGCTGAAAGCATGTGGTTTTAAGGGCAAACTGTGGCTTATTTTAGTAAGGAGAAAAAAGCTCATCATTCTATCACTGAATGTTGTAGAGCTGAAGTTTCTGATAAAATACCCATTTTCAGACTATTTTCTGTAGCATGCAGCCTCTTGAGCATCTTTGAAATACAGTAGAAACATGTAATTCATAACAAAGGTCTAGGTGCTACTACTTCTTTGATATAATGGTAGTAACACTGCTGTATATTATTTCTTTAAATGGGATAATAAAATGGGTAATTTTCTGGGTGAAGTGAAAGCACAAATAAGGTGAAAACTCATTCAGTCAGTACTGAAAATGCGAACAACTTTGTTTTCAAGAGTCATAATGGGAGATAATCATAGATATACACCACAGACATCTGCAATTGGCACTCTAATGCAGTTTGTGGCACAGGGAGTCTAATACCAATAACCTTCAGGAAACAATTGAGGAGTGATAAATTGGTGTGGAACAGCAACTGAAGTTGAAGTCACAGTAGGGATGGAAACAAAATAGAGAAACAGCCTAAGCTTGTGCTGTTCAGATGGCAGGAGGAGGAAGAATGGCTGGTAGACTGTGTTCCATAGCAGGGCTGCTGGATTTACCTTAATAGGGAGGAGAGATTGGCTTCAGTTAATGAGTATTTAAAGAAAAATTGGTGTTTCCCCCACATTTGTGCATCACGTTTCTGCATTTCATGAACTGGAAAGACTCAGCATTTCTATAGTTAGACATACATGAATCCAGATGCACTTACGATACACTCACCCCTTAAATCATAAGCACTATCTCCTTCCTGCAGTTTTCTGGTCCTGCACTGGAACAGCCTTAAAATAAACAGGTAACAGCACTTTAAAGTTTAAAACTATCATAACCATCCTGGATGGTAGTTAATGAAAATATAGTGATACAGATATTTACCTAGAGTTCTTGAACTATATGTTAGATCTTTTCCTCCTATGACTTGCATATGTTCACAGATCAAAAAGGGAAAAATACAGTCTGCTGTTTTCACTTGGGTTTGTTTAGTCACTAGGAAAGGCCAAGCTAATAGAAGATCATCTTTGCTTTAGTGAATTTGATTTGTATCCAAAGATGTTTTCCTTGCCTAAAGTATTTAGTTCCAGATGTGCAGATGTTCACTTCTGCCAGTTCAGTGTTCTGATTTCAGTTAGAACAAATGATAAGATGTGATTTAAAATGTATTTTTACAGATGTTGTGGAGCTTCATCTGTAACACAGGTGTGTTTTATACCAGCCTAGAGGAAACAGGACTGAATGCTGAGAAGTAGATGCACAACAAAGAAAATAAAGATAAAATTGTAACTCAGATTCTTTTATCTTGATATGCTGCTGGACAGCATGAATTCTGCCTTAGAGTGTGGTCTTACATCCTTCTTACTGTTTGGCTTCTGCCTAATAACTTGCTGAAGGCTGTTTGTGGATTTGGGAGATCTCTGGTGGCAGTTGCTTGTGCTGTGTGATGCCAGATGTTCCAGGTGTGCTGTGGTGTGTATGAGAGCACATGGAAACTCTGCCACTCCACAAATCCACATTCCCTCCATCCTAACCAGATGGTCATATCAGATATCCTTGGCATTCTGAAAACTTTGGAGCACAAAGCTCCTCTACCTTGTCTGTTTCTAGCCATGCTGGGAGTCCATTTGATAGTGGTAATGCTAATTATGAAAGAACAAATTCCCCCCTCCTTGAATGTTCTTTCCACACCATTCTTCACTGTTTGGAATATTAACGTCTTTTTGATTTTTCAGGTTGTTTGTTTGTTTGTTTTCCATATGCCAAGAAATTTCTGGAGCTGGTAGGAGCAGCTTCACTGACAGCCATGCAGGTGACATTATACAGGGGAAAAAGAGTGTGCAAAAAAGTGTGCATCAGTTTAATCAGGTGAATTTTAAAACTGACTGCACAGTCACATACTGATTTCAAGCAGTGCAGTTTGGCCTCCTGAGATACCTTAACATTTTCCATGTTAGATGCATCTTTAATGGCAGGTTTTTCCTGTCCACTCTACCTGCAATCCAGAAGAGGTAACGCTTGCCTGCCTGACCTGAGTCATCTCAGTTGTCATGTCTATAAGCTTCTGAAAAATATTTACTTTTGTTATGACAAAGAAATGTCTTTTTAAGCTGTGGCAATTTCATCTTGCTATAAAGTTTTGGGAAATAGGATCTAGACAAACTTGTCATTCTAGATAAGACAGGCAGTCTCAACAGGAAAATATATTTAACTGAAGTGTGAAAAGTTTTTGGTTTATTTTTTAAAATGCTTTAAGAAGTCTCAGTTTTCTGCTTTTAGCTAGTTGATTTTATAATCTTTGCTTCCAAAGGCAGTGATATTTGCTTCCAATAGCAAAGCTGGCAATACAGGACATTTCTGAAAGCTATTAAAATTCATTCCTTTAGAAAAAAACCTGATATTTTATTATCAGTGGGAGTATTTTTTTCTTCCTGCAGTTTGAGAAAGTAAAAAGGAGAGTCAGGTTTGGTGAGGGCAGTAAATGGCTACACATGTTCAGCTGGGGATGCAGAGCTCTCTGCAGCCTCTGCAGTGGCATTTCAGTGCTCATTGTAGAGCCACTTTGAAAAAGGCAGAAGAGCTACTGGAATGGAAGTTATTGCTGTACATGGGCTACAGCTGTAGTCAGTGTGTGATTTATGCCAGTAGCAACCTCCTTTCTATTTTTCCTAATAAGCAGAGATTAAGGTCGTATGGAAATAGGAATGGGAGTGTCTCAGTTATGTCAGGGTGGGCCTCTCAGCCTTTGTACAAGAATATAGGAGCAATTTTTCTTTTTTTTTTGTCTGAAGTCCTTTTGAAGATGCTAATTTAAATACTGTCCTTGTTTGTCCAAGTATGCCACATGTGTATCTTTTATAAATAGAAACAATCTCTACAAGATTGTTCAAGCTCAATTGGTTTGTTAGTAATGTCAACTAAGGAATGTTATTGCTGAAAACACAAAAACTGAGAGAGAAATACATGTGGTGATCTTGGAGATCTGATTTTTGAGGTTCATTACCTGGGATAGTTGCTAATTATACACATAACATTATTGTGTAAACAATTTATTCTGCTGCTACCTGCTTCTCAGCTGAAATCAGCTGTAGGACCCTGTGGTGTGGGAGTCTCTGGGGGATCTGTGAGAGATCATCTGGAACAGGTTTTCTGTGCTTACGTAGTGTATAAGCTACAAGCAAACTTTTCAAGGCCAACAAAGGGAACAGCAAAAAGGAAATATGAGGCTTGTTCAGTTTGCACTGGATGATGTCTGAAATACAGCAGTAAAGCGGTGTAAGCCAATTTAAAGCATGAAGGAGATGCACACTGGAGTGGGGGAGAAGTATTGTAAAAGCTACACAAGCTACACTTGTTTAATCGGTGCAGAAGTGGAACACTGATTTACTGTCCTTTGATTCAAGCCAGTAGATACAACACTTATTTCTCTATAATCCAAGAGTAATGTTCAATTTGGCTGCACTGTTACAGAGCTGCTATTAGTTGATCATTTGTCACTGGGAGCAGCTTATGGAATTGAGAGGAAGAGGCATGGGGGTTGAGACAGAAATGCTGCAGTTTTTAATGGAAATTTTGTATTGTTCTTTTCCAAAGAATACCATAGACTGAAACTACTCAGCCTTGATCTTATTTTACCATGGAGAGGCAATTTTAGGGATCCTTACTTGGTGATTGGAAAAATTAATCCCAATGAGTACACCATAGTGTACTGTCTACTACATAAATCTTCAGCTAGTAATCTGTATCCAGAAAGAGGATTTAATTAGTCACTGATTGGTTTTTTTGCAATTACTAATGCAATTTAGCTAGACTTGCTTCAAAGCTGTCCAAAGTGCCTAAAATTCTGTGCTCTAAATGTGTTGTGAAAACACTAGTGGGTGCTTGATTATTTGTTTTTCTCAGGATGGATATTGTGGAATAAACTGTACAGTAACCCATATTTAGATATTGCAGTGGTTACCATGGTTCTCTGTGAAAGTGTAAACACAGAATTTGTGCACTTCAAATGTGAAATCCTTATGAAATACCTGTACTCTGCTGCTGTGTGTTCAGATCATCCAGCAACAAAAGACAGGGATGCCAGGTGCAGGAAAAATATCTCTTGAATTTGAAATCTAAACACCAAAGCAGCTGTTCGTGTATGTGTGCACCATGAAATAGCTACTCTCCAGAAAACCTTGGTACACACTCAGACTAAACTAATCACAGAATATTCTTAAATGAACAAATTAGCTTTTAAGTTGGAGCCCAACAAAGCAAACCTGAGACTGCTTAAATATATAAGGGCCTTCATAAATAAAGCCAGACAAAGCGTTATTCTCCCAGGATTCTTAAAACTAAATTGGCATTTACATTAGCTCTTATTCATGTCTTCAGGGAAATAATGTAATGTAATATCTATATCAACACAATTTAAGTACAGTTCTGGGAATAAGGAAAGCTTGGACATTTCTATAAACAAGCATCATTTTAATTTAAACCTGGGTCAATCATAGAAAGGCTTCAAAATGGAAAAGTTCAGCTTAAAACTTTTCTGCTTACTCTGATCCCAGTCGGCTAGGAGAGGCAGGTATTTTCTTATGGAAAAACACATCCTCTCCCCCTTTTCAGCCAGTTCAGTTTCAAAAGTTACTTTGGATTATTTTCATTGTGTATAACCTCCCTTTCAGTTCTTTCTCATGAGTGAGATCTCATTTTGCATGTTTAGCTTTCTCTGAAGATTAATGTTTGCCCCAGCAATAAGACTCTCCAGATGTGTTATGATCTAATAATGCTGTGGTTAACCCCTGTCTACTGTCAGCAGCTTGCCGAACCACCTCCTGTGTTTTACCAAACCCCAGCATTTGATGATGTAGTTTCCTGGCTCCAAACAGCAGGAGCCATGAGTTGTGTAGGTGGGCAGCTCTCCCTCCGTGGGGTTTGTGTCTGGCACTGGGCTCAGGAGCCACTGCCTTGAGACTTCCCTGTGGAGCCACGCTGTTAACCCGGCTTATACTCCAACATTCCAAGGCACAGTGAGGGAGCAGGGTCTTGAGGATGTTTGTATGGTCATCTTCATGTGCTCAGACTTGTGACTTTGACCAGTGACTCTAGGTCTCTAAGTTCTTATTTAATTTTGGGTTTGTTTTTGGTTTTGTTTTTTTTTTTTTAATTATTGTCTCATTTCTCTTTTGTGTTCTGCATAAGTCTCACATCTTTCTTTTCTCTTTGAAGCTGGCTTTGCACATACTGTATCTCGTGTAAATGGCTAATGAGTCTTTGTGGCAAAAACAGTAAGAGCGTCAACAGGCACTAGATTTTTTTTTTAATTATTAAGTTTTGAGAGTTCTGCAGAAAGAGGGATATAAAATGGCTGCTTTCTGATACATAGTACAGGTCAAACAGAAGGAGATAGGAAGCCTCTGAATCTGATAAGATGACTTCTAAATCATATGTGGAAGTTGTAGCATCTGTACCAACAAAGGAAATTAATATCTGCTACAGAAATTTCAGTGCAAAGACAATGCAGGACTAAAATAACAGGACTTTCTGGGTGTGGCCATTGAATCAATGTAATATTTTTTTTTTTAGTTGTGAAGCAAAACTTTTAATCCGTGTCCAGATAGTTATGTATCAGAAGTAAAATGCAAGGACCACCTCAGCTCCTCTTGGCAGAGCTCTGCTGAGAATGTTCCCTCATCTTACACAATCTATTAATTTTGAAATCAAAGCCAGTCTGTATGAGCAATGCTCTCAAGAATCTGACGGACAGTGGAGGAGGACAGGCAGATACAGGGCTTTTATAATATTAAAAGGGTTGGTTCCTTGAAATGAAATGGTTCCGGTTGTGTCATCTTTGTGTATTTTTAGAATATGGCATTTAAGAAATAGATTGCAATGATAATAAGATACAAAGTCTTACATGTGCCATTGAATTTGGCCTGCTGATGATAAGAAACAGGTTGGAATACATCTGCTTTCCTTCTCTACTGCTTCAATTGAGAAGACTTTGCTCGGCGAAAGCCATGCTACTCCTTAGGAAGTCACCATCCCTTCTGGTCTCCAGTAGTGTAACTTGTGAATAATGTCATCAGTGCTATAATCCCTGTTTACTTCTTAAACTGAGGAAGAGAGGCACTGTACATCTGAATTGCTGGTGCTTAACAAATTTTGCACAGATGAGCTAACTACAGGCTGAAGCCCCTGTCAGCCCAGGACTCAATGGAGATCATTCTTTCAGAGAAGGCTTCTGAAGATTTGCCTAATTCTACAGTTTCTGCTCCATCTAATGTCATTTTGGGCCATCCATTGTGCAGCAAGACTGTTTTGTTTCTTGAACACTGCATGAATGTCTGAATAGAGAGATAAGTGTTCTAAAGCTTTGTTGTCTCTCTTTAAAAGTATAATGGTAACATTGTAGTCTTTAAACTTTTATTTGTATGTAATTCCACAATGACTACTTACTTTTGCAAGTAATTTTTCTTGCATTGTATTACAAAGACTAGTGGGATAGAGCTAAACATGATATCTGTGGTTCGAGAACTGAAAAATTAATGATTCCTCCTCTAGCCTGCTGTGTTTGATTTATAATTCATATCTGATAAGAGACATGCTCTTCTGAGCTAGCTATCATCTCTCCATTTACATCTACGTGGGTTTTTAAAAATTCTTCTTGTGGTGAGTGCTGGGGGGTTGTGAATTTTGGGCCCTAGAATGCTCTTCAAGAAGGTTCTCAGACTCACATTTCTCCACCTCCCACCTGAGACTCTTTATCCTCTGTAGGATCTGGCTCCAGGGCCTGTGTTGCCCCCAAACGTCACAGCTGCTGTCACAGCCCACTGCCATGACCTGTGACTCTTACCATAACCCAAGTACATGGTTTACCTTTCAGAGGCACTTGACAGCAGAAGGAAATGGAGAACAACAGGGGTTTTAAGTGTCCTGAGTGGCTGCTTCCAGCCACTTTGCCTCTCAGGGGGAGGTATGGCTGTGGACTAAGCTATGAGCCCTTAACAGAACACTCTCACTTCCTATGTTTGGTCTTTTCTCTGGATCTTCCTGAGCTTATCTGGCTGCATCATGTCTGCCTCTTGTACTGTTTTTTCTTGCTGTTCTCAGTCTCTCTTGACAGGTGATCTCCAGGTCAGTCCGTTCAGGTGGATAAGGTCTTTTGCCCAATACACACACAAAGGGTGATCCACTGCTTGTTTACCCACTGAAATGCCAGAGTAGAGGCCTTAAAAATTGCAATTCAAAATCTAATCTCATCTGTTTGAGCTAGGGTGGCTTTTGCGGGTTGATGAAACAACTCTTCTGTATTGAAACTGTAAGTGCTCTCAGTGGGCCACTGTCTTTATTGTGACTCACGCATATTTGGCATCCTCTCCAAAGAAGCTGACCAACATTTCTATCTTCTTCCCTGCTAAAAGGTTCTGTATTCTTTGTGATATTTTTTGCTCCAGAACAGTAAGCTGAGTTGCTGGCTGGTCAAAAGGGAAAGAGATGTGTAGCAATTTGCCAGTTACATTGTCCTCTGAACACAAGAGCCCTGTTTTGAGGAGTGAGGCACTGATCCCGCATTTTTGTGATTAATGTGTTTTGTGCTTTTGTTTGCGTCTTTGAGAGTGACGTTATTTATTTTTGTTGCTTCAACTGTTTTGGAAATGAGAAAAAGCTATTTCGAGTGTAATACTGTCTTGGCATCATTAAAAACATATCTCTTCTTGCCAGTTTTTTTCTTGGTTCCCCTAGAAATACATTTATTTTGAGCTGCTTCTGCCATTGTGTATGTTGTGATAAGTCTCCAAAGTATCATACTATGCTTGTGTGGATGGTGGATGCTTGCATGTCTGATGAGGGATTGATTCCCCTGGGCATGTGAGTCCTGCCAACTCCTCAGTTAGAAAACTTGAGGTTTTAATATACATTCTGTGTTTTAGTCCCAGTTGGGCCTCTTCTTTTGGAAGGCATTTCTTTTCCTTTTTAATAAAAAAAGCTTACAGTTATATTGAGCTAGTTAATTAAACAGTCTGCATCTAATTCAGATCTCTCCTCTTAGTTTCCTTCTCACTTTTTCTTAGCTGTGCCTGCTTAAATAACCTGATGAAGCTATGTAAGAATTACTGAGATGGGTTGAAGCCCATCTAAAGCTAGAACCTGAATCTGATCTCCCGACCTGCCCATTAAAATCTCACTGCAAAGTGATTAGTCCAAGGTATTCTGCATGCTTGGTTTAGATCCCTTGGAGGGCTCTTGGTTCTCCTGGCTTGGCTGATAGTGTTCTTTCAGCTGCCTTTACCATGCACATGTCCTGGGCCTTACCCTTCTGAAGGATGACTGTCTGTGGCCCAAGGACAAGATCCTGTTCTGTAATTCTGAAGGGATGAGCTTTTCAACAGGAGAAAAGAATAACATTCTTCAGCTTCCTCTTGGAAACATCTGAATCATTTTGGTTAAAGACTAAATTGGGACAAATACTTCGCTTGAAGGGCAGAGGTAGCAGAAAGATTGCAGCCTAACACTTAATTTGGAAAAGTGATTCAGAATGGAAAACATGCAATATTGCCTTATATACCTGTGCCTTCTCAGTCCCATCAACAGATATCTGAACACACTCCATCAGCTTTTCCAATGACTGCTGGCCTTCAGGTGCTTCTTCTCACTCGTTAGTTTTCAAGTTGGTCTTTCTAAATTTCAGGAAATACTGACCTTTCCCTCTGAAAGTCAGTCCTCTTAAATCTGCTTCTTCCACAGGGTGACAGTCTTAAAAATGTATTGTTTGCTCTTTTTGTTCTTCTGAGTTCAGAAAACAGCGATTTAAGCTAAATTATCTCTTTTAGAAGACATTTCACACAATTTGCAGTGTGCACCCATTTAAGTGGTAGGGGGCAGGATGGAAAGACAGGAGAATATAAAGTAGTGCTATTATGAATTACTGTGCAGTAGGCAAGGATTTCTTTCATTCTCCCCCCCAGCCCCTCCCATCTTATATAACTAAGGAGGAAGTTTCAGGGTGAGAGGGGATATTCTGATTTCCAAGGCAGTAACACAGAAGGAATTTTGCATTTTCTCTAAGAGTACACAAACACTTCACTATCACTTTCCTGACATTACCTATGATATTTTGAAGGCTGTTGGAGAGAAGGTACATCAAGAGAGGCTTAGACTGCTGATTCTTACTCTATATTTGCCAGCCTTGACTGGGTCCATGTTCAAACAGCAGAAACCTGTCAAAAGTCAATACATCTACACTGAATTTCCAAATTATTATTAGTATTCTACATGCCGATTAGCTTTCTTTTTGTGCTTATTTACCTGTATCTTGGAAATAGTCTTCTAAAAATATTAGCAATAGCCGAATACAGGAGGAATGCCAGACTAGGCACACTTTAAAATACTCTCATGTATATGAAATCTAAAATTCTTTATTTCAAACTAAAGAAAATAGAAAGGAAAGAAGTCAGAACCCCTAAGGGAAAAGCACTGCTTGTTCAGGTCTCTTGTCATGGCCTATTTGATTTATAAATATAAAAAAGTGTTTCTGTTCTAGAGCTGTGGCTGGTCTAGTTTTCTTTGTTGTTCTCCCACAATGTGACAATCATCCAAAAAGCTTATTTCTGTGTGGATACCATTGGGGTTTTAGGTGCATTATGGTCTAAATGTATATCTGGATATAAACTGTCAATCTCCATTTTTGGGTGAGCCTTAAAGGAAGGTTCAGGCACAATAAAATAGACATGTTTAGTGACAGTTCAGCATCACTTCACTTGCCATGTATGATCACCCTATCAAGAGCTGCATCCTGCTGCGATGACAGTTTGCTGGAAGCTCTCCACAGATTCATTGGAAGTTGGCTGAGCCCCAGCTCCACAAATTACTGGTCAGAAGAGACTGTTTGTAGGGCAAAAATCTATCCAATTTGTAGTGTTGATTTGATTCTTTTTTTAATTAACACTTTAAAAAGTGTGTCAGCAGAGTGCCAAAAAGACAAGAAATGATCAGCTAAAACATTTTATTGTGGCATATGATGCTGTTCCATATTATCATGAAAACATGGCACTTAGATATGGCAATATTTTAATTCCTGTTACTTTTGTTCATTTTATGGGCAGCAGCAATTTTAAATAAACAGTCTTCCAAAAAGAATGCTGGGGTTTTTCCCTTTTTTCTTTTTACTTCTTCCCCTCAATTCTTATCTCCTTTCCCTGAATTCTCATTAAGTCCAGTATCTTATTGAATCTAAAGCTAACAAGTTGAATATTCCCCCCCTTTTAATTTTTTTGTAAGACTGCTTGCTTTCTGGTGTTTCTGGCTCTAAGAGGTGATTGGCAGGCATTACATAAGGAGTACACTAGTCTGTAGTCCTTTGGAGATCCTGCAAGTACAGTCAGGATTAATAAAATCTGACTGGCTGTTTTTTGATGAAATCATCTTTTTCTCTTTTTTTGCTTTGAAGCATAATTTTCCTCCCCCTTTTTTTTTTTTTTTTTTTTTTAGCTGTTATTTCCTCAGTGCTCTGTGTGAGACCAGTCTCTCCTCTGCCCATTCCTTCAATCTTGGATTGTGCGAGTAGTGAATGTCGGCATGAAAGCTCAGAGCTGGTGCTGACAGCAGTTTAAATGCACCCTTGCTTATGTTCCCTATAGAATCGCTGGCTTATAGCTACAGATGCTGGAAATATTCCATGCAGGGAGGCTGTTCCAGGTGCTGGAGCCATTGTTACAAGGCAGAGTTAGTGCTGTGTAAGGGTTTCATGCTCCCAGCCCAGCATGGAGCAGCCTGGGCCAGTTCCCATTGAGAGCTCTCCCTCTGCCCATCCAGCCACTCTGGCACTCTGCCCCTCACAGAAAACGGGATGAAAAACCTCCTGGGTCGAGATAAAGACATGGACGTCACTTACCAGTTGCCATCAGAGACAAAACAAACTCAACTCAGGGAAAATTAATTTATTGCCAATTAAAATAGATTGGAGCGATGACAAGCAAAGATAAAACCTAAACACCTTCCCCCCCATACCCCATTTTTTTGCAAGCTCAGCTTCGTTCCTCTATCCCGTGCTCCTCCAGCTCTTCCTGCCCCCCAAGCAGGGCAAAGGCAGGGGGAATGTGGCTGTGGTCAGTGCATTTCAGCCCCTCTGTGCTGCTCCAGGGTGGGCTCTCCATGGGCTGCGGCTCCTCTGCGCTGCCACGTTCCCTCAGGAACTCCTGCCTGCTTCAGCACAGGCTGCCGGGGGATTTGCTCTGTGCTACTGCCAGAGAATCCAGCACAGCCGCTCCCAGGGGCATTCCTCACACTTTTCCCCTCTCTCCAGGGGCATTCCTCACACTTTTCCCCTCTCTCCAGGGGCATTCCTCACACTTTTCCCCTCTCTCCAGGGGCATTCCTCACACTTTTCCCCTCACTCCATGCAGGTTTTGCCCTTTCCCGCGATGCCGGGGCCTGGCCCAGGGCTCCCCTCACAGCAGCCCTCACGTCTGGGCACAGGCACCCAAACCCCAAAGGGTAATAAACATTTCTACACAGATGTTCCAGCAATTCTACATTTAATTTATTGCCAATTAAAATAGATTTGAGTGATGAAAAGCAAAGATAAAACCTAAACACCTTTACATACAGGAGAAGGAGACTGTTACCAAAAAATGCAGTTTCGACCTTCATCGTCGCCACCTGTACCACAAGGTCAGTCAAACAAGTTGGGAGAAAAACGGATTTGCCTATTTTTTCTGCCTATGAACTACTTGTTTTTTTAGTAGTGCTTAACAATCTCTCTTCAGGAAAATTGCTGAATGTCAGAGTGGCAGCAGTGGCTCACTCTGATTTATGAAATTCCTCAGAATTTCCATTGTGATTCTGTGAGTCACGGAATGTGGCTTCTTCGTGTGACTCGAGGATCCTCCATTTGCACGTTCCATTGTAGCTTCTCTCGCATTTTCTGGGGCTTGTTGGAGGCCAAGCAGAGGACACAAAGTCCATCAGGTTTTGTGCTCTACAAGCTGCTGGTGAAGATGGTTCACTGAGGGGAGGCTGTGGCTGAAAACAAACCCAGATCAGGGGCTGGCAACAGGTAATTCTGTGTAGCCTCACAGGCCAAATGCATCGCTGCTGACTGGCTGCTGAAAGCCTCGTCCTTCCTGCTAATCCCAGAGAAAACTTGATGGGGTTAGTTTTAACCCCTCTTAAATGCTGGAGTTGGGTTATAGGGATGAGATTTTTAGAGGAAACTTTCCAGAAAATAGCTGCCTCTTCTCTGGGGACTGAAAAAGGTTTAAAGATGTGGAAACTGCCCACAGTAACATCCTGTAGTAGAAGGACAAAATGTGAGACATTTACCACAGTTTTACAGAGATATGTTTGGGTAACTTTGGCAGCTGTACCCTATTATTGGAGACTGCATAGGAAGAGCCAAGGAGAAATAATCATCTTCTGTCAATGTCAGGAAAAGTGACTAGGTCAGAAGCTCTGTGAGAAATGAAGTGTCCAGAGCAGAAATGCTTAAGCTTCAGCCCAGTTTGCAGTTTTCTCTTTTCCTGTCCTGAAGCACTCCATCATAATTGCCTTTGTTCATACTACACCTGTCAAGAGATGACACTGTTATGCATTAAACTTGGTAGTGTGACAGCAATCCACTTTGCCCTGCCAGAATGGAGGCGGCTTGTGCCCATCTTCTTGTACTTGCTCAGGTCTACCAGCTTTTTCCCCCCCTAATTTAGAAATAATGCCAAACATTGTGTGTAAACCAAATTGACTGTCCTTCCTGGGCCCCTTTAAAAATACTGGAGAACTGCTTTTAATGCCTCTGTTTATTTTGGTACCGTATCCAGACTGCTGGAAGTATGTTTATAGCACAGTCTAACAAGCTGAGGCTCCTCTCTAAGATTTCACTGCCTTATGGCTGGATAGAAAAACCAATGCACTCTAAATATGTATTTATTTCAGACTCTGGCTTGCAGTAATAGTTAATGCCAGCTAAGCTTAGTTTGAGCAGCAGTTTTTCCTCAGCACCTGATACAGTGATCCTTGTTACTGTGGTGCTCATTAGTCAGACTTATCAACACCTCTGGTTGTGAACATCACCAGTTGCATTAGGTCGTCTGTATTTAAGTTTGATGACTTGATGAGAAACCACTTTAATTTGCTGTCTACCTGTGCAGCCTGAATTCCAGGTTAACTTTGAAATCTGGTTAATGTTTTAGGTGCAAGAAATTCAAGTATATGAAAATAGTGTTACTTACATTGAACTGTAGTGTAACTGTGGTGAGTGCCCGGAGCAAATATAAGTGACACATAAGCTGCTCTTTTCTGTGCTGACAGGCTTTCAATCCACTTTACTGCAGTGGGTTTAATCTCCTATTCTTCACACTTTTTTTCTTTTTGTTTCATGCACAAAGACTACATTAACTGGAAGACAATTTCGAAAATGTTTTACTTTTGGTAGAAATATCTTCCGCACAGGAAGAAAGATTGAAACGTAAAATAACTTACAAGTTTGTTTTGAAACACAAGAATTATTCTAAACATTGAACAAATAGTCCTGGTTGTGCAAGACTGGAGTTTAAATCAAACTTGCTGCTTGAAGTCACTATTTGTTTGAAAAGCCAGTTTGCCACATCTGCTCTCCCTGCCCATGTTATGAATATCCCCCTGCCCCAGTTACCCATGGCTGGCAAGGAGTAGGTGTTCACTCTCCCTTTTTTGTCCAAGCTCAGACCACTGAACTTGTCAACTCTTTCTCACAGGAACTGGATGATACAGAAAAGTATCCTTTTCCGTTGCTCTCCCAGACACTGTAAAGGCTTTGCTGTAGTTGATAGTTCACTAATGTAGAGTACGGAGAATTTTGCTTCAGTGCCTGTTGGAAGGAGCCAAACTGTTTTCCAGCGTGCCTCTGAAAAGTGCCTCTCTTGTGTTCAGTTCTAAAATCTCACGTGGTCCCAAAGCTAATATTAGCAGTGAGCTCTAAAAGCTGACTGGAGAAGAGAATTGATTTGGAGTATAGAAAGCTTTTCTGTCAGTGTTTTGGCCAGCCCTGTGTAGTATGGGCAGTTGTTAAATCTTTCTGAATTTCTAAAGAATGTAGGTATTTAAATGATTTCCAGGTTATTAAAAACATTGTTATCATACCATGACAGCATTTTAATGAATTACTTTTTAAAATTACAACTGGAACAAATATCTGCTGGAGTAGGAGGTCCTTTGGTATGTAGTAGAGTTGTTGCCAGGAATATATTGACTATTTGAAGCCCAAATTAGATGTAGTAAATCTAGTTGGCTAATTCAGTATGTTATAGCAAAGCATAAAAATCCTCCTGTAGCAAACTCATTCTGGGCTTTCGAAGAACATTCCTGTTTCCTATTGACAAAGTGAAGATTGTTTAAGCAGTTTGGGGATTTGGGGAGCTTGTCCTTGTGCATGCATTAACAGCTCCCTGTCTGTCTGGGGGGTTTACAGTGCTCAGCTGTGTGCTGCAAAGTGCTTGTCTTCCTCACCACCCTCCTTCCCCTTTCCTGTGCTGAAACTGCTCAGAGAGCAGCAGCTCCTCTGAGGCACAGCCCTGGCTGGCACCTGCAGCACCTGCTGAAAGGAAGGACAATATTGAGTAGGGATGACTCACAGGAGCCTTAAACCTGCTCTGTTACAAGCGGGAATTGCAGCTTCCTGAGGCAGCCAAACACGATCCTTGTGTAAAGTTCCATCTCAGGCTTCTGGCCTTTTCTGAGCACCTGGCAGTGCCCCAAGCCTCTTGTCTCATTCAGGGGTGAGAATTCTGGACTATTCCTCCTCTTCACCTGGGTGGTTTCTGCCTAAGGAGGTGAGGCCCAAATCAATGTTTTTCGGGGAAAGTGTGACTGTGAACCAGTGGCTCTTTTAATCTATGCTTTTTCAACAGTGCTGCTCCTCACAACAGTGGTTTTTGCTGGCTTACAGGACAAACCTGCACAGGAGAGAGGAGGAGTGAGAGGTAAAGTGAATCTGAGCACTTTGGTCACTTTTTGGATTTTCATTTGCCTTTGGCAATTTCAGAAAGGTGCTCAGGGACTGGCAGGGAGATTTTGCTCCCTAGGAATGGGGCATGAGAGACCTTCCTTTGAAGTCTTTGGGCAGGAAGAAAGCAAGTCTATCCTGCTGCCTCCTGTTTTGTTTCTGGGGTGAAATGTGATCCAGAGTGACCGGAGACAGGTGGGCAGTGCCAGAGGTCCAAAAGAAGAGGCTAATAAAAAATCAGATCCTGACTTACACATTTTTACACACCTGCCAAGCTTTATAAAAAGCATGTCCTTCATTAGCTATTTTAAAACACATTAGAAAAATTAAGTGACTCCCAGTCACCAGTTGGTGACTTTAATTCTTTCTGTGTACAAACAATTTCATTGATTTAAGGTAGTGCAAAAGAGTATTTGAAATTTTAGTGGAACTGATGTGTCTCTTCGTGTCATACTGAAAGAATTATGAATACTTGAATGAGCAAATAATGCAAAGGACTGAAATTGTCATGGTATTTAACACAAAAAATGAGACCGAGTTGCAATATGGGGTTTTGCATTCCTTGTCTGTCACTGAACACTAAATATGTAAAGAACAAATTAATTTAAAAGAAAATTATTGGGCTAATTTTCTTGCATCTGCAAAGAAAAGTGATGAAGTGCACTATGGTGAATACTGGTCTCATTCCTGTAGCTGTATGAACAACTAATCTTTGTAAGTGGGTGCTAGCACGGATGTAGAGAAGGACTGGGAATTTTGTGTCATAATTTGCAGCTTCTTCAATCACTGGTGTGTACTGCATGATTTTTATATTCCAGTTACAAAACTTGAAAATGCATGTTCTCAAAAAGTTATGTTCTTAATGAAAAGTGCAATTCACTTGCTGGAAGTTTGTCTGTCCTTTATATCTCCTCTGTGGTGAAAGGGAGTAAGTACTTGGCCTTGATAAACTCTTGTGCCAAGTGTATCTTTTGAAAACAAAAAAGATATTATGGCCCATAGTTATTTTCAGCATAGCCTTGTTTGGAAAGCAAACAGAACTTCAAATTAAGTAATTGCTCTCAACAGATTAAAGGCGTGGGTTTCCTTCTCCCCTATATATTGCCTACTTGTTCAGTGCTTCAGCTTATACTAAACTCTTCTGAGCTAGGATGTTGTTGGGCTAATTAATGAAAATGGTTTTCATTGATTGCTGTGGAAAGAAAATAACTAACTGGTTTAATTAACTCAA